>NW_006159808.1:2030031-2037354 GCF_000334495.1 Tupaia belangeri chinensis | reverse complement strand
GAATGCCCCACAAATGTTACCATGGCAAAACTGGAAGAGTCTACAATATTACTCAGCATGCTGTTGGCATTGTTGTGAACAAACAAGTTAAGGGCAAGATTCTTGCCAAGAGAATTAATGTGCGTATTGAGCATAGTAAGCATCCTAAGAGCAGAGATAGCTTCCTAAAACATGTGAAGGAAAATGACCAGAAAAAGAAAGAAGCCAAAGAGAAAGGTACCTGGGTTCAACTAAAGCGCCAGCCTGCTCCACCCAGAGAAGCACACTTTGTGAGAACCAATGGAAAGGAGCCTGAGCTACTGGAACCTATTCCCTATGAATTCATGGCATGATGGGTGTTAAAAATAAACTAGTCTGTGGTCTATAAAAAAAAAAAAAGGAAATAAATGGAATATATTGGGGAGGAAAAAAAACTGAACTAAATGAAACAAAGTCTAGCAATATTGAAAGAAGCCTTCATGTAGATGTTTCTCTCCTGCACCAATCTTGGCCCTGGAGACAACCTTTTCCAGGGGCAGCTTCTCCCTTAATGTCACCACAGGTCTGTGGTGACAAGACTTTCATACATACATACGTAACACTTTTTTTAAAAAGAAATTTTTTTTAAGACAATGTTTTCCTTCATTGTAATCCTACCACCTCAGACTCGGCCTCCCTAATAGCTGGGACCACAGGTGCATGCCACGGCACCTGGCTTTTAGGGTGGGCCACGAATCTCCAGGTGGCATCAGCCGCCCAAGAGTAGCATCAACAGCATGTGCTACAGTGGTTGGGCCAGGTACTACTCCCGTAACTTTGCTGACCCTGGCCAATCTCTTCTTCAACAGAGCACTGCTGATAGGAGTGAATGGAAGTCCCCTAATCTGGCCTTCAGGTTCCTAGGACTGCTCTAAGGAAAGTGATAAAAAATGTATCGTGATCCTTCATGTGCCATTGCTTAGTCACGCATTTCGTGTAACTATCTTACACATCCACAAAGCACGTGAGCATTATTACTTCAAATCTGTGAGACTGTAAAGCACTTTCAAATGTTTGGTTCCTAATTCATTTTTGCTTTATCCTCAGACTGAAATTATTATGCTAGCAACAAACTTTGTTTACCTTAAAGACTCATGACCAGTCTTCATCGGCTTTCTCACAGGGTTAAGACTATTTCTCACTCACTTCTAAGGCACATGATCAGATCCAGCCCAAAGTGTCCAGCTTCATTTCCTAGTTTTGCTCCTGTAAAACCTATGGTGGTCTTGACCTTCTGCATTGGCGTGGGCCCACCTAGAAGCAAACAATATGACACAATTAGCGAGGAAACACTTACTGCAGGAGAGAGCAGAGCATGGTGGATGCCTGACGCTTGTGTAAGAGAGCGTTCAGGTGGAAGGTTGGGTGGGATGAGTGTTACTGTAGATCAGATCATGGTTCTGAGGAAGGGCTGGGATCCACAAAAGAAGCAAGCTTGCTGGTTCCTTAAAGGCCTTTGTCAGGATGATAAGCTGGAGAAAGCAAAGTCAGGAGGAAGTGCCCTCAAGCAACAAGTTCTTCCTTATCCAGCCTGACTCTCTGGTCTTGAGTTCGCACTTTCTAAAAGCAACCCAGGGCTACTTCCGAAGCTCTTGCTAGTAGATGCTAGCTAATTATTGAAAATGCATTGGGACCAACAGTTAGTGTAACGGCTATGTCGCTGGACTCCCACGTATTCGACCACGGTTCAAGTCCCGGACCCAGTGGCTTAAACTCACACCGAGTATGTGTGCGTGCGTGCTCAAGATCCCGAGAGGAGAATGGAGGAGAAGGGATTGAGGTGTAGCCATCCCCCCTGGGAGGTGATTTCCTGCTTTCTGTCTCTCTGTTTCTCTTTGTCTGTCTGGCGAGCGCACGTGCCCTATAGCAAAAACCTCTCCAAAAAAAAAAAAAAAGGAAAATACATTGGAATCTAGTCTTCCTCCTTTTTTTAAGAGAGATTTTTGCTATAGGGTATGGTACTCACCAGAGAGTCAGAGAGATACAGAAAGCAAGAAATCACCCCCCGGGGTGGGGGGTATGACCATGCCACGATCCCTTCTCCTCCACTCTCCTCTCAGGGTTTTGGGCACGCACATCGCACAGCGATCACCATGCTCTGCTCTCTCCTACAGTAAATCTGTTTCCTCTCTAATTGTGTCATATTGTCTGCTTCTAGGTGGACACATGCTGATGCAAAAGGTTTTACAGGAGCAAAACTAGGAAATGAAGCCAGACACCTCAGTCTGGATCTGCTCATGTGCCTTAGAAGTGAGTGAGAAATAGTCTTAACCCTGTGACAAAGCTGATGAAGACTGGTCATGATTCTTTAAGGTAAGCGAAGTGTGTTGCTAGCATAATAATGTGCTACCAGCCACCAGGTCTGGGACTCAAACCGCAGTCAGGAGAGGAGGTAGGAATGAGTCCTGAGTGGGGTACCTGCCTTCTTGCATAGTGGGAGCTCTGGAGGGTCCTCTAACATGGGGCATGTGGGGCCTCGTCTACAAGTTCTGTGGGATCAGAGAATTGTGCACGGCCATCATCCTCAGGTCCTCCTGTGTGTCTTGGGGCAGATTTCAGGACTCCATGCTTCCTCACCAAGGGTCTTGTGTTCAGCATGACAGGTCTGCCTTTGCTGAGCATTCGGGGCTCTGGACGGCTGTGGCCATCAGGTCTTTGGCCTCCTATGAGGGAGCTCTGCTGCTCCTCCATCCCAGAAGATAAAGACTTCTTTCTGTCACCTAGAGTCCTTCCGGCTGTCACACTTACTAACAGCTTTTTAATGGTTCTCAGTTTCTCACCATCTGCCCAGTGTCAACATCAGATACAATTTAGCATTAACCAGCCAACTCCGCTGTCTCTCAAATGTCTGACCCATTACACCTGTGAAGCAGCTCGTCCCCCAGGGAAATCTGCAGTGCCAGGGTAGGTGGCTCACCTTCTCCTTAGGATGGGTGGCAGGGAACCGTGACCAAGTCCCCAATGACTACTGCTCGCTTGGATCACGCTCATCTCTTGTACCACTTGCAGGAGATGCCAAAGAGGGGTTTGATACGCAAGGGATGTTTTTCTTTTATGAGAGATGGGAGAGACAGGAAATGGGAGACAGACAGAGAGGCGTTTTGGCAGGGCTTTGCCTCGTCAGGATCCTCCTACCCTAGACTCCCAAGTACTGAGGATCACAGGCACATGCCACCACTCCCAGCCCATGCAGGCTCCAGGGAGCTGAACCCAGCCTCACATGCAGCTTCCACCCTCAGGTCGTGGTACATGTGCCACTGCAGCTGGGCCAGATAGACAAGAGGTTTATTGGGTGTACGAGGTGGCAGAAGATGAGGGCAGGCTTCAGACCATGATCCAAATTTTTTTTTTGGGGGGGAAAGGTTTTTGCTATAGGGCGTGTGTGCTCACCAGAAAGACAGACAGACAGAGAGAGAGAGAGAGAGAAAGTGAGAAATCACCCCCCTACAGGGGATGGCCATGCCACAATCCCTTCTTCTCCATTCTCCTCTCAGGATCTTCAGCAAGCACGCACACGCGCCCAGCGTAAGTTTAAGCCATCACGTTCGGGACTCGAACTGCGGTTGACTACATGGGAGTCCAGCAACATAGCCATTATGCTAACTGCTGATTCCAGACCATGATACAAATTTGACAGAGAGGAGGAAGACTAGGGTAGGAAAAGTGGAGGCTGCAGCTCATTGCAGTAAAGATTTGCTTAGACCAATGCAGAGCCTCCTTGAGCCAAAACCCACACTGAGCAGTCCCACCCATCACCTTGCCCTTCTCCGCCACTGGATAGGAGCTAAGCTATGGAAGTGTAGCCTAAGAATAAATGCAAAGGTGGACCTGGAAGGACAGTAGTGGGGCCAGCAGTCATTCCTGTGCCCCAAAGCAGGAGACACCTTAGTTCTCATTTCCTGAACACATGGATGGCATAATGATTGAAAACATGAGTTTGGAATCCAAAGACCCAAGTTCAAATCCTGCTGGGCCACTGAGCAGCAATGGAATCTTGGACAAATTGATATGTGTCGTCTTCCATTTTTTAATATTTAAACTGATAGCAATAGTTACACTTTGAGAGCCACTTGGAGAGATGAAATCATTCACAAGAAAACTGTCATGACAATTATGCCCACAGTTCAGTTATTCAAAAAAATTTTTTTTTCTTGTAATTGAACTTGTTTTCAAGTTGATTCTTAATTCTAGCTGGCATTAGGAAAAAAATCATAGGTAATTCTATGTCTTCTTCTGGTCGTACAATGATTATGAGCACTATTGAGAACCAGGCAACTAGTTGGTATTCAAATACCAACTTTATTTCTTTTAATTAAATGACTTTGGGTAAGTTATTTAACTTCTTTGTGACCTAATTTTGTCATTGATGAAATGGCGATACCATGATGGCAAGAACTTCATAATGTGGTTATTTCTCAAATAAAATTTGGTGAGAATAATGCCTGGCCCTCTTTAGTTCTTGATCAAGGCTAGCCCTGTGGGTTTTATTGTTGGGTCTGAATAGATGCCTTCCTGCCTTAGACACCCCAATCCTGTCTAAGGGTTTAATTATACCTTCCAGGGTTAGGGCTGAGCACAATGCAAGCCCTTTTCAGGAGCCCACCAACATCTGAGCCTTAGCTTCCTCCCCGGTTATTCTCCGTTCTGCTTAGTCAGAGGAATCTTTATCTAGTCTAAGTACAGAGGTCTGCTTCTTTATTCCTTGTTTATGATATAAACTTTATGTCTTGACTAGTTCAGGACTTAGCTTCTTTCATTGCAAAAGCCTTGACTTCTGAGATTTAGAAGCTTTAGTTTTTGAAAACCAAAAGGCTTTTCTGTGTATATTATGGCATCTTATCTGTCTCCTAATGTGGGGGGTGGGTAGGGAAGGGAACAAAAAGTAAAAGGAAATATATTAGAGGAGGCAAATCTTAGTTCAGATCTCAAAATCTTATTCTTCTGCAATGTTTCTGTTTAGGGTCTTCTCTATTCCTTTGCCACCAGTTAGAGCCTCCCATGTTCAAGTTGCATCTGAGAATCCGCTTCTTGAAAGTACTCCTTTTCACTCTAACCCAATTGAGTGACATGTATGCCTGGGTACATAGCCTAGCACTCTTTAACTGTGATAACTTTGTTGGATAAAAAGTCAATAAAAAATTCTCGTGGGGACCAGCAGGTGGTTAAGGGTGGTGGTTAAGGGTGTTGGACTCCCACATGACTGACCACAGTTCAAGTCCCAGACATGGCAGCTTGCTTTCTCACTTCTCACTTCCCCTCTCTCTCTCTTTCTCTCTGGTCAACCTTAAGAAAAGAAAGAAAAAGAAAAAGAAAAAGAAAAAGAAAAAGAAAAAGAAAAAGAAAAAGAAAAAGAAAAAGAAAAAGAAAAAAAAAAGAAAGAAAGAAAGAGAGAAAGAAAAAGAAAAGAAAGAAAGAAAAGGAAAGGAAAGAAATAAAATAATGACAATGAATAAAATTAAATTAAAAAGCAATTCTGGTGGAGTTGTGCATGGGTTAACCTGGGAGCACAGAGCAAATGCCTTGTGTTTATCCTGGAAGTCTTGAAGAAGGCTACAGCTAAGGGGAGTTTCGGAGAGCAGACGGCAGTCAGAGAAGAGCAGGGTCAGATCAGCAGCATAAGCAAGAACACAGTGACCTAAAGCAACAATATTATACATTTGGGTAAGGAAATCAGATTTGTTCATGTTTTAGCCAAAACACATCTTCTGCATAATATAGCATTATGCTTTAGCGCACAAGCTCTTGAGTCAGACAACGAGGCTGACTGCTCAGTTCTGTCAGAGCAGCTTGCCCACATCACGGCCCAGTTTTAACCTTCTATGCCGAGACACTTCAGGAGCACACTTTGAAATCAGACCAGCCTCTCAGGGATGTTTCGAAGTTCAGAGAGGACGATACAGTTAAAGTGTCACCTGGAGTGAGTGCTCCATACATTTTACCTCACGAAGATTAGATGAAATATTATTTTCTTTTTGATCTTTATGAGGAGCATCGCCCATTTAACATCATTAAGATCCTCAGTTTCCATCCTAAGGGTCCCAGTAGAGAGACAGTAAGAAGGGTATATCGTTTAAGAAAATGCAGAAGAATCATGTGAGGTTTTTGAAATAATGAATGGAATATTTTGCAGACATTAAATGATGTGCCCGGAAGTTTGGATAAGATAGGAAAAATGTCGATACTGTCATGTATTATAAAAATGCATAAATGTCAATATAGAGTAAGTGCGAATATGTAGAATGAATGTTGCTCAAAACTGTAAGGAAACTCATCCAAAGGTTTTATATTAATCTATGCATTGGAAGAACTGGGGGAAAAAAGAATTCGCATATCCATTCGGTTTCCTCTAACACCGCAGTTTCTAAAGTGCTGTCACTGCCATGGTGAGTCATCGTGCTTCAAGGGACAGGGTACTGTCCATTTTATCCAGCCATGTGGGCCAGAAGAATGGCTTTGGACTTAATTTATAAGTTCTCTAGAAACAGTGTAGACAGAGCTCAACTCTGGACTAAATCACTCAGATGTTTTATCTCAGGCCTCTTTCTGTTTTACTAGTTGGCATTGCGGCAAAGCCTAGGGGGTTTATCCAGGAGTCTCACTTGGGCTCTGAGCACGCTGCTGCCTCAGTGACTTCTAGTGAAAAACTCCATTGTGAATTTCTCCAGTATTTTTTCCCAATAAAAAAGGGGGTATTTCTGGGGTCAGCGGGTGGTAAGGTGGTTAAGGAAGGGGTAATCACACATGGCCATCTGTGGTTTGAGTCCTGGACCTGGTGGCTTGCTTTCTCACTTTCTCTCTCTCTCCTTCTCTCTTTGGTCAAATTAAAACAAATAAATAAAATTAAATTAAGTAATTCTAAAAAAATAAGAGGTTATTTCTCAAACATTTAAACATTTATTTTATAATTTCTTATTACATTTAATTATACATCTTTGAGGCTATGGTATGGTTTCCCTTTTTTTCTTTAGAGAAGTATTTAATTTTATTATTATTATTATTATTATTATTATTATATTGCGGCGGCTTCGGACGACACGGACACGGTCTTCTTCTGGACGGTTTATTGTTCCCCAGGAATCTTACAAGCTTCTTCCTTCCTTTCCCGCGCACCCACTCCCATATAAAGGCAACCCAACCAATCCGCTTATTGTCCACGTGTACGGAAACCAGCCCTCGCAAGAGGATTGGCTGCATGCCGTGTTCCCGTGCTCTCCATGTCCTCCGCCACCGCGCCTCCGCAAAGTTGTTTACCATAAGGTTTGAGCTGGCTTTCTGCCAGGCGCCATCTTAAGGGCCCTCGTCACC
>NW_006159808.1:2024675-2026635 GCF_000334495.1 Tupaia belangeri chinensis | reverse complement strand
AAAGAAAAAGAAAAAGAAAAAGAAAAAGAAAAAGAAAAAGAAAAAGAAAAAGAAAAAGAAAAAGAAAAAGAAAAAGAAAAAGAAAAAGAAAAAGAAAAAGAAAAAGAAAAAGAAAAAGAAAAAGAAAAAGAAAAAGAAAAAGAAAAAGAAAAAGAAAAAGAAAAAGAAAAAGAAAAAGAAAAAGAAAAAGAAAAAGAAAAAGAAAAAAGAAAGAAAGAAAGAAAGAGAGAAAGAAAAAGAAAAGAAAGAAAGAAAAGGAAAGGAAAGAAATAAAATAATGACAATGAATAAAATTAAATTAAAAAGCAATTCTGGTGGAGTTGTGCATGGGTTAACCTGGGAGCACAGAGCAAATGCCTTGTGTTTATCCTGGAAGTCTTGAAGAAGGCTACAGCTAAGGGGAGTTTCGGAGAGCAGACGGCAGTCAGAGAAGAGCAGGGTCAGATCAGCAGCATAAGCAAGAACACAGTGACCTAAAGCAACAATATTATACATTTGGGTAAGGAAATCAGATTTGTTCATGTTTTAGCCAAAACACATCTTCTGCATAATATAGCATTATGCTTTAGCGCACAAGCTCTTGAGTCAGACAACGAGGCTGACTGCTCAGTTCTGTCAGAGCAGCTTGCCCACATCACGGCCCAGTTTTAACCTTCTATGCCGAGACACTTCAGGAGCACACTTTGAAATCAGACCAGCCTCTCAGGGATGTTTCGAAGTTCAGAGAGGACGATACAGTTAAAGTGTCACCTGGAGTGAGTGCTCCATACATTTTACCTCACGAAGATTAGATGAAATATTATTTTCTTTTTGATCTTTATGAGGAGCATCGCCCATTTAACATCATTAAGATCCTCAGTTTCCATCCTAAGGGTCCCAGTAGAGAGACAGTAAGAAGGGTATATCGTTTAAGAAAATGCAGAAGAATCATGTGAGGTTTTTGAAATAATGAATGGAATATTTTGCAGACATTAAATGATGTGCCCGGAAGTTTGGATAAGATAGGAAAAATGTCGATACTGTCATGTATTATAAAAATGCATAAATGTCAATATAGAGTAAGTGCGAATATGTAGAATGAATGTTGCTCAAAACTGTAAGGAAACTCATCCAAAGGTTTTATATTAATCTATGCATTGGAAGAACTGGGGGAAAAAAGAATTCGCATATCCATTCGGTTTCCTCTAACACCGCAGTTTCTAAAGTGCTGTCACTGCCATGGTGAGTCATCGTGCTTCAAGGGACAGGGTACTGTCCATTTTATCCAGCCATGTGGGCCAGAAGAATGGCTTTGGACTTAATTTATAAGTTCTCTAGAAACAGTGTAGACAGAGCTCAACTCTGGACTAAATCACTCAGATGTTTTATCTCAGGCCTCTTTCTGTTTTACTAGTTGGCATTGCGGCAAAGCCTAGGGGGTTTATCCAGGAGTCTCACTTGGGCTCTGAGCACGCTGCTGCCTCAGTGACTTCTAGTGAAAAACTCCATTGTGAATTTCTCCAGTATTTTTTCCCAATAAAAAAGGGGGTATTTCTGGGGTCAGCGGGTGGTAAGGTGGTTAAGGAAGGGGTAATCACACATGGCCATCTGTGGTTTGAGTCCTGGACCTGGTGGCTTGCTTTCTCACTTTCTCTCTCTCTCCTTCTCTCTTTGGTCAAATTAAAACAAATAAATAAAATTAAATTAAGTAATTCTAAAAAAATAAGAGGTTATTTCTCAAACATTTAAACATTTATTTTATAATTTCTTATTACATTTAATTATACATCTTTGAGGCTATGGTATGGTTTCCCTTTTTTTCTTTAGAGAAGTATTTAATTTTATTATTATTATTATTATTATTATTATTATTATTATTATTATATTGCGGCGGCTTCGGACGACACGGACACGGTCTTCTTCTGGACGGTTTATTGTTCCCCAGGAATCTTACAAGCTTCTTCCTTTCTTTTCCCCGCAC
>NW_006159808.1:2021285-2022995 GCF_000334495.1 Tupaia belangeri chinensis | reverse complement strand
GCAGCTCTTAACTATTTCGCGCGCCTGTTGACGGGAGATATGGAATCTATGATGGAGGGTTTTGGAATTAACATGGAATTGTGAGTGAAATTCCTGTGCCTTTTGTATGGGAGTAAGAAAAAAGGTGTCCTGTAGTTTTGTCAATTTATCGGCCCACTCATTGCCTGCACTCAGCGGTCCGGGCAGTCCCATATGGGCCCGGATATGTTGAATGAAAAAGGGCTCCTTTCTCGATCGGATTAGGACTTGAATTTCTGCTGCCACGGAGTGGACGGGAGTGCACGGAGAAATAATGCCAGCGCACTCAAGGGAGCGTACCATCTGTGTGACGTACTGAGAATCTGAGAGCAGATTGAATGCTTGTGTCACCCGGCGGAAAACCTCAAAGACGATATGTAACTCGACTAGTTGAGGTGAACTGTGAGGATATTGGATTACCACAGGTGTTTCACTGTCCAAAATGAAGGCTCCGATGCCCGTCTTAGAGCCATCAGTGAATACATTACATGCTCCTGAAATGGGTTCTGTTCTGGTAATGGTGGGGAAGATAAAAGGGTGCTGTTGGGCAAAGTGTAACAAAGGGTCCTTCGGGAGATGATTGTCTATTTCTCCACTGAAGGAACACAACAGGATTACCCAGGAATCTATTGTAGCTCCTAGGATTATGATTTGTTGGGCAGAATATGGGGTAATTAATTTGGAGGGTGTTATACCAAAGTGTTGGAGGGACAAGCGAATTGCCCTGAGACAGATATCGGCCACGGCTGTGGGGTAGTGTTCAACCGTCTTTGTTGTTGAAGTTTTAGGATGAACCCACAATAGAGGTCCCTCCTGCCACAACACTCCGGTAGGCTGTTGCGGAGTAGCTAGAACACAGATCCACAAAGGTTTGTTAAGGGAGATACGCCTAAGAGATGCCTTGCTAATCTCCCGTTCGACGAGTGACAAAACTTCTCGGGCTTCGGGAGTCAAAGACCTGGGTGAATCAAGGTGGGGATCCCCCACGAGTGTGTTGAAGAGAGGCTTTAAAACATGGTTTGGGATATGTAAAAAGGGGCGAAGCCAATTGATGTCTCCTAATAGTTTTTGGAAATCATTAAGTGTTTTGAGGCAGTCAGTTCGGATAGTGAGCTTTTGTGGCAGAATCTGTGTGTGATCAATGATCTGTCCCAGGAATTGGGACTTGTTCCCCTTTTGGACCTTTTCTGGTGCTATATAAAGTTGTTGTTGTTCTAGTGCCTGTACAAGTTTAATGTAGGCCAGGTCCAATATTGTTGGGTCTTCGGTAGAGAGAAGAATATCATCCATGTAATGGATGCATATGACTGCCGGGAACTCCCTTTTAACCGGCTCGAGAGCCCTATCAACATAGAGTTGACACAAGGTAGGGCTGTTGGTTATTCCCTGGGGGAGAACAACCCATTCGTACCTTTGATCAGGCCTTTCATGGTTAATAGAAGGAACAGTAAAGGCAAAACGTGGGGTGTCTGTAGGATGGAGGGGAACGGAAAAGAAACAATCTTTGATGTCCACACAAATGACTTCCCATTGTTCCGGGATAGCTGAGAGCAGTGGAAGCCCTCGTTGTATGGGCCCCATAAGCTGCATCTGTCTGTTAACGGCTCGGAGGTCATGTAAAAGCCGCCATTTCCCGGATTTTTTCTTAATAACAAAGATGGGAGTGTTCCAAGGGGAGGTAGAGGGTCTGAT
>NW_006159808.1:2011281-2018546 GCF_000334495.1 Tupaia belangeri chinensis | reverse complement strand
CTCAGCGACTGGGGAGGCTGAGGCAGGAGGATCATGGTACAGAGAGACCCTTTCTAAAAACACATCCCACACATGCACAAATGCGGCGGCTTCGGACGACAGGGACACGGTCTTCTTCTGGACGGTTTATTGTTCCCCAGGAATCTTACAAGCTTCTTCCTTCCTTTCCCGCGCACCCACTCCCATATAAAGGCAACCCAACCAATCCGCTTATTGTCCACGTGTACGGAAACCAGCCCTCGCAAGAGGATTGGCTGCATGCCGTGTTCCCGTGCTCTCCATGTCCTCCGCCACTGCGCCTCTGCAAAGTTGTTTACCATAAGGTTTGAGCTGGCTTTCTGCCAGGCGCCATCTTAAGGGCCCTCGTCACCGGCTTTAGGGGTGGGCATGTTGTCGGCGTGCCACATTATGTAACTTGACCAGAGAGAGGCAGAGAGAGTGAGAGTGAGAGAAAGTGAGAAAGCATGTCTCCAGGTCTGGAACTCGAACCACAGTTGGCCATGTGGGACTCCAGCGCCTTAACCACCACACCACCTGCTGGCCCCAGTATGGTTTTCAACCATGCATACAATGTGTGATAATCAAAGCAAGGGTATTACTGTATTCATCGTCTTAAACGAAGAACATTACACTGTGTTGTGTACTTTTAATTTTCACTTTACTACTTTTTTTGAGAACTATATGTAAGATTGGTAATGCCTTTTATTGCTCAATTGTGATATACCATTCCATAACCTATGCCTTGTGTTCAGTAAATCTAGAGAAAACAGAAATAACAAAGAGAAAAAAATTCAACATCATGACTCAAAGTTAAGACAGAGATAAGTATTACTTTATATAGGAATAGATTTTGGCTTAACTTTTATTTTCATTTACTAGAAAAGGCAGTTGGGAAGTGGCGTATGGGAACATAGAATGTGTTAGCGTTTTTTTCTTAGTTCAGACTCATTAATTCAATATTTAAAACCTGTTTCTTTTTTAGCTAGGAGTATCAGTTATATATATGTATGTTTTTGGTTTCTTTTTTTTTTTTTGAGAGTTTTTTTCGCTATAGGGTGCGTGCGCTTGTCAGACAGACAGAGAGAGACAGAGAGACAGAAAGTGAGAAATCACCCTCCAGGGGGGATGGTCACGGCACAATCCGTTCTCCTCCATTCTCCTCTCGGGATCTTGGGCACGCACACACACACACACACACACCCGGCGTGAGTTTTAAGCCACAGGGTCTGGGACGCGAACCGCGGTCGACTACATGGGAGTCCCGCGACATAGCCATTACGCTAACTTGTATTGGTTATATTTACACAACTTTCATCTAGTTAAAATGATTAATCACTAAATTTTTGACTTCCATGTGTTTGATCCCTGACTTAGGCCATAATTTTGATCAAGTCCCATCTATTTAGTCAGAAAATTTCAATGTTCATTTCCCACTGTGTGTTTAAGATTTTAAAGCAACTCGGGGCCAGCAGGTTGTGTGATGGTTAAAGTGCTGGACACTCCCACGTGGCTGACCATGGTTCGAGTCCCAGACCTGGTGGCTTGCTTTCTCACTTTCCCTCTCTCTTTCTGGTCAAATTTAAATAAATGAATGAATAAATAAAAATTAAATAAATAATTTAAGATTTTAAAGCAACTTTGTAAAGTGGAATAAGTTTTGAAGCTATGACTTAAATGATCTAAATATGGTACACTCCTTTATATTTTATATAATTCATAAATTCAAGGAAAAATATGATTTAAAAAATGGGAATACCACTTTCAGTATTATAGTTTATTACTCATATATAACTAATCTATAAGATTATATCTTTCTTTTATCTATGATTATAATTATAACATAACTATAAAATTATAATTATAATGCTATGTGATGATTCAAAAACCAATATAGGTATGGCATCTTATGTGCTAAAAATTGTTATCTTTGAACTACTTTTTAATTTATTTGAAAAGTTTATCATATGAGCAAAAGAGAGAGATGGTTCCTCCAACAGAGTTTAAGCTGGGATCCACAGCCAGCTTCAGTCAGCTCAGGTCATGTACACGTGCAGGCCCGGCATATTCAGGGAGGTGTCAGAATGTGAACCCAGAACTTTGCCCTGTACATCAGCCTTGTAGAGCATTGCAGGGGAGAGCTGTACCACTGTCAGCTCCCTTGAACTACGTTTTAGTTAATCCTCATACCAAGAAGAGCTGCATGTCATAATGATATGTTTTCTAATCTTCAAAATATAACAATTTTCATAAGTTTCTTTCCAGCCTCCTGCAAATCAAGTAAAACACAGTCTCCATTAGAAATACTAATAGTTTAGCATGCCAGGCGCTGTTAACCAGCAGTACCTGTGTACAGTTAAGAAGGCTGGGCCAGCCAATGGCCTGGGAGTTAAGAGGGCCGGATACTGCATGGCCAATCATGCTTTATATCCCAGCCCCGGCAGTTTGAAAAACATGCCACATGCGTGTGTCTGTGCCCAGACAGGATGAAGAAATGGAAAAGGGATTGCAGTGTGACATGCCCACTAGGGGTGTTTCTCCCTCTCTCCTTCTCTCTAGTGAGCACGCATGTTCTCTGGCCACTTAAAAAAGTCTTTACTCTCTGACCCCTGTAATAAAACCTCTTAAGGTGGGAACCAGCAGTTAGCATAATGGCTATGTCGCTGGACTCCCATGTAGTCAACCGCGGTTTGCGTCCGGGACCCGGTGGCTTAAAACTCACGCCAGGCGCATGTGCGTGTGTGCCCAAGATCCCGAGAGAAGAATGGAGGAGAAGGGATTTCTATATGACCATCGCCCCTGGGGGGTGATTTCTCACTTTCTGTCTCTCTGTCTCTCTCTGTCTGGCGAGCACACACGCCCTATAGTGAAAGTCTCTCCAAAAAAAAAAAAAAAAAAAAAAAAAACCTCTGAAGGAGAGGCTAGCCTCGTCCTCATTTTACAGATGAAGAAACTAAGACTGAAGCCACGTGAGCACGAGTGGGAGAGCCAGAAACATCGATGTCTGTCATAAGGTCCTCCTCCTGGCAGGGGTCACTCTGCCTGACAGAAGTGCTCCTCGTCAGCAGCCAGAAGATCATGCCTCTTTTCACAGACAACACCTGACACCTCGTGACCAGAAGCTTAATCGACTCTTTGACTTATTCGAAGCTAGTTCCAAATACATAGAATGTTAAAATGATAATCAGTTTAGTGAATAATTAATTTGTCCATGTACAGTTAATGAAAGACATCCCTAATTAATTGTTAGAATTCACTCATCGAGATTTGGACAGTGCGGGCCCCAAGCCACTTCTCGCCTGTGGGCCTTGCTTCCTCGATTTCCCTAGGAGCTGACTGTCCGTGGAGATGCTTCAGGGGCAGGCTGTCATTTCCTGGACAACCTTCGTGGCTGGCGGACAGGCCCTTCCAAGGCCCTCACAGCAGTTACGGGTCTGCAGGAGATTTACAGATCCTTTCTGCAGATATCTCATTTTCCTGTTTTTGATACTGCTGCCTGCTTTCCTTGCAGTAAATCCTTATTATCTCACTTTATTTCTGCGTTTTCTCCTTCCTTTCTAGTCAGGCTGCTGCTGTTTCTCTGTGCCTGTCACTGAAACTCACTTCTCTTTACCCCTGGCTGTTGGCATTCTCATTTAGACATCACTCTTGTTACGTCTAGTTGTTTATTTGTGTTTGCATGCAGGCCTTCCTAAATTTTTTTTGCATCTGTCCTCCATAAACATCACTGTTTTGTCAGACAGGACCACCTTCTGGGTAACACCACCGGGAACACATTCCTCCCCCAGGAGATATGACAAGACCTTCCTCGCCAGTGCTCCCTATTCTTCCCCTTTAGAGCATTTCTCTGCTGAGGCAGCTAAGTGGCTGCACACAACGTAATCCTGTGTAAAGCTGGCAGAAACGCTATTTGAGAGCGTTTGTGTTTAACTCTTTACGGTCCATTCTGTGCAGGTTTCAGAGGCAGGAATGATTATTCGTTGGCTTTTCATTCAACGTACACCATGTAGATAATCAGGATTTGCTGGTTTCTTGGGACTGTGCATTGTTTACTTTCATTGTTCTAGTTGTGCTCCGGAACCCCCAAAAGCTAACTGCATGTACTATATTGATGGCCTGTGCGCGTTTTCCTTAGGCTTCTGGGTTGGGTTTTCCGAACCCAACCCAGGTGGGAGACAGGAAGGGGCAGGACACTGACCCAGCGTGCTTCGTGCCCTGGTCCTCTCCCTTGGGAGACTGCGTCTGGTTGGCAGAATCTGTGTAGAAAGGGCCACAGCTCCTAGCCAAAGGCAGGCCTCTCTCGGTACTTCCCGTCTGTGTAATTACTCCCGCCATCCTTCCGTATGGCTTTCTTCTGTGTTAGTTTCTGAATGATCCCTTCATGGTTCCCCAAATCCCTCCCCGTACTCCTTGAAGTAAGTCTCATCACTGAACCCTCCTCGAATCATAGACTTGGACTGTGACATCTGTCTCCCGAACTGACGGATGCAGACTCGAGTGCACCACGGGGAACTGGAAGCGCTGGTGCCTCTAAGGAACCTGAATGGTAAAGATGGAGCCAGCCATGTGAGCATAGAGGACAGGGACTGAGGACATGTGGTGGAAGCAGACGTAGGGACTGAGAGGTCGCTCAGAGGGTGATCGCTCTTCCTGGGAAGAGGGGATCAGAGAAGGCTTCTGGGAGTAATTGCTTAAATGCTTGGTGATCAGTGGGTGGGTCAGACTGCCAGGAAACGGGGCCGGAAAGCCTCTCTGAGATGAGAGAACAGAACTGACAAAGCCAGAAAGCACTGGGAACCATGAAATGAGTACACTGCAAACTCACAGCCGAGGCTGCAGCGGCAGAGGGAGCAAGCAGGTCCAGAAAGTCTACAGATCTCAATAGGGACCTTGGGGCAGGCGGTGGTATGGTGGTGAAGGCGTGGACTCCCACATGGCCGACCGTGGTTCAAGTCTCGGACCTGGCGCTGCTTTCTCACTTTCCCCCGCTCTGGGCAAATTCAAATAAAGAAATAAATAAGTAAAACTAAATAATTATTTAAAAAATAATAAGGACCTCATTCTATATGCATGGGGGGCCCAGAAAACTGTACTTTAGAAAGTAGAAAAACAAGTTTTGCCTATAGATGAACCACCTTGGAGACAATGAGACTCATTTGAAGAAGAACAAGACTGAAGGTGCGGTGAAGAACAGGGAGAGGAAGGAGTAAGGGGCTGATTAGAGCAATAATGATCGAAAGAGATGTTAAGAAAGTAAAATTGATAGACTTGTCCACGTGTTGGAAATGGAGGCAAAGGAAAAGAGACGCTGAGAGTGGTCTCCAGGGTTCTGGCTCGGTGGTGGGTGGTACCATTTCATGAGACTTACAGTACAAGGTGAAGACTGAGCTTTGAGGTGATTTCATGAACAAAGACAGCTCACTTTGGGGTTGAGTGTTCTGTAAGACAGTCACATGTACCAATAAATCCAGAAGAAAGGTCTGGACCAGTGACCAGGATCTGAACACCACCCCCACATACACGTGACTGCTGCTGTGGAAATGATTGAGATAATGTAGAAAGTATTTTCACTTAAAGGACGACAGGCAAGACCAACAAAATTTGCAGGATGATTAAAAATAAAGTTATCTAAAATATAAACTATGACATGCATTTCAATAGTCACTTTTTCTTTAACAGATCTTATTTGATCTTCATCATATCCCTAGGCTATAGGCCTCTTATTTTTCTAATTTCACCAAAGAAGGAACTCTGGCTTAGAGAATGAAGCCTAAGGTCACCGCACTATAAACCAGTGAAAATAAGACAGAATTCAGGCCTTTTATCTCTGTACTGGTATGTCACACTATTGTCGTATTGCTTTATTTTAGACATCTTTTGAACATAGGGCAAGGAATAAAGAATAGGAAAACACATAGACAAGGACTCTTGGGATCCATAAAAATGGCTCTAGTGATAGAAATGCCCGTTTATATTCAATACTGTGCAACTGTTTAAAACATTTTATTTTGAGGAATGCAGCCTTATTTTACATGTTTGGAAACTGTTCTGAATTCTGCCTGTTTAACTTTTTATGCTTATATTTTCTTAATTTAAACCTACTTCATCCTTTCTTCACTCACCCTGACTTCCATCCTAGCATTTGCCCACTGTCATCTAACTTGCATGTATAGCACAGTGTACATGAGTTAAAAGAACCAGAGCTCTGGGGCCAGCAGGTGGTGTGGTGGTGAAGGTGCTGAACTCCCATATGGCTCACCATGGTTTGAGTACTGGATCTGGTGGCTTGAAAAATCATGCTGGGTATTTGTACATGTGTGCCCCAAATCCTGAGATGAGAATGGAGGAGAAGGGATTGTGGCATGGCTATCCCCCGGGTAGTGATTTCTTACTCTCCCCCTCCCTCCAAATGAAAAAGGAACCAGGACTCTGAAGATTGGCCTATCCTTCTTTCAGAACGGCTTCAGTTTCGTTTGATAGTTTATTGTCACACAGAGGTATACATCTTGAAACTAATTTGGAAACAGAAAAGGGCACTGGTACCAGGTTTCTACTTAACACTCCCGGAGCAGTTCCTGACTCATAATCTAAGGCTGCAAACTGGAACGGCCTCATGAAGGAGATGCAACGATTGGCACCCCCAGATTAGTGTGAATGTCGGTGTTAACGCGTTATGCAACAGCACCCACACACTGGGATATTTTTATTAGCTAGATGGTACCACCATATAGTGATTTATGGTTGACTTTCCCAGGAACCATTGGATAGATTCATGATTTACTAAAGAAAACGAGAGTAATGGAAAAGTCCTTTTAGATAACCTCACGCCCACTTTTGAGTAATTTGCTGAAATTTTAACACTAGCTTTAAAGAAACGAATTAAATAAAAGCAAACCTATCCTGTGGGCCTGCTTCACTGTTTAGACGAGAAGAAACGAACCACCTAGGATGCCCTCCTTGTCAATGAGATGTTTATTTGGCAATAAGTGGGAAGAAGATAAGGAAGCTCTTTTTCAATGGCTTCTATTTTCCTAGGGAAATAGAAAACAAAGTCATTACCTGAGTTGGAGCTGAGAAGGTGTAGGTAGTTGGAAGAGAAAGAAGGAGAAAATGCAGATAAGTAGCGGTAACAGGAATGGGAGTTGACTGGGAAAATGGCGGGGATATATCTGCTGGAGTTTCACTCCCTTGAAGTTTGTGGCCATGGATCCAAAGTGAAACCTGTCAACATGGCTGTGAATCTGTCCCTGCCCATGTCCACCAGCAGG
>NW_006159808.1:1991421-2011173 GCF_000334495.1 Tupaia belangeri chinensis | reverse complement strand
GAATATAAACCAATATAAATAGATGATTAGATTTCATTGTAAAGAACTGTGGCGGGATAGAAGGGGTAAGGGAACTATGTTTAGGCTGTGTAGAGATTTTAACGGTGCAGTACAACATGGAATATAAACTATTATAATTAAGGGGAAAGAATATCAGAGGGTCATGGACATCATAGAAATAATCGATGGATTAAATTACTGTATACTCCAAAACTTGTTGGAATAAAGCTACTCCAGGGAATGAGATGGATCAGGAAACGAATTATCTTAAAATTTAAAACTGTTGACAAGAAACTGTACCAGGAAAAAAAAAAAGACTAGCAAATACCTTGGATGTTATAGGCTGTCTGAGAATATTGTAGCAAGAGGGTAGAAGGGACATTTTCTCCTTTTTCTAGACACCTGGTATACTAACTTAAAGTACATATTTGAATGGTATTTTCTTGATTATGTGCTAATCAAACTGAGTTTGCTTTGTTTATGAAAATGCATGAACATCTCTTAGATTCAAATTGATTTGTACATAGTAAATTTATCACACAAAGAGACACCAAGGCATGAAAAGTGTCATTTTCAAAGGACGCTAGGTAAAAAGTCATTTTAGCCATGTGATCCCATGAATTATGAGTTCCTTCATAATTTCTTGGCAAGATTGCCCTATGTTTTATTTATTTTCTTAGAAAAAGGAGAATGGAGAGAATGTCAATGGAATGAGCTTTCTGGAAATTTACTAAGCCAGAATTTTTTTTAAAAGACTCTAATAAAGCTTGCAACAATGATTTCAAGACAGTTTATGCCAATTAAACTTCTAACAGTTATTGTCTCTGTTCAATATATCTTCATCCCAATATTAGGTTTTATTACTTTATCATTCACTAATTTTATGAAGAATATTTTGCAGATACTTTCATGACTACTGGTATGGTTACATCTTTTCATTCAGTTTGGTCTCTTATATTCAGTTTGTTAGGTATCTGTTCTTTTCTTTTTTCTTAATAATACTTTATATTTGCAAAATTTTCCAGTTATGGTTTCTGTTTTTTTGTTTGCTTGTTTTCCCCATCAGGATTTTAGCCAGTCCATGTGGTAACTGTGAGTGTACAGAGCAAAGTGGGCCCTCTGGGCATGTACATCCTTCAAGAGATAAGGCTTATACCAAGCAATAGAAACAGAATTTCCCTTTCTCCTCCTGACAGAGGGAGCACTGTGCCAGGGCTTGAAACTTGGCTGTTGAAGAACAGACTGAATCGTGAGCCTCCTTGTTCTGTTACCTGGGTTTATTGTCCACCTGCAACTGCCTAGTTGTCTATGGGTGTCTTCTCAAATAACCCTGATTAAAAACCTTTAGTGTTTTAGAAAGTAAAGTCAAGAGAAGGTAAATACTCAATTCAGGTCAAAGCATTAGTAAGTAAGGAAGCTGAATGTCAATAAATGCCCTCCAACTGAGAGTCCAGTGAACCTTCCATGAAGTCTGCTCTCGCCAACAGTTCCTAGGGCTGGGCGGGTCTGTTACAGCAAGTCCAGATGTAATGCTCTACACATTACAGGTAGGACACAAACACAATAAGAGTCTGCTAACTCTTTCCTTATGAAGAGAGACCTCATGCTTCACATATTTCTTTTCCTCAACAATTAACTTGGGTATTACTTTCATGGCCTACAGTAATATTTTCACATAACTGTCAAGTCCAGACCTTCTCAAAAAAGAATATAACTAGCAGACTACAATTGTCTCTTTTTTTAAAGACAGATTACATTGACGGAAAAAATATTAAGTATTTATCATGTACAACATGATGTTTTAAAGTATGTGTTGTAGGATGAATAAATCTAAACAATTAACGTATGTATGCCTCGTAATTATCACGTGGCACCCATTCTCTCACCGTTTTTGAATACGGTCATTAACTCCAGTGGCCATGTTGTAGGACAGACCTCTTGCATCTGTTCCATCTTCTAACTGAAATGTCCTATCCTTTCACAAACATCTCTCCAACCCCTACCATTGTCCTGCCATCCCAGCCTCTGACAGTCATCATTCTACTCTCTACTTCCCTAAGGTCATTTTCTTTTAAGTAATTATTTTAATTAATTAATTAATTATAATTTGACCAGAGTGGCAGGGGGAGAGAGAGAGGGAGAGAGAGAGAGAGAAAGTGAGAAAGCAAACCGCTAGGTCTGGGACTCAAACCATGGTCAGTCATGTGGGAGTCCAGTGCCGTTAACCACCACACCACCCGCCGGCTCCATAAGATCAATTTTTTTATATTCCTCATATAGGAGAGATCATGCGTATTTGTCCTTCTATACTGGCTTATTTCATGTAACATCCTCCAGGTTCACCCATGTTGTCACAAATAAAAGGATTTCCTTTTTTATGGGAGGAATAATATTTCACTGGGGGCATATGTACATATTCCACATTTCTTGCTTTTTTCCTTTTTTGTTTTTTTTTTGCTATAGGGTGTATGCACTGGCCAGAGAGAGAGAGGGAAGGTGAGAATGCACCCCATCCCCCCAACAGGGACAATCATACCACAATCTCTTCTCCTCCACTCTCTTCTTGGGATTTTGGGCATGCACGCACATGTGCCCAGCAGATGTGTCCTCATGTCCAGCCCTCGAACCATGAAGCTGGCCAGTGGGATCCAGTACCTTAACCTCCTCGCTACCTGCTGGCCTTCTACATTCCCTTTGTCAAGTCATCAGTTGATGAAGACTTAAGCTGACTGCCTATCTTGGCTATTATGAGAGTGCAGATTGCTCTTCGACATACTGAATTCATTTTCTTTGGCTAGGTACCCAGTGGGAGTATTGCCAGACCATGTGGTGGTTCTAGATTTAAATTTTTAGGACCCTTCACACAGTTGTTTACCAGGGTGGTACGCATTTACATTCTCACCAACAATATACAAATGTTTTCTTTCCTTCACAGCCTCGCCAACGTACATCTTTTGTGTTTTCAGTAACAGCCATTCTAACGGGTGAGGTGATGTATCACTGTGTTTTTAATTTGCATTTCCCCGATTTTCCTTGATGATTAGTGATGTTTCATATACCTGTTGGCCATTGTATGTTTTGCTTTGAGAAATGTTTATCCAGGTTTTTGCCCATTTTTCAATCAGGTTATTTGTTTTCCTGCTATTGAGTCCATTGAGTTCTGTATATATTTTGTATGTTAACCCCTTATCTAATATGTACTTTGTACATGTACTTCCTATTTTTTTCTATTAGGCTTTTGGTCCATTTCGTTACAGTTTATAAAAACTTTTAAAATCCAATATTCCTATTTTTTGGTTTGTTGGGAAATATTGGTTCAAATATTTGTTTCTAAATTGATGATTTAGGCTTTCGGACAGATAGTTTTCATTTGTATGCAGCCATTCAAATGTCCTAGCACTCGTGCTTGCAAGCTTTATCATTCCCACTTTGCAATGAGAAAAAAGGGAATTAAGGCAGGTAGGTCTCACAAAGCAAAAATTTCAATGCATATTTTTTGCCCTTCAAATTCATTCATTGTCGTAGGTTACACTATCACTGGACGCACACAGTGTTTTGATGAGAAGATTTTAATATTATACATGTGAGCAGAGGATCAAGTGTGAGCACAGTGAAGAAGGGCCGCGTTTAGGAAGTATAAGAACAATTACAGCAAGAGGAGAGGAAAAGGATGTATAGAACAAAGGACAGGGAGGAGTTGACAATGACTCTGAGATTTCCTGCCTGGCTGGCTGCTGATACAGTGGCATTACCCAGTGTGACAGAGAAGCCAGACACAGAGCCCTGTCACCGCAAGACGATGAGCCGAATTGCCTTCTGCACATTTCATTCCAATTGCCTTCTGCACATTTTATTCCTGCTAGTGACAGTACATAGAGTTGGAAACGTCTTGTACGGAAAACTTTCACCAAGTGGGGAGGAGAGACCAAGTTCACAGTGAGACAAGTAGACTTGGACAGGTTTTCTGTGCTCGGATGGAACCGTATGACATGCCCAGGGTTTGCTGCATGGCAGTGCACCTGCGAATTTCCAGAGGAAAACCCACAGAAGGAAAAGAAGGCTCAGGCAGGTACAGGAGGTTCTGCTTTATAGCAATATATGGGCTCCTGCAAAACCGTGCATTCCATAAACCTCGTGGAAGAACAGGACATCCTATAGAATAGATTTGAGGTAAGCCAATTGAAATTTTCAGTGTGATGAAACTACCAAACTTTCAAAGTTTGTTATCAGTTCACTGACAAAAAGCAACAGCATCCCTAATAAAAATAAGACATGAGCAGTGTTTAAAACATGTAAACTCCTTAGACGTGAAGGACTGTTTTGTCATTAGAAAATACATAAAGGTAGGTTTGTGGAAGGATTTCTACACAGGGTTCAGATCACTGAGTCCTGGGGGTCAGGGGAAACATATGGCCCTTTGCCAGAACCTGCAGCTCCACTTTCAAGAGCACGTGGTCAGGCTGAGCTAAGAGCAGGGGAGGAGGGAGAGCCTTTGTGGCTTGCTTGCTGAGGCCAGCCACATGAGGATTCACAGGAGCGCCGTGATAATGGGCTTGGAGAAAACAACTGGATCTGCACCAGTGCCACTGCTGTGTTAGGCTGACACCACTCCTTTACTTACAAATCATGATGCAGGTAATTTCTATTGAATTCGAACTTTTGGACTTCAGAAGTTATGGTCAGAGAAGGCTCACTGCTTGATCCAAATTGTTCCTCCTACCTGATAATCTTCTATTTGCTATGTAAGTTTCCTTATCTTTATCACGACTGTGTCTGTTTTTCCACTCACTCTAAGCTCAGTGAGGGTAGGGACTTACTCGTTCACCACTTGGTCTAGCACGGGGCCTGGGATATGGTCGGCCTCAATACATACTTGAATTGATAGAATGTAGGCAATCTGTTGATTCAAGGATTTTGCAGGCAGTTTATTGATCATTTGTTGATTAGAAGATAAACGCTTACTGTGTTGGGGTTCTGTGTAAGCTGCTACTCAGTAGTGGCCAGGCCACAGGCCCACTGTTTGAGAGGCTTGCTTGCTCTAGTAGGATAGCCAGACTGATAGGCAGTTAGAGTGTGCATGTGCTAAGGGCTTCAACAAGGTGGGCATGAGCTGTTACGAAGTCACGGGAGAGGTGCACAGGTCTCGCCTTGAACAAGGTTAGGCTGGTCAAAGACAGCTTCCACAAGTAGAATTTAATCTGATATCTGACAGATGATTAGGAAGACAGACATGAAAGGAACAGGGAGAACAGAGCATGCTAGACCATCCACACTGTGTGCTGAACTGGAACTGGGCAAGTGCCTCGGGAAAAGTAGGTAGCTGAGTAAGGATCATGTATAAACGGAGGGCATACTAACAGCTGTTAAGGATGAACCACGAATTTATCCACTGCCCATGTTCCTGGTGGGGCAGCATCCCATGTGATATTTCAGGGAGGCAGTTTTCCTTTGTTTTCTGTCTCTCTCCTTATTTAGGTCCTCAAAATTCTCTTCATTTATCAGGCAAAAAGAAGAAGAAACCATGGAAAAGACCCTGATGTCTCAACTACTCTGACTCAGAAGTGATACATTTCATTTTTTTTTTTAATGATTTGTTATTCACATTTAATTGTTGAACATCTTTATAGCACATAATGTTTTTTTCAATGTATATATTTAGCATGTGACAATCAAATCAAGGATATTATCGTATACATTGTTTTCAATAAAGGACTTTACATTCTTATGCCTGTTAAGTATTTCTTCCCTGATACACATCTTTATTGCATATTCCATTGGCCAGATGTTTTGTCATAGGAACACTCCAAATGACAAGGAGTTCTGAGAAATGTAGTCTAGTTACATGAACAGTTGAAAATTAAATGGATCTTAATAAACACTCAGTGGTCTCAGCTACACATGCATTGGGAATAGTAGGGCTAAAATGATAAGGTTGTGGGCCAGCAGGGAGGTGTGATGGCTAAGGAACTGGATTCCCAATGGCTGACCCCAGACTCAGCAGCTTGAAAATCAAAACAAATAGATAGATAAATGTTTACAAAAAAATATAGGGTTGGAGAGCCAAACTAGGACCTGTTTTTGAAGGCTATTTCATTCCAAGTTTATGGTGTTTATAAAGGTGTGCAAGATCATATTTGAACTTTCGGCAAACAACTTTGTACAATTGGCCTTCAAAATGTCCATAGAAAGTGCACTTTATGAAAAAGCTATACATGAATTGAAAAAAAAACCACACTTTGCACTGGAATAAGCTTGTATTTTTAAATTCCTTTTTCCTATGAACTTCTTGGAGTTCATATATGTTAAGAATGGGTGGAGGGTGGGAACCAGCAGTTAGCGTAATGGCTATGTCGCTGGACTCCCACGTAGTCGACCGCGGTTTGCGTCCCAGACCCGGTGGCTTAAAACTCACGCCGGGCACGTGTGCATGCATGCCCAAGATCCCGAGAGGAGAATGGAGGAGAAGGGATTGCAGTATGGCCATTCTCCCTGGGGGGTGATTTCTTGCTTTCTGTCTCTATGTCTCTGTCTGTCTGTCTGGTGAGCACATGCGCCCTATAGCGAAAACCTGTCCGAAAAAAAAAAAAAAAAAAACTTAGGAAAGACTGGAGTAATTCAAGAGAAGTAGGAAAAGATTGACAGATGGTCTTTTGTCTGCTTCAGGCTCCAAGCAATTGGCCTTCTGTCTCCCTTCCTTTTCTGTGTGTGTGTGTGTGTATGTGTGTGTGTGTGTGTGTGTGTGTGTGTGTGTTTTGGGGAGGGCACTATAAACTGTTAAGTCTCAAGCTAGTTTTTGTTTTGTTTTGTTTTTCATTATTTCAAAACTTTTAAACAAATGTCTTAGGTATAACATACATAAACAACACAAATCTTAAGTGTACATCCAAAGAAATTTTTTACCAATATACACTCTCCTACAAGCCCTAATGATTCAAAGCATAAGAAACTCCCAGCATTCTTCCTGCCTTCCCTGGTACCTGACTACTACCAGAGCAAAGTGTGTAATGACTAGAGACCCATATGCAGATGCTGATGATTAAAATAGCACACGCTCTGAACCAGCAGTTAGCGTTATGGCTATGTCTCTGGACTCCCACGTAGTCGACCGCTGTTCGAGTCCTGACTTAAACTCACGCCAGGTGCATGTGCGTGCAAGCCCAGGATCCCGAGAGGAGAAGGGAGGAGAAGGGATTGCGGCATGGCCATCCCCCTTGGGGGGTGATTTCTCGCTTTCTGTCTCTCTGTCTCTTTCGGTCTGTCTGACGAGCGCACGCGCCCTATAGCAAAAAAAAAAAAAAACCCTTCCAAAAAAAAAAAAAAAAAAAAGAATGATGGGTTGAGGGGCTAGCCCCATTGCACAGGATTAAGCACTGTGCAGAGGAAGCCATACTGATGACATGCCAGGGTTCGATTTCTGACCCCAGCAACTTGAAGAACACTCAGGGTGTGGGTGTGCCCAGGATCTTGACTGGAAGGAAAACTGGAGGAAATAGAATTTAAGACTGCAGTGTGACCAGGTCCTATTGGGGTTCCTGTCTGTCTGTCTGTCTCTCCTAGGTGTGTGTGTGTGCATATGCCCTCTGGCCTTAAATAAAAATGGATTGAGTAAAGGTGATTTAGAAGTTCAAACTCTAAACTTAGACAATGGTGACCTGGACATATGTAGTGGAATGGGGTTACTTCCATAACTGGAAGCATTGTATTATTATAACAACTCCTTTTCAGAGTCACTGGTTTCCAGTTTGAGCCAATGGGAAGGATGAGGGTATGTGTTGAGAACAGGAGAAAACAGTAAGAGTTGAAATAGAGAAGATGAACTCAAGGAGAATTAAATTCCTTGATGACTGTAGGACTTTGCATTCCTCAAATTCTAGTCCTTATGAACTTACTAAGAGCTCAATTGATGCATATTTATTATTAATCCAAGTGGAGTGATTTACTTAGTCATACCCAATTGGGTTACTTAGAATTAAATTTCCAGTGGAGTGGAAAGAAAATTACTGTATTTGAAAGTATCCAGAAAAGGTTCACCAAAGACAAGTTAATTTGGCTAAAACCCACCACCTCCATTTTATAGTTTCATCATATCAAATATTCCAATACCACAGTTCATAATGGCAATAAAGTTAGAAATATCTGTTATACCTTTTTGGGATTGTTCATTAAATTTGTTTCCAGTAATTGTCACATTTATATAAAATGGTGGAAACATCTATGTTTTTAACAAATTCATTTTAATAAGAGTCTTACATATCTGTCAGAAAGTTCCTGATATTGAATTTAACTAATAAAAAAAGACTTTTTCTGTCAACCATAAAGATTACTTGCAAATGAAAAAATGTCTACTGAGGTTGGGTTTACCCAACAGAAGTCAACCTGAGAACTGAATTGTAATCTGGTAAGTTCCTATACATTAATAATCAACCTAGAGGGGCCAGCAGGAGGCATGGTGGTGGGGGACTCTGGACTCCCATATGGCCAACCATGGTTTGAGTCCTGGACCTGGAGGCTTGCTTTCTCACTTTCTCTCTCTCTCTGTCGCTCGCTCTGTCCCTCTCTGATCAAATTAAAATAAATAAATAAACAAAGTTAACTAAAATAATTTTTAAAAACATCAACCTGGATTGCTGTTACTAATCTCACCTTATTTGGTTCACGGCTGGTCCAGTGTAACTAGTTAATTCAAATCATTTTTTTGCCTGAATTATCCTGGTTGCTGGTACATGTACTAAAGAGTATTCTTAGAGAACTAATTCACGTTCTGTTTAACTGTCTATCATATATTTCTGTGAAGACGTATGAGCTCATTAGCAGAAGTGAGAGCAGCAGAAGCAATCTGAAATCGCGGTGCATACGTTGTCCAAGGGTGTTTGGGGCATTCCTTGACACTTGGCCACTGGCACCCAGATCTTGTCTTGGTTTACTTGCCTTCTCTTGGGCTCCCACAGGCTTTTGTGAAGTTAATGATACAGTGTGCATAAAACTCTTTGAACCAAAATGAGAACGGGATCATCTTGCTACAAGATATGATTGAGGTATGCTAGAAAAACTGAGCATGATAAATGAAAACTTGCTGGAAGGGACCTGGCCGGATTCATCTTGATACTTTCACTGCTATCAAACTCATTATTTTTATGGAGGAAAGGATATAGGAGAAACAGGCTGTTCCACACTTTGTAAGTCAATCCATTTCCTCCAGTTTCTTTTTTTTTTTTTTTTTTTTTGAGGCACACTAGGATGATTAAAAAGAAAGGATTTTTCTTCTTCTTTTTTTAAAAAAGAAAGAAATGTGCCATTTTCAGTCCGCATAGAGAGACAGCTCTTTGGTCATAGAATGGTCTGTTGTCTTGTGGCTCCTGTGAAATGGTGAGGTCCTAGCGGAAAAGCTAAATGACAGTGTTTCGTTTGGTGATCATTGTAATTGGGTTTGTACCCTTCACAACAAATGCTACATCCTGCTTTTGTAAATACAAGCACTGAAATTCCTATCGCTCTCCCCTACATTGCTGATCGTATTAATATTTAGTTATAACTGCATCTGATGAAGGTTTATTTTATATGACATTAAAGAAGAGCTGGTCACATCATCATTTGCAAGACTGGACAGTGTGTGTCTGACTTGCAGACAAAAAGCATAGTGTATCTATTTTTCTCTGCTATAGATTAAGCACATGGCAAGAAATCTCACATTGCAGAATAACTCAGAGGCAAAGGGGGAGGGCAGAGAGTTTACGACCATTTCAAACGGGGCTTTTCTTTGGCTGTGATCCTCAGGGGATTTGTGTCAGGAATTTCATCTGCGCATGCTCTGTAGAAGCCACAAGCTCTGTCGTGGGAGCATGGTTTATGGCAATTTTTTAGGCTCTTTTGAGCTACACTTCCTGGTGTGGATACATTGTAAAAATGAACCAGATACCCTGGAATGACAGCTCTCTGATCCTGCATGTATTTTGTCATTTTAAAGAAATTACTTCTTATCCACCCTGTGTAGAGAATTGCACAGGTGGGGGAGACGCGTGTAGTTTCTGTTGTCACAGGAATCATAGGTCAGTTGATGGGGCAGCATTAATTGTTAAATAAAACTGCTAATTGCCATCTTCTAAGGACCCATGGATGGCAACCAATGATCTCTGATGTCTTATTCTTTCTGAGTGTTAGATCATAAAAGTGAACTTGGGTTTCGCAAACACCTGCTTTGATCAGCTCCTGCTGTCTGCTATGGTGAGGAAGATCTAGGTGGCTCCTATCTGTGTAGGTTATAATATTTTACAGCACTCAGAAATTAAGAAGAAATATTTATGTTATTAATTTAACAAATATTGAGTACCAAGCTTTATAATAAGTGTTTATGAGCAAATGAACATCATTACTGCCTTCACAGATTTTCCATCTTGTGTGTGTGTGTTTAAGTTGACTTAAATTTGAATTTTGGTAAATAGTACTTTCAAATTCAATTCAACATTTTTCAACACACCCACATACCAAAGATGACAAATTCCACCAAGACAACTGCAGTGTATGTAAGTGTGGATATTTGGAGGTGGTTCTGAAACAGAATGAAGAAAATGACTTGATAAATGGAATGACTTGATTGAAAATGAAAAGGCAGAAAAAAATGTGAATAATGTTCAGAGACCAATGAATTGAGCTGAGGATTCATGTAAATAAATAATCCTGAAAGGTAAGATTGGAATATTAGCTACATTCCAGACATGAGAAGTCCTTGAATTCTAGGCTTGCTGGGCATTTATTGCTTTATCTTGTGAGCTGTGGAGAAATATTGAAATACTGAAATTATTTGAACAGAGGAGTGATGTGGGCAAAACTGGTCTCTATCTTATTAGATCCTATAAAGGGAGATGGCGCATCCTAAATGTTGTAGATAAATATAATATATCGACTGCTTATGGGGCTTTGTATCTCAAAGCTATTACTACGTGCGGTTGTTAAAATTTTGGCAAACTAAATATCTTCTGGCTATACATCCATTTCTGTTACGAAACTTCCATTAAAATTAAGATTTTCTGAAGTGAAATCTATTATTGTTATGAACCTTTTGATAGCTGTAATAATTTGGTAATATTTCTCAAATATACCATCTTGATTATAGTAGGCATTTTTAAGTGCTCCTTGAAACTCCAGGATTATACACAAGTTCTTCATTCAGGAAAATGTCTCATATTCAATTGGAATTTGATGGGTGGATCCTGACTGCAAGTGTCAGCTACAACAAACACTTGTAATTTATTGAATCAGCTTTATTTATTCTCAGTAACTCCACAGTAACTTCTGATTTGTATGACAACACACTTAAGCTCGTAACCTAAATGTCTGCTTTCTCACTTAATGTAGATCTTTGCTTCTTGTTAAAATATCATTTGGGAAAATGTTGGTTGTCTTCTCCCAAATATTTGGAAATCACTGGAGTTAAAGCACATGATT
The DNA here is from genome assembly GCF_000334495.1 of Tupaia belangeri chinensis. NCBI lineage: Eukaryota > Metazoa > Chordata > Mammalia > Scandentia > Tupaiidae > Tupaia > Tupaia belangeri. Next base: position 1,999,731 of record NW_006159808.1, on the reverse strand, counting down.
CTAGGCAGAACTCCCATCCACACAGTTCTTACTTCTCTCTTGTTCACTCAAGGCACGCTATTTGAAAAGTCCCTGTGCTGGTTAATGGGCTTCTGTCTCCCAGCTCCATTTCCACCCTTCATGTTCTCCTGTGTAGCCCAGCAGGCTGGAAGCCTGCAAACTACTTTTCTAGACTATCTTGTCAGCTGGCTGCTTGTTAGGTTCTGCCAACCGATGCACTAGTAGGAGACTGGAAGACAAAAGGAATAAAGAAGGCTCCCCCTACCCGACCCCAGCTCCAGGAGATACCTTCACAGCCACAGCGACAGTAAGGGATCGAAGCCCCTGATCAAGCCACTGTTCCAGCTACAAAGGTAGCAGCTCCTGAGTGAAATTAGCACCAACAGTGCTGCAGCTCCCTGTTCTGCGGTGCTGAGGGCCCAGGGGAGACAGCAGGCTGCACGGGCTCAGGGTCCAGTCAGTGCTGGGCAGCGTCCTGGCTCTGGGAGCCTCTCCTCCAAATGGCCTCATAGATCCTACCTTCTTCCTTCCCCTCCTGCAGCTCTTCTAATTCTTTGGTAATGAGTTTCTGACATTAAGTTTCCCACCCTTAAAAACACCTTGAGTGTCGGAAAGGAAATGAGGGAGAAAAATAGAGAAGTAAGACATTTGTGGGACACAGAAATGGCTTCTTCCCTGCTGATGATAATGTATGTAGTTTTCTCAGCTGGACTGATCTGAGGTGTATTTCATGTTGGGTAAATTCTACAACCTAAATGATGTATAGTGATAGTGTGTACAAAAAGAGTAAAATAATAAAATAAAATAAAATAAAAACCTTGAGTGGCCTTTTAAATAAAATTCTCACTGAACGTTGATTAGCCATAAGTCAGAGCAAGACCGCACATTGGGGCTATCGTGGTGACCCAAAGAGACTAAAGAACTGACTTCGTAGAACCAGAGGTTTCACTGAACTCACTGTGCAATATTTCAAATTTTATTTGCAAATCATTCTGCTCTGTTTCACTATAAATGCTATGTGGCCATTAAAGCTTATTAGCCTTACATTTTTTTAAGGTTACTTACTTGTTTTTTTCATTGAGTAAGAGAGACCGAGACAAAAGAGAGACAGCACCTCTGACAAGGTCTTGATGCCACAATCCACCCCCAGTCTTGGCCAGCCCTGGGTCATAGACGCACGGACGATGCACTGGCGAACTTAGGGAGGTCTCCTGACATGAACCTGGGACATTCTCATGCGAATCAGCCTGCAGAGCACGGGCTTTTACTGCTGCGCCAGTGTCCGGCCTGGAACCTGCTGTTTTGCAGTGAGCTGAGGCTCCCCTCCTGTGTAATGGCTTGATGCTACGTCTGGAATGATCTCTGATTGTAGGTAAGAATGAAAGGGTCCAATGTGCGTTATCCACACTTGGCAGGGTGGTGGGCTTTGCATCCATGATGTTGACCATGACATAAAGATTTGACTAGTTTTGATCACTATGTTGGAGAAGATATTTTTTTTTCTGCTGTAAGGTGCGTGTACACACTAGAGAGAGAGAAGAGAGAGCGAGAGAGAGCGAGAAAGAGAGTGAGAAATCACCCCCCTAAATGGGATGACCATGCTGCAATCCCCTTTCCTCCATTCTCCTCTCAGAATTTTGTGTGTGTGTGTGTGTGTGTGCGCACGCGCGCGTGCGATCACACATACATGCTGAATGTTTTTTTAAAAATCTTAGAATAATTATTTAATTATTTATTAATTCTTTTATGTTTTTAAATTTGACCAGAGAGAGAGAGAGAGAGAGAGAGAGAGAAGGTGAGAAAGCAAGCCACCAGGTCCAGGACTCAAATCTCCATCTGCCTAGTGGGAGTGTTGAGCGACTTAACCATCACGCCACCTGCTGGCCCTCACTGAGTGTGTTTTTAAAGCCACCAGGTCTGGTACTTGTGCTGTACAGGAGGGTCCAGGTAGCTTAACCACCATTCCGCCTGGGGTGTGCTGGCCTGGAGAATCCATCAATGAGGAAAACTACCAGTTTTCTTGGCTAAACAGACAGATTCATGAGGAATTTAAACGGTTCTCATAGTGTTTTTATCTATTTTTCTCCTATTTTTGAAAACTTTCAGATTAATTTCACATTTTACACAAAGTCTCCATCACGATGTAGACTATATATACTTTAACATAGAACTTTGTAAGTTTGTGTCTGTCTAATGTATCTCCCCTTTGCACCTCACACCCACCCTCTACCACCCACTCTCTACCATCCAAACCCCTGAAGTAGATAAAAAGTATTTTTATCGATTTTAGAAGTAATTGAAATTTAAAGAGGATACAGATGTTGTATAATGTAATTCTTCAGGCATCCTATGACAGATACAATGTGGTGACTCCGTCAAAGAACTACTAAAGCACTCCGTAGAAATTTCTCAATAAAGACCCTCCCCCCAGTTATGGGGGTAAGACTAGGGAACAAAATTGTATCTTTTTCTTTAGTCTTGTCACAAATGTCTTCACTTTTACCACAGATCTTGTTATTGCTGTTGCTGTTTATGTTATTTTGTGTTCTGTCTGGTTTAGGCGTGGACACCACTGTCTTGATAAGAAGTCCCCTTCAAAGATCATTCCTTTTTACCTTGCCTTTGTGTTTAGTGGAATTTCCTAAGAACAGTTCCTCTTGTTCAGCCAGTATAGAAGCAGTCAGTTCAATGCCACTGTCTAGGTGGTTGTTCCTCTTCTCCTCCCCTGTTTAATTTAAAATTTGTTAAAAGTCCTCATGGATAAAACTCCATCATAATGTTCCTTCTTGTAGCTGGAGCTTAAAGTCCCTGCTTCACACTGCTGGCCCTCCCTAAGAGCTGCAGAAAACACAGCTTATTTGTTTTCACAAATCTCTAATTGGACGAGGGAGAGAGGGAGGGGCTGGGAGGGAGGGACTCATACCAGACTGTTGGGCTTTCTCTGTGAGCTCAGGAGGGTTTGTGTTTCAGACCCGGTTGAAAACTGAGCTGACCGGCTTGTTTTCTTTATACTGGAGCAGAGAGAAAAAAGGAGTAACTAGTGGTACACTTCATAAACATTTACGTTTTATTCGTGGGCTCTAGGAATGTTTTGAATAAAGTTAATACCTGGAATTCCATTTTCTCAACAGAGAAGTCCAGGAGTAGTTTGATTTGTTGTGTTTTAGTTTCTTTTCTCTTCCAGCGCCTCTGAAGCACAGTAGCAGATCATGCAGACTGTTCCCCTGTGCTAGTCTGGCAGAGACAAACCACAAATGTGCAAGAGAATCTGGCTCCAGAGGGATTTTCTTACTGTTGTCTAGAAAACTTGTATGGAGGAGTAGCAGTCACCGCCTAGTGAGTTTGATTCCTTCTACAATTTTTTAAAAATCAGTAAGCAGAAAATAAATATTTCTGAAAAAGAGTTTACTTTTTACTTTTCCCCCCAGTAATCATTTCAGTAGTACCGTGAAGACACCCAAGTAACCGTGGTTATTATTTCAAGGCAGTCCTAATGACGTGAGGGTTCCCAGCTTTTCTTGAGCTTTCTTTTTGCTGTTTCCAGCCCAGAGCGCTACACCACTGATCCTGAGCTCCGGCCCCATACACCATCCGGAGAAGGCCCTGCCCGACAGGCAGTCAGGGCGGTTTCTGAGGGTTGTCAGGTGGATTGTGCTGTGCTAAGTGAAGTGTGCAGGGAAAGAAAAAAGAAAGAAAAAACACTTATATGCCAGTTCTTCAACCTTGGTATGTGACAACCTCACAAGGCAGCAGAGCGCCAGGTGACCAGACAGGATCCTCTTGGGTGACAGCTCTCAGCTCTCTGCGCCACCCTTGCTGGCTTTTTTTTTTTTTTTTTGGAGAGGTGTATGCTATAGGGTGCATGTACTCACCAGAAAGACAGAAAGACAGAGACAGAGAGACAGAGAGACAGAGAGTGAGAAATCACCCCCCCCAGGGGGGATGGCCACGTGGCAATCCCTTCTTCTCCATTCTTTTCTTAGCATCTTGGGCACACACACACATGCGCCCGGCGTGAGTTTAAGCCACCAGGTCCAGCACTGGAACAACGGTCGACTACATGGGAAGCCAGCAACAGAGCCATTACGCCATCTGCTGGTCCCAACACTTGCTGGCTTTTGAACCCACCCTGCTGCGGGAAAAAGTCAAGCACATCTGTGTAGGTACAGGCTCCTGCCCCCTTCCAGCTGACCACCACTGCTCAGAAAGCCACTCCCAGGATGACAGGGTGCCGGGCCAACCTCGCTGGGTGCTGCACCCCTGTGCATGGAGCTGGGACTGCTTTCTCCAAGCACTGGCCTGGAACGGAGGGAGACAGCGGACCCAGAGTGGCCCTGTACACAGCCCAGGCTCAGGGCTCTGCTGTGGGGGCATGGGAGGTGAAGATGTTCCTCAGTGAGGATGGGACACTGGGGACTTTAAGGAGCCACTTTCTTGTCCACGTTTATCTCCAACCAGTGACACAGACTTACCTATGAATACTGATATAATTGCTTTATGGTGATAAAATTAATCTATCCAACAATAATGAAATAACCCAGCCAATCATTTTAGTGGGTGGGCCAGCAGGTGGCGTAGTGGTTAAGGCACTGGACTCCCACATGGTCAACCACAGAGTCCCCGACCTGAGGGCTTGAAACTCACACTGGGCACATGTGCGTGTGTGCCCAAAATCCCTGGAAGAGAATGGAGAAGGGATTGTGGCATGGCCATTCCCCCTAGAGGGTGATTTCTCACTTTCTGTCTGTCTCTCCAGCAAGTATGCACACCCTACTGAAAAATCTCTCTTAAAAAATAGTACAAAAAAGTTATTTTAAAAAGAACAAATGCATTCTCACCTCATAGAACTATCACACTGCAATTCCTATGACTCCTTTTCCTTTTTATGTAAGATGATCAAATAAAATAAATACCATTTGGTTAGAGAACTCTGAGCTTCTGACACTTCATTTCCAAAGTGATACCTCTCCCCAAATAACACACCACTAGCCTTAAAATGTAAAACCTTTCCCCAAACTCAAAGTAGAAGTTAAAAATAACATTTCACTCCTAAAGGCTTTAAATCTCGCCTTGTTTCTAATCAGCCTTCCGGAGTGGCTATACGAGGTTACACAGACCCGACTGATTTATTAATATAATTTTTGTTTTAATTGAAACAGCAACATTTAGGTTCCACCTTAACAGTGCACCTTAAAAGATTATCTCGGTTATTTCACAGGCACCGAGCCGGCACTAATAGTCCGAGGCAGATATTGAAAAGCAGCACAGGGCCAGGCAGATCTATTAGAAATTCCCATCCACGCGCCTCATACATATTGATTTCTGACACCGAGCAGCAGTGAAAGCCCCCGTGGGAATAATATATTTAGCAGGGTTCGCTGCTAGGGGGTCACAGAGTGCATACAGATTAGCTTCAGAGGACCAAGGCACTAGTGTTGGAGCCAAATGCTAGATTTTATATCATTTTAATCTGAACTTTTATAATCCTTTTAGTTCTTCTTCCTCTGGCTGGCGGAGAGAAGGCCCCTCCACATGTACCAGGCTTCTTTTTCTTTATTCTTCCTATAAATGTGCAAATGCCGTCGTAATGGGGAGGGATGCTCCTTCGGCATCAGCAGCAGAGACCCAACCAGATTTGCTTTTATAAACGGTGGTCAATTCAGATGAAGACATCTTTATTTAAAGATTTCTTTCCATGGGGGAGGGAAAATCACAAATCCTTATCTCCAACGTTAAGAGCGAAGCATGAAACCCGCTCTCAGGAAAGGCACCTCCCCACCCCCACCCCGGTGCCACACTGGCGCTTAATTGAGCAGAAGTTGCGTTTATACTGTTACGTCTATGAAAACAACGATCTAAACATTTTTTTAATTACCTTTCTGATGCGTAGGGAATGCCTGCGCATTATGCAAAGAAGCGTTGGGGGACTGTGTCAGAGGAAGGTGTCAGAGGAGAGCCAAACATGCACATTGGAGACGGGCGTGCCAGCCAGGGGAAGGTGGGTTAGAGTGGACACACTTTGACAGAAGGGTGAGATGCATTCCTACAACAAAGGGAAGCGGGAGGGTTCACTGACAGACACAAAGGCGCATTGTCTTCCTCTGGGCTGCATTTAAATTTTAGGTGTTCTAGGAAAAGTTCCCATGATGACTAATAATCAGAAAAATACCTTCCTACATCTGTGAAGTGCCTTTTGAATCTGTTCGATTTTCTCTGGTATCCCAAACAAACCCCAAACACTGGGAAGACAAGCAAACAGTGTAGGGATAAGCAATCCGGTCTTACCTGTGAACAATATGATAATAATCACAAGATGAAAAGGAAATTTTGAGTTTAGTTTTTAATCAATAAAGATCTGTTTCACCAATGAGGAATAATTAAAGCACTCAATTAAGACCTGGAGTTATCACTGTCAGATTATTTAACTAAAATATGTCAAACATTCAGATTAGGTTTTCAGGCCTGTCTCCAATGATATATGTTAACTTTTACTTTATTTTCTAGTATGTTCATGCTGGGCACAAGCGAAGGAAAGAAAGCCATTACATTGGAAGAGGAGTAAAATGAGAAATAAAAATCTCACACTTAATTTGTAAAACTTGGGAAATGGCACGAAAATCTGCTTTGGCAAATGTGCCCTGTCAGAAATGCTTGGCTATAGAACTGCCTAAAATCCAGACTTCAGCCTAACTCAGCTATTGCAAACCATGCCACTTTCTGTCTTGACTTTTTTTGTGAAACTGTGGGTGACCTAAAGGTTAGGACAAACAATGGTTCCTTTTAATCTGCTAAAGAAATCATTGGATTAAGAAGTACCTAAGTACTGAATAATCTAAAAACCCCTCATATGGATCACTCCAGTCCAAGAGATTGGACCAAAGCATTCGGATGAAAGAAAGGGCAAAAAATGCAGAAGAAACTATCAGAAAGGATTATTTGAAAGAAATCAAAACAAAACTCTGTAGAAGTTGCAAGCTCCTGCAATTAGGAAAGGAAGTGTGTATGTGTGCGTGTGTGTGTGTGTGTGTGTGTGTGTGTGTGTGTGTGTGAGTGAATTCTGGTGAATTTGGTTATGTTTAAATTGAAAGATAACAAAGCAAAGGGTTTGGCAGAATGAGTCACATGTGCAGGCATTGATGTTGGGATGCATGAGGATCAATTAAAGAAACACCCAGAGGCAGGGCCAGCAGGTGGTGTGGTGGTTGAGATGCTAGACTCCCACATGGCTGACCACAGTTCAAGTCCCAGACCTGGCAGCTTGCTTTCTCACTCTCTCTCTCTCTGTCCCTCCTCATGTCTCTCTCTGGTCAAATTTTAAAAATAATAAATAAAATTGTTAAAAAGACAAGAAAAGAAAAACGCCAGGTAGAGCGTATGTGTTTGGTCAAATGTCTCCTTCTCCCGGCTCTGTCAGGAGGAAGCGGCCACCCCGATACTGGGAAACGTTCTCTGCATTGCTGTAGCAGCATCTGTGACAAAGGACTGGGACCTGCTCACCTCCTCGTGCCCTTGGGCGGACTGAGTCCTGGTCTGCAAGGGAGAGGTGGGCTCTGTAGTCTAGGAGCCCAGAGTAAGCCTGGAATAAGCAAGGACACATAAGGCAAGGAGCGAATCTAACAAGAACGCGGGGGACCTGTGCGAGAAGCACCCTCACCGCTCGCTGGGTAAAAATCCTGCCCAACCTCTGGCAAGGGGACCTTGACTATAGCACTGCCCAGCGTTCCCAGTCAGCACATTTCTTAATTTCCTCGTACATAGATGTTAGTCAATAATATTGGTTGACTTGAATAAATTATATTAGATAGAAGTTATACCTGAGGGACAGAGGCCAAACCATAATTGGCAAAAAGCAAACAAAACAAAAAGTAGAAGTCGTTCATCCATAGTTCTGTCTTCAAGGTGCCCAACCTCCTGCTGGCCTGGTGTGCTCTGGAGGATCCCGGGTCTGCACTGGGAGACAGGCTGAGACCCCAGGAGCTGTTCATTTCTGCCCCAAGGGGGAGGGGCGTAAGGAAAGTACAGGGCAAGCAACATACGGGTGCTGCCGGTGACCCCTCAAGTCTGACTGGCGCTCCTCTGCCCAGGTGTCACTTAACAATTCCCATTCCATTTTTCACCAGAGCCCACACTGACGTCTCTCTCAGTGGAATCCCCCGTCGGGTACCAACCCTGCTCGCTCTCTGTCCTGATGGAGTTTAAAAACCGAGGATCACATTTCTTCACCTTGCAGTCTGAGCCTGTTTTTGTAGATGAATCTCGTGTAGATCAATTCGGGGGGGGGGGGGGGGGGGGGGGGGGAACCTCTTAAAT
>NW_006159808.1:1959797-1990622 GCF_000334495.1 Tupaia belangeri chinensis | reverse complement strand
GGTAGGGGGTGGGAGTTACCTATTAAATTTCTAATAACAACAAAAGAATTGCCTAAAAAGAGTAATACTATAAACCTTTATGCATTTTCTCTCCATCAGAGAAGTGGAACTTCCTCCCATTCTAAAGCCGTCATTATGTTGCTTTTGTTTTTTTCAGGTCCATGTTTCATAAACGTTGCTGAAACTGCGGCAGAGGGGTACTCAGGACATTACAGGGGTGGGAGGGAGGGGAGGGGCTGGATTTCATACCAGCATTTAACCCCTGCTCAGGCCAGAGGCTTCATCCCCTGTCCTCACTGCAGTGTCTGGGTGGTGGCTCAGAACCTGTCCTTGGTCTGAGCAACAGCAGAGAGTGGGTCTTTAGAAAATATTTTTTCCACAGGGAGAAAATTAAGGTTTTTATTCATTGAGTATACTGTTCTTCATAATCTTGGAAATCTTGAAGGATCAGTCACCCTTGCTTTAATTATTTATGTGAAATCTTCACCTGAATGAAAAGAAACTGGGTGGTAAAAATTATTTTTGAATTTTTAAAAAATTGTGATATCTGATTCCTGCACAGTTAAGTCAGTATATAAAATAAGATAGAAATCAAATGATGGAATTATTCATAAAATTAACTCAAACTTCCAGCTTTCCAAATTGGGTTAAATATTTCCTTTATCTCCATGAAGAGCTTAAAAATAATGGGCCATGTGTGTGAGGAAATACAACGGGAAGGTATTTTAAACTAAGAGAATAAACTGTGTGTGTGTGTGTGGTCCACAATTCCAAATTCTGACAATGTCCACAATGCAAGAGGAAGATTCAGAGAGAGTATACAGATGCCTTTGTGAGCAGGAAACAGGGAAAAAGTCCCTTTTAGTTGGGGGCAAAAACATGCATTTACTTTCAGTAGAAGTAGACACACTTAAATCCCTGCTGAGCGCAGGGGAGGGCTGGGATGAGCTGTCTAGAAAGCATTTTCTCTCTCTTTATAATGTTAGAAATCCTCAGACTGCACTGTGCATTGCAATGCAAGGATTCTGCAGTGTAAGAGCACATCAGGGCATTGAGAAGGGCTTAATGTGTTCTCATTAGAGGAGGAAGGGGTGAGGGGGAGGGGAGGCGCCTTGGGGGATGGCGCTGAGCTGGACCACTCTGGGAAGCATTACGATTTTGTGCCTTCTCACTTCAACTCCCTCAATCCCCTAGCTTTACATAGCTCTTTCACAGACAGTGCAGGAAAATGCCTCCCAAGCCTCGTGTAAAGAGAGCTGCGTTGTACACCGCTGCCTGCAGTTTAACAGTTTGTTTGCTTGGGCCTTTTCAATATTTTCTTCCTTTCTGAGCTGCCTCAGCAAACCCTCCTTTTCACCTTCACCTCTAATCAGATAAACACAGAAAGGAAAAGAGGACAATCTAATCAATGAAAGAAAATCTCCATGCTTTCAGAGTTATTAAGCTCCATGGAGCTGCCAGTGTGGCGAGGCTGGCCAAGCGGCAGAGGGGGTTTATAATTGAGACTTTTTTCATAGCCGTTTGATGACTGTAATTTACCAGACTCATTTACTTCACTTTTTTTTCCCAGTTTGCTTCTTTTCTATAAGAAACCAAAAATAGGTTTTTTTCTTTCTTTTCCCAAAAACGTTTTCTATGTGATCTGTGGATTTTAGCTTAGAAAGGAAGGTTCAGTGTAAGGTGGGCAAGACCTGGGGCCAGCAGGCGGTATGGTGATTATAGCACTGGACTCACATGTATCCAACAACATTTCGAGCCCTGGATCCAGCGGTTTGAGACTCATGCCAGGCACTCACACATGCGTACCCTAAATCCTAAAAGGAGAATGGAGAAGAGATTGCAGTTGGCCATTCTCCCCTGGGGGGCGGGGGACGGGGGTGATTTCTCACTTGCCCTCTCACTGCCTCTCTCTACCCAGCAAGTGCACATGCCCTACGGCAAAAACCTTAAAAAAATTGAGTAGGACATGCACCCCAAAGTCACGAAACAAGCTGAGGATATGTCCCTTCAGACATAACCCGCTGGAAATAGCTGCTGACCCCTCATGCCTTTTCTCGGTTTACTTCCTGGATAGAGCGTTGGAATTTTGTGCTACAGGAATACAGTGAATTTGCTCACCCTCATGGCATGGGTTTCTAAAATAGACTGACAACCAAAGAGAAAGGTAAAGTCCACTCTAAACCATTCCCTGTTGTAGTTCTGAAGTCTTAATTTACTCTAAAAAATTCCTGCTTGAAATAACAGTAGGAAGCAGGTAACAGGTATTCTAAGAAACTAATATACTAGCTAGACCACCTAGTGAGACTGGGCATTAGCGGCTTTGCTTTGACCTGTCCAAGGTGCGCAATCACAGGAAATACATTGCCAATGCCTACGGTGGAAAAGCGATTCGTTTCCGGCATCACTTATAGCAGATTGGGCAAAAACAACCAGTCAATACATACTTCATGTTCGATACCCTGAAGTGTTCTTTTTCACTTGAAATCCCCCTAAAATTCTCATTTGGGGAAAATTTAAGTAAATACTTTTTAAAGCGAGGTGGGTGGCAAATCAGCCCAAACCGAATGAGGAAATACTGAAAACAGTCAGACAAAATGCTATCTTTATGATTGGACAACTGATCTATGAGGTATTTACCACCGGGAAAGAATACGGACACTAATAAGAATCTTGACGTGTCCTGCCTATTGGCCATAGAAATATAATTTCTAAGCTTTCTGAAGGATGACCATTTTGTATATTTTATTATTGAAATAGCTAAATAGTGTCACAGTATATTTTTTTACTTAGATGGGGTAACTAATACTTTATACAAAGTTTGCATCTCTTTTAATTAACTGTAATATCACCAAAATAATACACATACTTGTCATTAAGCTGACAAAAATGGTTTGTATAATGCTATGGATTCAGTATCATAAGTGAGAATATTTTCAATATTTGAATAGGATAGATTTTGTAGATTTAAATATTTTAAGATTATTATTTATTTTAAGTTTTTGTCATAGGGCAAATATGCTTACCAGAGAGACAGAACAGTGAGAGGAAAAGTGAGAAATCACCCTCTGGAAGGAGGGCCACACTGCAATCTCTTCCACACTCCTCCTGGGATTTGGGGAACACAAGCACACACACCTGGTATAATTTTCAAGCCACCAGGTCTGGGACTCCAACTGCGGTGGTCAGCCATATGGGAGCCCAGCACCTTAATTACCATGCCACCTGCTGGCACCCTAGATTTCCTAGTTTTTGTCAAAATAAATTATTGGGTAAATTTTACATATTTACTCAACTGAATATTAAAAAATATGACATTCATTTTCTCTTTTCATTCTAACATTGTCCAAGATGGTATAATTTGGAAGGCTTCTTATTCTCATCATTGGAAATTGAGCAATTATTCTTTTACTTCCATGTTTCCAGAGAAGGTGTCAAAGTGATAGTATAGTAAACACTTTATGCCCAGTTATCTTAACCCCAAACTGAAAACCAAAAATAATTTTAAAAATGTTTTAGACAAATAAGTGAAGGTTACAGTAATATATTTATCTTTATTTTGAAAACTTCAGTGCTGGTTATGTCTTTACTGTTGAATGTAAAAAGAGGGATTTGACTTAATTTTTTTATAAAAACAATAATGGCTAACATTTATTTGGTACCACGTTCTGATATGAGTTTTATACATGTTCTTTTAGTTAGTCTACACATTGTGCTACATATACATGTATACACATATATATATATATATATTCAAATTTTAAAGTTGAGAAAACTACAGTATAACTACATTAACTAATTGACTCACATTCATAGAGCATTAGTAAAGGATGTCAGAATTAAAAATAGACCTGTTTAACTTTAAAGTTTTGTGCCTTGCGTTATATTGATTCTCTAATGATTAGGAAATATCTTGTCACCCAATTTATGCTAGGCATTACAGTGACTTTTCCGCAGAAGACAAACAGAATTTTATCATCGATTGAATGAAAGCTTTTAGCTGATCTATTTCTTTAGGTTCCTTTATTTATTTGAAAAGTATTGAACATCAGTTGTCTGGATAATGTCACATTATCCTGGATATCGGCATGCCTCTCACCTAACTGAACATCATGAAAAGTTCCAGGCTTCACCATATTAATATGCTACTATGGTCATGGGAGACAAATATTACAAAAAGTAAACAAACAAAAATTTTAGTTAGACAATGATTAATCTTATGGAGAAAATCAAACAAGGCAACATTACGAAAGGTCTGGCAAGGGTCTTCCTTCGATGGGTGGTTATGGAGAGCTCTGACTAACGACTCTGGAGATACAATCTGAACACGTCACTGAAGAGTATGGAGAAGAAAGAAAACTAGGGACCAGAAGGTGGCATAATGGTTACATCACTGGACTCCTACTTAGTTGACCATGTTTCAAGTACTGGACCTGGTGGCTTAAAACTCTCATCAAGCACTTGAGTGTGCATGCCCAAAATCCTGAGAGGAAATGGAGAATGAATTGCAGCATGGCCATTCCCCTTTGGGGGGTAGTTTCTCACTTTCTGTCTCTTGGTCTCTGGCAAGTGTATGCACCCTATAGCAAAAATCTCTCTCTTAAAAAAAAAAAAAAAGAAAAGAAAAGAAAAGAAAGAAACCCAGCAAATTAGTGAACTTCGTGTGATAAAGGGAGTGTTTTGACCCTGGGAGCTGGAGGTTGGAATGGGTAGATTAAATCTTGGTAGCAACTATGTATATTGTTTTGTGAGCCATGGGAAACCTCTGCAGAATTTCAAGCAAGGCAGTACATGATCTGTATTTCTACTATTATTAACACTTTAGGCTCTTTATTTCTGTATAGAAAGTAAACAGTGAGGAGTAAAAGTGGCAGTAACTAAGAGCTATAAAGACTTTGTGTACCTAAAAGTATGTGTCAAATTATTTTAAAAATTATTTAATTTTATTTATCATCATCCTCATTATTATTCAATTTGACCAGAGAGAGAGAGAGAGAGAGAGAGAGAGAGAGAAGGAGAGAGAGGGAAAGTGAGAAAGCAAGCCACCAGGTCTGGGACTCATACCATGGTTGGCCATATGGGAGCCTAGTAGCTTAACTACCATGCCATCTGCTTGTCTCTGTGCGTCAAATTATATATTTATTATTTAATGTCATGACACTATGTTTGTTATGTCATAATAACCAGATGTAGACAGTGGAGACCTACGAGACAATATAGCATTGTTGTTAAGGTCACAGACTGCGGAGCTAGATGGATAGAAATCTTGATAATCATCTTAGAGCTGTGCGATCTCTGAACCTGTTTCTTCATTTCTAATATCTGAATAATTATAGACTCTATTGATCCAAACTCATTGGGTTGTCATAAAGTATAAGCAGATCTGGTAAAGAAAGAACAGTTCTTAGAAACTCGTAAATACTACGAAAGTGTTTGTTAACTAACATGAGTTGGATACAACATAAATACACGATCTCTTACTCCCAGAGAACCAGAGAAACCCCTGAAAGACCTGAGAGGTGGGTTTCTGTTATGGCTCAAGTGGTCATTTTCTTCTCTTGAGCTCTCTGAGTGTCCAGTGCTGACCTGTGCTTGCGAGCATGCAGACTGCGCTCTGCCTGCCTTCGTGTTCTCTCCTGCAACAAGAGGGATGTAGTCCTGGGGAGACTGCCTCCCTGGACAAGTACATCTGCTTAAAAGCAGTTTGCCTTTTGGAAGTTACTATTTAAGACCTACTGTGAGCAAGAAATGATTCCTAACTTTTTCATGTCATACTACAGGAAACAATGATATTTACAGGGCACAGTGAAAAAAATGGGCTCAACAGTCCAAGGTCCAAGGAGACTTGTGCTGGGGCGCTGGCCCACCATGGTTCCTCTCATCACCTGTGTGACCAATTCCCAACACAAAGGGTGGTGAGAAGTACAGCAATGAGTACAATGAAGAAAATTTAAAAATAAAAAAGGAACCAGAAAAAGAAGAGAAAAGGCTATGAGCATAAAAAGCAAAGCTAACCCAAACCCCAAAGGCCCTGAAATGTGATCTCTGTCTATTCTTCCAGATAAAACCCCGAGTTCAGTCTCCAGGTGTTTGAAGCCCTAGCCCCATTTGGACGACCTCTGGACCTTTACTCCTTTCATTTCTTCTGCCTGTATATCCCTGTCCTTTCTTTCATTGGACCTTCTCATTCTCTGTGTCTCTGGTCATGGAGTCTTTTCACTCAGTGCCCAAGCCAGGAAGGTGCCTCATCCCATTCTCTGCAGCACCCTGCCCTTTCCTCACTGTCATCATTCTTAACACACTATCTTAAAACAACCAAATCTCTTAGTAAGGGAATACTTTGAGTGGGGAATCATTTATTTTCGAACCCCTGAAAACTTAACACAGTGATCAGTATATAGGAAATGCTCTAATTATATTTGTTGGATGGGAATTTAGACGCTTTGAGTCTTTAGTTTTACCAATTATCTTCCTTAGTGAAGGACCACAAGAATTTTCTATTAAACTTCTCCTTGTCCATACAGTCTAACCTTTTATTTTTTGTTATTTTACAAGTAAGGAAACACAGGGGTTAATGATTTGCCCCAGTTCACACAGAACAAACAGGTGGGTCATGTACTCCAGAAATATAGCAAAACGGAGACTACTCAAAACCTCAGGTGTATGTAATGGTTTTTGAGACACACACATACATACATATACACGCATATTAAAAAACTATCCTTTCAAGTCATATTAAGTATAATTGTGTTGGGCAATAAGAGGAAACAAACAGAAATAATAATTTTTATATAGTCCTACCTCTTTCCTCTCACTTCCATTTTAATATGCCATTACTGTAGCTTTAATAAAAAGAAACAGTTATCAATCCAGATAGCCTACAGTTGAACTTGAATAGAAGTTTATTGAAACATTGGGAAATACTTGTGGAATACTACTACTAATTATTTTTTCTTTCCAAATTCACAGACTCAATAATTTTAAGAAATCTGTCCTGACAGTTAGAAACATGTAGACATTGATTAATTTGAATTTAAATAATCAATCTTTTTTTTAATTTTTAATTTTTATTTTTTTGGAGAGATTTTTGCTATAGTGCACGTGCACTCGCCAGACAGACAGAGAGAGACAGAGAGACGGAAAGTGAGAAGTTACCCCCAAGAGGGGATGGCCACGCCTCAATCCCTTCTCCTCCATCCTCCTCTCAGGATCTTGAGCACGCACGCACACATGCCCAGTGTGAGTTTAAGCCACTGGGTCCAGGACTTGAACCGTGGTCAACTATGTGGGAGTCCAGAAACATAGCCATTACACTAACTGCTGGTCCCAATAATCAATCTTTTTAAAGATACTTCAAAAAGTTCTGATTAGTAACTCTACTTTTAAAAGGTTGTTTCCTAATAAACTAATGATCACAATCAAGGGTGTTTTGTTTAATTTTATAACTTAGTGAAATATTAGCCAAGAGCCAAGTTTTTTCTCATCCTTTCCTTTCTTCCAACCGCTATATAGGTACCAAAATGATGACTATACATTCTTCTGAAAAGATAAGAATTTTATACTTGAAATCTAGACTTAAAACATTTCCAGAATTAACTTTTTCAGACTTATGTGTAATTTTTAAAGCATCTTTAGGGCTTTGGAGATAATAGAATTTATAATTGGTTTGAAAAAAAATTGACTTAGATAAAAATATCAAGTTAGATATTCTTTGTGTAGTTCAGGGCTAACAAATAAATGTTCCTTGTTTAATAAGTATGTGTGTACAAATATACTAAAATATTTTTAACTTCTTGAGAAATTATTCTATTTTAAGTTGAAAAAATTAATTTGCTTTATTACCTTTTTTAAACCTTTTATTTATTGTTCTGTCTTTAAGGGAGATTGACTATAATTTTATACATATATTATTGCTCTTTGATACACAAACAGCTATATCCTTCACCTTCTTCCAGTCTCCAATTCAATTGTTTCCTCCTCAGTGAAACCTTTATCGAGTAACTTATTTAATTAAAAAAAAATTATTATCCTAACTAGGAGTTCTTTTTCCCCTTCTTGTCTTTATTTTGCTATTGAGCACAGATCATATTCCAATCTACTAATTATTGGCTTTCCCTAATTTCCCTACTCATTTTGCTGACTGTTTCCTGTCTTAGAATGCAAACACCATGAAGGCAGGAACTGGGATCTACTTTCAAAGAGTCTGGAATACAATTAGCATCCAATGCATATTTGTTAAATAAGTAAGTGGATGGCCAAATTTAACAGAAGAGCCTTCAGGAAATGAAAAGGCCTGACGTATAATTCAGTGATATTTGTTGACCTCAAGTTTAATGTGAGTTATTTCGAAAATGTGCTCAGAGAGAGTTGTCCATACGTTATTTCAATATGACTCTTGAATAATTATTGCTTTTAAAAGCGACTTATTTAAATGGAAAGTTTGATTTGTTGCCATGGTTTCTGTACATATTGCTTGCTGCAGCTTGAATCAGGGTGTATCAGAAGGATGGAAGTGCGACTGATGACGCTGAAAAGAGGTTGTTTTGGAGAACACTGAGCTGTAGGCCTCTGATTCCCTGATCTGCTGCTGGAATTTATTTTTCTGGATCTGGGAAAAAATTAACTGGCACACTTGCCTCCCTGCTGTTGCTGAGTGAAGCCTGCTCATGACACAAGCTCCTGAAGATGGAAGTGTAATTGTGTGGAAGGTGAATTGATTGCAATTAACCTCAGGACTTACCCTCGGGCTGGGGTATTCTATCTCCTTTTCTTGGAACATGCACCAGCAGGGCCATAATACAGAGCTGATGAATACATATATCACACGGAGAAACACATATATTATGGGATAAAGTACATAAATCATGTAGAAAAACATGCATTATACTGAGATGATCAAATTATAAATGAAGCACATAAATCATAAGATTATACTGTTGAATTGTATCAGGAAACATAAATTATATAGCGAAATCCTAGGGTCACGGGAGGGTTCACTGAATAATGAAATGAGCTCATATAACTTGGGCAAAAGTGTAGTGTCTTGGGAAAACCCATTGTGCATTATGTCAGATATACCAGTTAATCCAGTTTTGTCTCCTACATCTCTTTTTTTTTTTTTTTTCCTGAGAGATTTTTGGTATTGGGCACATGCACTTGCTGGAGAGATAGTTATGCCCCCTTTGGAGGCATGACTACATCACAATCCCTTCTCCTCCATTCTCCTCGCAGATTTTGAGCATGTGCTCACATGTGCCCGTGTGAGTTTTAAGCTGCTGGGTCCAGGACTTGAACCGGTCAGCTACGGGGGAGTCCAGTGCCTTAGCTACTACCCCACCTGCTGTGCCCCTGTCCTACACCTCTTGTATCCGAGGACTCAAGGCTTTGCAACATGGGAGAAGGAAAAAATAAACTATAAATGTACGACTGAATGACTATGTGCTGTAAGGACATTTGAAACAGAAGCTTTCGAATATAAGGAATCTCTGTAGCCATGTTTTCAAGCCAAAGTTCAAAAGAATGGCAGTTCTAAAGTCATCTTCAGTTTATATATATAAATAAACACACACATATTTTTTTTTTTCCTAGAGGATGTGTATGCTTGCTGGTGAGGGGTAGGAGAGAGTGAGAGAGAGAGAAAGTGAGCAATCACTGCCCAGGAGCGGTGGCCACGCTACGATCCCTTCTCATCCATTCTCCTCCTGAGATTTTTGGCCACACATGCCCATGTTGTTTTTCCAACTGCCATATCAGGGACTCAAATAGCACTGTCAGCCATGTGGTATCCTTAACCACCATGCCACTCACTGGCCCATAAATTCATCTACAAACATCAACTACACAATGCCTTATTCTAAAATGAAGAATTTCTTGATTTCCAAGGAGAAAATCCTAAAATGAGAAAAAAGGTAAAATTTGTTCTGAATGTAGATAAGAAATTAAAACATGGGTTGACACGTTACATTAGATAGTGAACAGGTAAGGAATATAAAATATAATGAATTTGGGCCAGCTCTGTGGCCTGGTGATTAAGACAAGCAAATCCTACATGGCTAACTCCGCTGTTCCGATCCTGGACCCAGCCACTTGAAAAACACCCCATTGCATGTGTGTGCATGCCCCAAGTGGAGAAATGGAGGAGAAAAAGGGATTACAATATGACCATGCCCTCTGCGGGGGGATTCTTTCTCTCTCTTCCTTTTTCTTTATCTCTGGCTTGCACACATGCCCTCTGACAAATTAAAAAAACATATAATGAGTTTTATGTTATCTTATACACATATAAATACTTAGCTTATTTTCCTTTGGGAATCATTTTTCACATTTGACCTCGCTTTTTCACTTTTACTTCTCTGTCATTGTTCAACTTGAGGATTAATAGGATCGCAGAGAAGCAAAATGAAGACGGTAAATTTCTTAACTTAGTTTGACTTTTCAAAAAAAAGTCCTAAGCTGGGACAGACTACTCTGCATGGCTTCAAGGAAACCCACGCTAAGACAGGGCCTCTCACGTAACGCAGAGCCATGGTACAGATCTGATCCATCTTGCAAAGTTTCTCGGTGCAATGTTTGTCCACATGAATTATATTCTCACTAAAGCGGGAGCCTGGAATTCACTTCTCTCCCCAGCACCGGTGAGTTAGGGTTATGGTCACAGCTTGGTGTACTGAGGGATTCCTTCGTCATAAACAAAGTGTTTGACCCACTGTATTCCTCAGGGCAATCCAGAGCCCAAGCTAACTGAATTTCGACAGTGGGAATTGATAGTTTATTGCTGACCCTGGAGGAGCAGGGGCACTGACTCACATCCTATTTCTGGCTCTTCTTGGCATTTGTTACTGCAGATAAAGGTAGATTGTGTCAAGATGTGCTGCCCGGCCTAGGACACAATCGTGTCAAAATGCAAGTGCTAAATTTCATTTGAAGGGAGGCAATAAATTGGCACCCCCAAATGTCTCTGCCTTCCCTAAACATCGTATTTCAATTTCTCCCTGCTGTTCATATTCACTGTTGGAAAACATGCTGGTGAAATGCTTAGGAGATACAGCCTGTTCATTGTGCATCAGACATCATGGGAGAAACTAGATCTAAGCATACAGAGAATGCCTTTGTTTAAAATAGGCCCCCAAATAGAAATAGTAAGAGTACTGAATGCTTAGTTTATGATTTGTCAGTTCAGTTTGGCCGGCTAACCCCAACTGGTCTGTCCCCTCAAACAGCCGTCAATGGTTAAACCTGCTCGACGTAAGTCTAATCATTTTACTCCGTGATCTATGGGTTTCATTAGTTGAGGTACACATTTGGCTATAATAAATGTGCCGCAGTAAATGATCTATGCATTTCTCTCTGAAATGTATGTTTCACTGGAAAAGGTATGTGTTCATCAGCTGTGAATAATGTCCCGATCGGCGCCCCATTCTATTACTCAGCTGGTATCGGCCCCCCATTACACATCCACGGCCTCCTGGCCGCAAGCCCCATGCCGGCAAGAAGACACACGCCAGGCCCTGCCGCTCAGGTGCTGGTGTACGTGTGAGTGAACTCTGCTGTCTTGGGAAACACAGATGGCAGAGGAGAGAGAGAGACATTCTGTAGGTAGACATGGTCGTTAAATGAACAGGAAACAAGGGATTTTTTGAATCCTACCCCTTTCTAACCCACAGGAAGAGAAACAATACAGCAAAACAGTTGAGATCTTATTGTTTCTCCCAGGCAAACAGCCTTCCATTGGCTTCAGTTAAACATCACCTGGGATAAAAAATGAAATCACGTAATTTTCCGTCCAACATTAGGAACATTTTTAAACTTATGGGACATATATTAGAGTTTTCTGATCTCAGTGAATTGGTATTCAACATGGTGGAATGAAATTATCTTTACAGAGTGAAATTAATTAATTACTTGAAAACGGAAATACATTATCCCATATGTAAAAGGCACTGGTGATGGTTCCTTGTGGTGAGGTTCAAGTTCATTTACAATCTAAAGGGAAAAGCAAATTTTTTTCCTTAGGTATTTCAACACATGCACTGATTGACTGGGTTTTTGGGAAGTCACGACACCTTTTTACATATGTATATAAAACTCATGACTTTCACTACAACCTAATACATGTCAATATGCCAAAATTCACACATGGTAATTATCCCATCGAACCCCCCAGTCAATTATATCTGAAAGCACTAATGAACAAATCTTATCTATAGAAATCCATCTTTAAAGAAAAAAATTCAAGTGTATAAGTTTCTTGCATCCAGCTGTAAATGTTGAGCTGTGACTGATTCTTAGATGTGACCATTCACTTTAGAATTGTAACTTTTCCACGTCTTTCTTATTGCTGTCCAGAGCCCAGTATTGTCTTTAATATTGTTACGACAGACAAAATGAATTATAATCTGCTCTCCATGTAGATATGTTAATTATGACAGAATCACTTATTTTTCAGATTAAAACTAATGCTATGTATATGAACTTTTCATTGAACAATTTTTCAATAAACACTGAACATTCTTTTATGTATGACATCAAGTGATTCATTGTACATGACTGCATTTAGTGACCTAATTTTCTCTCTATTTGACGTCAATCTTTATGACTATTTCTTTCATTTACTCCTGCCTTTTACATTTTTAACGTATTGAAATGACTGAAACCTGGGGGGTATTTTTTACTATTATGCGAATTAGGAATTTCCATACAGCTTATCAGCTGGCAAGTGATTCATCTTATATTTGAGACATTCTCTAAACAGAAATAGTCTACACTACATAGTTATAAAACAATGAACTCAGTGCTATTAGATAATTCTACAATTTTTCCAGGATAGGATGTGTTGATGATACCTTGTTCACATTGTTTTAAGAAGATAAACATGCACATATGGAAAAAAAGGTTCTGGACAAAAGCAATCTTTCTAATAAAATTAGTTCAGCAATAAAAGCGGTTGAACTTAATGTATGTGTAAAATTGGGTCAGTCACTAATATTTCAGGAAACCCAGAAGCCATTAAAGAAATAAAAAATGTTGGTTTATATATAGGGATTGGGTATAGTTCATTTTTTAAATTTATATTACCATACATATTTTTTAGTGTTCTTATGCATTAAGTGTTAGCAATAGTGTGATATTTTGCCTTATACCTCAGATATCACTAATAGATAAAGTTTTTAATGGTAGCCTGCAAATCGTTGCTTAAAAAACAAAAGCAGGAACATAAAATTGCACTTAATATGCTTTTTAGAAATTCTCACAGGGTTATTTTGAAGTATAGATTAAATTTCCCTCTTACCAAGTCAGATTAATATCTTCAATTGCGTGTTACATCTTATTAAGAAAGTCCTCACTGAGCTCAAATCAGTCATATGTGAACAGTTCACAAGCAAGACCCTTAGGACCTTAAACAATCTGAATGATAACCATTTAACCAACTCAATCCTACTCTGCATGTGATTATGTATTTTTTTTAAAAATATATTTGGTAAATATTTTTAAAGACCCATAATAGCGAGAATTAACCTGAACTTGAAAGTATCCCATTTGATAAATAATGAAAATAGTAGCATATAGTCATACTTTAAATATTATAATTTTTTTCATAGATTTCTATCATCATACTTTTTTATACATAGATCCCTAAAGATGTGAAGACTATGTAAAGAGTAGTGTTTCTTTTTTCTTCTTGCTTGAGCTCACAGGCATTCTGATTAGCCTTCTCACTGGCACTGTGAGGACCTCTGTGGTGTTTACGGAATCCCAAACGTGACCTGAATTGTTTCTCTGAACACCTTGCTCTAGCATTGTCTATGACCCTGGGTGTTTCCATCTCTGGACATCATGCATCTTTTCTGCAGCCTCTATAATACTTTAAGACCTATCTGTAACCTTAGCAACAAAAAAAAGGAAAAAAAAAATCTCCAAACACACTGGGGTTAAAAAAAAAAAAAAAAAGGTGAAGAAGGTGAATATTAACTACATCTTTGAGCATCCCTTTAAGAACTTGTGCAAATGTTAATACATTTTAAAATAAGGTCAAAATCAGGCTCCATTAGGCCAAACACACCTGAGATTGCTGGCATTGCACAGTGACATTTTGGCCATCAGCTGCAGCCTTTATCAGGGGATAAATCAATTGGCAGCAGCTATGGACACCTATTTGCGAGTGGAGCAGAGCAGCTTAACTGTAGAAGCATGTTAAAAGTTAAAAGGCCCGAGTCCTGCTGACTACACATAAGGAATATTTTTTTTAGGCAAAACCATAACACCACATTGCCTGACGCAAAAGGCATCAAGCCACTCTCGTTAATTCCTAATAGCTGATTTGATAAGCTGTCTTTTCTATTTCCTTTGTTAAGGGTAGTGCATATGACGGAAACTTGTCTAAATCTGCTTTTTTTTTTTTTTTCTCTTGGCAAATAATTCTCTTTAGAGGTTCAGTTAGTGCTTCTGGCAATGGTAGAACTAGCACATTTATGGTCTTTTAATCTGTGAAAAAGATTGTCCTTGGTTCCTTTAAAAGGTCAGTATCAGGTGTAGGGTTTTTTCCCGCGGTAAGCAGAGTGGTGCGGTGGTAGATAAGGAGTCCCGCAGCATATTCGAATAAGATAGCGCACAGTTTTCCTCAGCCGTCTGTTAGCTTATTTACAACCTAGACATCATGATATTTTTGCCTTTATTTTTCTCAATTAACCTAATAGTTTGTTTTCCAAGTTTGAGACTAGATTTAGAAGGCAACGCGTTTGCCATTCTGGGCTTTAAGTTTGCATATTGGTTTAGCTGAAAAATGGATGGCAGACAGAGAAGAAAAGAAGGGTCTTTACAGAAAAAAAAAAAGCTTTTGGAAATAAGTTGGAAGTTATATACACAAATTCAAGTCTGTATCAACTATGGCACATTTAATAGATTTCCCTTGCACAGGAGCGCATGCCCAGCGAATCCACAAATACCTGGAATGACGTGCAGAGATAGCTCTGATCTGCAGAGTGACATACTCTAACATGGCCCAGGTATCGCTGCTGGAATCAGAATCATAAATTTCATCTGGGTGCAGAGAATTGTTGCTGCAGACCTGGTTTCATGGAGGTTTGGAGGTTGTACTGGGATAACTTTAGTAGTCATCATTCAAGTAAAAGTGGTGTATGAAATATCCAGAACATTATTAGCACCCCGCCCCAGATATAATGTGTTAACAAATGGATGGTAATAAAATGTAATTCTCATTTTCTAGAAGAAAGAACACTTGTTTATATGGGCTACGTATGCTTGCTGGAAATGGTAATTTAACTGACATTAAATCCCAAAGGTAAACAAATTTTAACTTTTATTTTATTTTATTTTATTGGCTATAGGGTCATGTGCTCACCAGAGTGGGACAGAGAGAGAGAGAAAGGGAAAGTGAGAAATTACTTGGGATCAGCAGTTGGCGTAATGGCTATGTCAATGGACTCCCATGTAGTCAACCATAGTTCCAGTCCCAGACCCAATGGCTTAAACTCATGCTGGGAATGTGTGTGTGTGTGTGTGTGTGTGTGTGTGTGTGTGTGTGCCCAAGATCCGAGGAGAATGGAAGAGAAGGATTGTGGTGTGGCCATCCTCCCTGTCTTTCTGGTGCTAAAACCTCCCCCACAAAAAAAAAAAAAAAAAAAAAAAAAAAGAAAGAAAGAAAGAAAGAAAGTGAGAAATCACCCCCTGGGATGATGGCTACTCTGTAATCCCTTCTCCTCCATTCTCCTCTCAGGATTTTGGGCATGAACATGTGCCCAGCATGATTCTCAAGCCGCTCACTCTAGGACTCCAGCCACACAGTTGGCCATGTGGGATCCAGAGCCTTAACCTCCACACCACCTAATGGCCCATTAAACAAATTTTTAAAGTGGATATCAATATAACGGTTTTAACATAGTTTGGTCGTATGTTAAATTTCAAAAATTTTCCAAACTGTTGAGTTAAGCTAGTATAAATTCTTGGCACAAGGATTATTTGGCTGTTCTACACAAATATTTTCGTGGGAACGTGTCAGAATCTGAGCGCGGCTAGAACAAGATGTATTAGCCTTACATGATAGGAAAAGATGAAAAGCATATAGATTCACGTTTAAAAGCGAGAATGAAAGTATTCTAAATTTACAGATATATACCTTAAGCTAATGAAAACTAGCAAACATAGCCATTTCAATTTAAATTATTGGTAAACAGCAACATCCTTGGCTAAGGGCTCTCCTTTCCAGTCACTGCAGTACTGGGTTGTCAGGCAAGTTAGGATGTATTTTTCTATGCAAAAATGTGTCATGACGTTTCTGATGATCCAATACAATTCTAGGCTTAACATCTTGAAAAACTTTCTGGGAAAATATTGGACCTTATGTTAGGAGTGGGGGATGGAGAGAAATTTCTTTTGAGGCTTCCGAAATTTACTGGTTCTATCAATGTGCATGAAGAATACACACTGCTAACAGCCGTTGGTCCCCAGGAGCACCCAACCCTCTGCCTGACACTCAGTGGTCAGGAGAACCCTATGTGCACCTCTGATCAACATTCCTACTCTGCAGCTGAGGCTAGTGAGTCTCAGAGAGGGTAAAGGCCTAACCTGTGTTCACCCACTGAACAACTAGTGTTCTGGAGTCTGCCAATATCCGCTCTCCATTTCTCTTTCATGAATAAAGCCCGAGTTTATGTCAGGCACGTGGCTGAACCCAGCACTGCCCCATATTCCCCTTTCCAGCAGCGAGTCGCAGCCACGCTGCCAAACTGTTGTCAGTACCATGTTGTCTGCACTTTTGGGTCTTATCCTTAATGGGGTTGGGTCTCATGTCTGCAATCTGTGTGGAGTGTGACAAAGCAATGGGATACAAAGCCCTGCGACACCAACGTGGTCAAACTGCCATGGCAGACCAGGACAGCTCACCCTCTCTTTCACATCAGGGAGTTATGAGCTGTCTAAACTGGTTTGTTGTTGTTCTGTTTTGTTTTGCCATAGGGTGCGTGCACTTACCAGAGAGAGACAGTGAGAGGGAAAGTGAGAAATCATCCCCCCAGGGGGGATGGTCATGCTACAGTCCCTTTTCCACTATTCTCCTCCTCGGATTTCAGGCACGTATGCACATACACCCGACGTGGTTTTCAAGTGGCCAGGTCCAGGAATCTGGCCATGTGGGAATCCAATGCCTTAACTACCACGCCGCCTGCTACTGCCTAAACTATCTTCTTTATGCACTGCATTTGGGTGCTTTCTCATTCTCTGTCATCGGTCTAATAGATACTCCAACTAATGTAGCATGAGAGCTGTTTCCGGTCCAGATCAGTTTGTTTCCAGAGCCAAGCTCTTAACCACTATAACACATTCAATTAAAAGTGCCATTCTGGGGGACCAACAGTTAGCGTAATGGCTATGCTGCTGAACTCCCATGTAGCCGACCGTGGTTTGAGTCCCGAACCCAGTGGCTTAAACTCACACCTGGTGCATGTGCGTGCGTGCCCAAGATCCCGAGAGGAGAATGGAGGAGAAGGGATTGCGGCGTGGCCATACCCCTGGGGGGGTAATTTTTAGCCTTCTCTCTCTCTGTCTCTGTCTTTCTGGTGAGCCTATGCGCCCTATAGCAAAAACCTCTCAAAAAAAAAAAAGTGCTATTTTGAAGGACTATTAAGCTTATTTTTGATTTAGGAATTTGTAATTTATATTTCAAAAACTGTTAAATCTACTAAGTTTGCCAAAGAGGAACAACAAATAGAAGTATTGTAGGACAAATTTTAGGCTCTACCTTTTTTTCTGAACTAATATTTCTTAACTTCACCACTTGCTAGAAATATTCGAATATACAGATGAGTATAGTTCATCTGTTCTACCACCAGCAATTCGTTCCTTCAATGTATTAATATATCTTTGTTTTACATTTGTTCCTTCATGCGTCTCTGTATTATCCCGATTGTGGGTGTACACTTGTTCCCTTCTATACTTTTTCATGGTTGCTAATCTCTCAGAGTTCTTGTGCTATTCCTCTTGCTGCCTCATCAATAGCAGCTATCTCCAAGACCTCAAGTGATTCCAAGAAATTGAAAATTGCTCCTGTAAATATGTTCAGTTAATCCATGTTAGATCACTAGTAAAAATTGAAATAAAAGACATACGTCAGAAAGATACAAGGAGACTTTCGGTAGCTGGTTCAACATAATAAGAATTTGGGAGGAGTCACTCTATCCTCACATCAGGAAAAAAAGAGAACAAAATAAAAATCAACAATTTTTAGATCCGTCCGCAAAATGCAGTTGTAGGAAAAACTGCTATCCTCGATTGGAGAGAAGGGCAAATGCAGAGAATGGACCCTACTGAGAATAGAAGCCACTGCTGGATCCTGCTGGGGACGGCTAAAGACAGTCACCAGAGACTGAATGTGTACTTATCTGACAGAAGGAAAAATAAAAGCCTCCTCAGGCATCTCAGCCCTGTGGTGGTCTGCACTGTGCTGGAATCCTCATGACGATCTCGGGTGTGGATTCCTGGGTCAGCCTGTAACAGCAGCATCCTGTGCTCAAGATTCTGAGGAGCCAGAGGCTGGGGAAGGGGAACTGTAGTGAGATGAGACTCTTGAGGGTGTGTTTTCTCTCTTTCTCTCACTCCCTCTTACAGGTTCACCCACATACACTCTATCATAAACAAAACAAAGCAACAACAAACCAGTTCCCAGAGGCCCAGCTTTGTGAGGAAAAGCAGGCATAAAATTTAGCAAGTTTTTCCTCCAGAAGCCTCAGCAAGTTCTCATGAACATGGGAAATGTATTTGCTCATGTTTCGAGCAGGGGAGGGGGAAGTAGTCATTCTGAAACAAATGTAGGGTGTTCTGGTTCCCTAAAATATGGCCTGGCCTTAAGGAATGCTGTTTTAGCAGAGCCCAACTGACCTGCTTTTACCAGGGCCTAATCAACCTGATTAAAGGGAAATGCCCAACCCCAGGTCCCTCTGCTCTTCCTGTTCACATAAAGGGGAGAAATAAAAAGATTTGGAAACACTTTTCAGAGTCCAGTCTCTCTAGAAGACTGAGACCTAATTATAATGTTTCCCTTTTCCCACAACTTAGCACCACTTCAATCAAGCTTGAGTATTAACAGGGGATTTTAGCTGAAAGAACTTCAAGCTTCATATCCTATAAAAACGAGCCTTTAGGAAAATTTACCGATAACAGGGGACATAAAAACCAGGACACTAGGGAGCCTGCCAGAGACCTGGTAGTCAAGGCAGCTGCATTCCACATGGCTAACCATACAGTTTAAGTCCTGGACCCAGCAACTTGAGAAACACACTGGGTAAGTGTGCATGCATGCCCAGTATCCTGAAAAGAGGGAGATGGAGGTGAAGGGATTGTGGGAAAATCTTAGACTTTGACACAATATCTATAGCAGACAGTGAATACAACCTAACTCTCAGCCATGTGATCACAGGACATCACGCCAAAGACCTATCTAGGTCAGCCTTTCTATCCAGTATACCATTTTGATATTCAATAAAAAACTACAATTTTGCTAAAAAGCAAAAATCTTAATCCGAAGAGATCAAATAAGTATCAGAATGAAATGCAAGTATGGTAGAGATTTTGGAATTATCAGACTGGGAATTAAAAATAACTATGATTAGTTTGCCCAATAGCCTAATGGAAAAACTGGACAACCTCTAAGAACCACTCTATAATGCAATCAGAAAGAGGGAAATTCAATTGAGTTGTTGGAAAGGTCATGATGCATTTTTTGCATAGAAAAACAGAAAAAAACATGTCATGACTTTTCCAACAACCAATAAGAAAGAATCAAAAGGCAATACTGGAAATTAAAAACACTGGAATGGAAATAAAGAATGTCTTTGACGACATACCAACAGTCTATATGTGACCAAGGAAAAGGATCAGTGAGCTTGAATATATGTCAATGGAAACTTCTCCGACTGAAAAGCAAAAAGAATCAGAAAAATAAGGAACAGAATGTCTAAAGACTGTGAAATAGTTACAAAGGTTTTAACATACTCATAATTGGAATTCTAGGGAGAAGAAAGGTATAGAAGAAATATTTGAAGAAATAATGACTGAGAGTTCCTCAAAATTATTGAGCCATACCAATTTACAAATCTGGGAAGAACCCAATCAGGAGAAGTGCCAAAAAAAGTACACTTAGTCATATCGTATTTGAACTGAAGACAATATAAAACACAGAAAATCCTGACAGAAACCAAGGAGTGGTGGGGAGGGAAAACAGTACCGTCAGCCCTCATCTCTGTGGATTTCACATTTTTAGGCTTCAGCCCCCATGGAAAGGAAGTGTTTCCTTGTTACTGATGTGTACCATGTACTCAGGCCTACAGTGGTTGTCTTTATTGAACAAAATGCAGATTTTTTTCTTGTTATTCCTTAAGCAATGCAGAATAACAACTATTTATATCGTGTTGGGTATTATAAGTAATCTAGAGATTTAAAGGATATGAATGGATATAGGTAGGTTATATGCAAACACTGAGCCATTTTATATAAGAAACTTAGCATCTACAGATGTTGGAATCTTCATGGTGTCCTAGGAAAATATCCCCCATGGAGTCCATGGCTACATATAAAGGAATAAGAATAAGACTTATATAGGACTTCTCTTCAGAAACCATGCTAGCAAGAAGAAAATAAAGTAAAATTCTTTTAGAAAAAAAAAAAACATGCTTTTGTTTTCAAATGTTTTTTGGCCATTCATATGTTTTGTTTGTTCCTGATCAATATATACCAAATGTCTGCACTCTATGGCAAGATATAGTCACAGGGAGGGCAAGTGTAGATACCAGAGACTACACAAGAATAGGTGAATAGTGTGTGGTGAGAGGGAGGAAGGGAGGACTCAGGAAAAAAAAAGTTTAACAGACACAAGAATGCAAAGTTACTGGTTGAGGATGATGTATATGTTAAAAACTTTGACTTGACTGACATGTATTCTTTGAAAAACCTGTACACTGTAATGATGTGTAATGATTAAATGTAAATAAAATAAACTAAAAAGCAAAACAGCACAGAAAAATTCACATACAACAATCAGCAAAACTGGAAAACAGAATTCTATAAAATGATCCTTCATAAGTAAAGGAGAGGGACCAGCAGATAGCGTAGTAGTTACACTGCTAGATTCCCATGTAGTTGACCATGGTTTGAGTCCAGGATCCGGTGGCTTAAAATTCATGCTTGGGTGCCTGTGTATTCATGCCCAAAATACCAAGAGGAGAAGGAGGAGAAGGGATTGTGGCGTGGCCATCCCCTTGGGGTGATTTCTTGCTTTCTGTTTCTCTGTCTCTACGGCAAGCACACATGCCCTATAGCAAAAATCTTTATAAAATAAATAAGTAAGTAAGTAAGTAATTAAGTAAGTAAAGGAGAAATAAAGACTTTCAGCCAAACAAATATTAAAATTGCCACCCATAGGTTTTTCTTACAAGAAATATTAAAAGAGATTTTTTAGAAAGGACCATTATATAGACTAGAATCTTGAACATACATAAAGAAAGGAGGAATGTTTGAAAAGGAATGAATAAAGGTTAAAATAAAATACATATTTTCCTTATTCTTAATCTAATAAATAATAGTTTGTTCAAAATAATAATAGCAACAATGTAGTGAAAGATTATAGTTAATGATGAGTATGATGAATGACAGTAATGTAATAATATACTACTTATGAAGGTATAGTGTTACTAGTAAGTGCACTTTGTTTTAAAATGTATATTGTAAGTATTTGCAAACAGATTTTAAGTGTAAAATTACATTGCAAGTATAAATGTGTATACTCTAGGGCAATCAATAAAAACATTTAAAAGGAAGTATAATCAAGGTGCTAAGAAAAGGGAGAATTAGGAATTTTATAAAAATGCTAAATTTAAATCAGAGAAGATAGGAAAAGAGTATAAGACAAGCAAAAAAGTAACAAAACAAGAATAGAATATAATTTTTTAAATAATCCAACTATATCAATACTTACATTAAATGTAAATGGTCTAAAAACATTAATTAAAACGCAGAGACTTTTATAGTGGATGAAAACAAAACAAAACACCAAAACATGGAACAATTATATGCTGTCTAAAAGAAACCTACTTTAAGATAAATAAATAAATAAATAAATAAATAAATAAATAAATAAATAAGATGGATAGATTAACAGAGTAAAGGAAGAAAGAAAGAGACACCAAGGTAATATTAAGCAAAGAAAACTAGAGTTGCTACATCAATTTTTTATGAAGCAGACTACAGAGCAGGGGAATTATTACAGATAAAAAGTAATATTACAAAATGGTAAAGGGGTAAGCTCTCCAAGAAGACACAATATCAAATATGTGAGGCAAAGTTGACCAAACAGCCAGGAGAAATAAGACAAATCTACATTGCAGTAAGAGACTTCAACAACCCTCTCTGGAATTAGACATGATGTTCAGCAAGCAGAACATCACTGAGGATACAGTTGAATTGCATAGCATCATCAGTCAACTGGATCTCTGTAATAGTTGTATTTACTTCATTCAACATCAGCAGAATACACATCCTACCTAGACTCACATAGAACACTCCCTCAAATGACTAAATTCTGGGCCATAAAACATAGCTTAACAAATTTAAAAGAAGAGAAATCATATGAAATATGTTTTCAAACTGCAGTGGAACTAAATTATAGTTCAGTAATAGAAAGATAGTTTGAAAATGTCCAAATATTTACATATTAACACACTTGTAATAAAACATAATTCATAAAAAAATCTTGAGAAACTTTAAAATATTTTGAACTCAATAAAAATATAAATAGAACATCTCAAAATTCACGAGATGTACTGAAAGCACTTTTTTAATTAAAAATTAATAGCATTGAATTCATATATGAGAAAAATAAAAATATCTAAAGTTGATAGCCTAAATTGTCACCTTTGGAAACAGAAAGAGGAACAAAACAAATCAAAGTAAACAGAAGAAAGGAAATAAAAATCACAACAGAGTGTCCAGCAGGTTGCATGGTGGTTAGGATGCTGACTCTCATATGGGTAACAGTGGTTCAAGTACTAGACCTGGCAGCTTGAAAATCATACCAGGCATGTGTGCATGCATGCCCCAAATCCCAAGAGAATAGAGAACAAAGGAGTGTGGTGCAGGCATCTCCCTTGGGGGGAAGGGGACGATTTCTCACTTTCTCTCTCTCTCTCTCTCTCTGTTTTTCTCCGTCTCTCTCCATTGAGTACATGCACCCTTTGGGAACAAAAAAAATCACATCACATATCAATGAAATCCAAAACAAGAAACAACAGAGAAAATCAATGAAGTAAAACTGGTTCTTTAAAAATATCACTAAGATTGACAGCAGATAAAGTTGGTAGAAATTGCTGCCCTGCCTGTGCTGACACCACCCTGCTTCTCACCCATTCAAGAGCTACAGGGAAGCAAACGTTGCCCAGACTGAGCAGATCACCAAAGATTCCCATGGAGCCTGTAGTGAGAGGGGAGGGGCTGTGAGCCGTGTACAAATTGGACTACCATGTCCAGCCACACTGGGAACAGAGAGATTTGGATAGACAGGAACCAAACACCTGAAGGCAGTGAAGTTTTGGAGGAACTTTCTCCCCACAACCTTCCAGCAGTAAGAGGAGAGAAGCACCCCTCTGAACCCCAAACTCCCATAGTGAATTCCACACTACCACCCACAGTGGAGAAAGGACACTGGCACAGAGCTAACTCACACATAAGAAATATACTCCAGGGAACCAGCAGTTAGTGTAATGGCTATGTCGCTGGATTCCCACGTAGTCGACCGCGGTTCGTGTCCCGGACCCGGTGGCTTAAAACTCACGCCGGGCGCGTGTGCGTGCGTGCCCAAGATCCCGAGAGGAGAATGGAGGAGAAGGGATTGCGGCGTGACCATCCCCCCTGGGGGGTGATTTCTCGCTTTCTGTCTCTATGTCTCTCTCTGTCTGTCTGGCAAGCGCACGCGCCCTATAGTGAAAATCTCTCCAAAAAGAAAAAAAAAAAGAAAAAAAAAGAAAAGAAATATACTCCAGAAGTAGGTGAGTATATTACCAGATGACTAAAATCAAAGCAGAATCCCAAAAAATAGGAGAATACCAGAAAATATCTGCTCCAAAAGGAACATAATAACTGCTTACCAACAATGGATAAAGCAAAAGCGATCACAGAAATATCAGAAAAAGAATTCAGAATATTCATCATAACAAACCTCAATGAGATACAGAGAAAATAACCAATTCCAGGAGATGAGAACATCCTTCCATGACTTCAAGTAGGAATTTCATAAAAAGACAGACACCCAAGAGGAATCAAACACAATTTCTGGAGATAAAGAATATGATGCAGGAAAGCAAAACCTCCCTCAAAAGTATGAATAGCAGATAAGACCACACAGAAGGATCTCTTACCTTGAAGACAAAACCTTTGATTTAGTCAAGCAATCCCCCAAAATGGAAAATATAACCATTAAAAATGAGGATAACAGAGGTGAGCAGGTGGCATGGTGGTTAAGCCACTGGACTCTCACGACTGATTACAATTCAAGCCCCAGACCCAGGAGTTTAATAATTATGCCAGGTGCATGGCAGGCATGCCTAAAATCCCAAGAGGAGAATGGAGGATAAGGGATTGCAGCATGGTCATCCCTGTCTGTGGGATGTTTCTCACCTTCCATCTCTCTGTCTCTGTCTATCTCTTTCCAGGAAGCACATACACCCTATGTCAAACACCTAAAAAGACAAAATCCAAAAAGTGAGACTGACCAACAGGAAATTCTAGACACCATTAAAGGGCCAAATATCTACATAATATGTATTCCAGAAGGCAAAGAGACAGGTAAAGGCATAGAAAATATCTTTAATGCTATATTAGTTGAAAAATTTCCAAATTTAGGGAACCAGCAGTTAGCGTAATGGCTATGTTGATGGACTCCCATGTAGTCGACCGCGGTTCACGTCCTGGATCCAGTGGCTTAAAACTCACGCCGGGCGCGTGTGCGTGCATGCCCAAGATCCCGAGAGGAGAATGGAGGAGAAGGGATTGTGGCATGACCATCCCCCCTGGGGGGTGATTTCTCGCTTTCCGTCTCTCTGTCTCTCTCTGTCTGTCTGGCGAGCACATGCGCCGTCTAGCGAAAATCTCTCAAAAAATTTTTTTCCAAATTTAGAGGTATACAGACATTCACATAGAGGAAATACAAAGAACATCAAATAGATATAAAATAATAAGATTTGCCCCAAGACATATCATAGCCAAGCTGGGAAGAAAATTCAAAGACAAAGACAATCCTCTAGAGATGACAAGACAAAAATGCCAAATTACTTACAAATGTT
Organism: Tupaia belangeri chinensis; assembly: GCF_000334495.1. Taxonomy (NCBI): domain Eukaryota; kingdom Metazoa; phylum Chordata; class Mammalia; order Scandentia; family Tupaiidae; genus Tupaia; species Tupaia belangeri. The sequence goes on along the minus strand of NW_006159808.1, from coordinate 1,965,288 downwards.
ACCCCATTAGATTAGCATGAGACTTCTCAACTGAAACAATGCAGGCAAGGAATGAATGGGAAGACATATTTAAAATTCTGAAAGCAAAATAATTTCAACCAAGAGTACTATATTCAGCAAGATTATCCTTCAAATAGGAAAGAGTAATAAAATTGTTCCCAGATAAACAAAAAATGAAAGAATTCACCAAAACTAGAACAGCTGTTCAGGACATATTTAAGGGACCAGTACACCAGGAAAACTAAAAGGAGATAAATACAAGTTAAAAAACAAAAACAAAAACAAAAACAAAAACAAGGGAACCAGCAGTTAGTGTAATGGCTATGTCGCTGGACTCCCACGTAGTCGACCGCGGTTTGCGTCCCGGACCCGGTGGCTTAGAACTCACACCTGGCGCGTGTGTGTGCATGCCCAAGATCTCGAGAGGAGAATGGAGGAGAAGGGATTGCAGCGTGACCATCCCCCCTGGGGAGTGATTTCTCGCTTTCTGTCTCTATGTCTCTCTCTGTCTGGCGAGTGCATGCGCCCTATAGCAAAAACCTCTCCAAAAAAAAAAAAAAACACAAAACCATTAAAAAAAAAAGAGTAACAAAATGACAAGGATAAATCTACATATATCAGTAACAATAATGAATGTCAATGGATTAAATTCCCCAACTAAAAGGCACAGATTGGCTCAGTTAATAAAAAACAGGAACCCTCTATATGCTGCTTACAAAAAACACATCTAATTTATAAAGATATAGACTAAATATTTTGAAATGCAATATATGTAGTTTCAGTAGTTGGTTGAGCACAAATGTACTTTACACCTGAATTTCAATGATCAAAAACAACAGTAGCTTTTTGAATGCACGAGCCGAATACTGACCACTCCAGTGGACAGAAGCCTCCTTTTTACAGAAATATTCATCATGTATTTTCCATCTTTAGTTTCTCAGGAGGGCTAAGGATGATTTGAACTGTTAAAGTTTTGCATACTTTTATGATACCCCTACCCATTTTTCCTCTCGACTTAATGAAAGTGTTAAGAATGGCTGTCACAACTTTTGTATTTTCCAATAAACCATGAATATGATTTTTTAAAAAGACAAAACAAATGAGAGCTTTGTAAGTAAAGGTGTGTGCATGTGAATGCATGCCCACAATCCTGAGAGGAAAATGGAAGATGAGGGATTGCAGTGTGGCTATCCTCCTGGGTAGAGGTGATTTCTCCCTTTCCCTCTCTCTGTCTGTCTGTCTCTTTCTTGAGAGCACATGCATCGTATGGCAAAAACCTAAAATAACAACACTAACAACAAACTGTACCCTACAGAGATGTATAATGATTATATGTAAATCAGACATTACAATTATATATATATATATGTATGTCTATTTTAAATCAATAATATTGATAAAACTTTAGCCAGGCTAACAAAGAAAACAAGTGACAAAACAGATTACTAATATCGGAAATGACAAAAGGACTATCACTGAAGATCCCATGGGCACTAAAAGGATAAAAAATGAAAATCATGAATAATTCTACACCTATAAATTTGATAAATTCAATTAAGTTGAACATTTTCTTGAGAAAATGCAATTTACCAAAAACTCATATTAGGAATAATAGGTAAACTGAATAAGATGATATCTAATAATTGAATCTATAATAAATAACCTTACAATAAATAAAGCACCGGGACTAGGCAGTTTCACTGGTGAATTCTATGAAACATTTAAGGAAACAATTATACCAGTTCTCTAAAATCAGTTCCAGAAAATAAAAGTACAGGAAGCCCTTTATAGCTTATTTTATCAGTCCAGTATTTTCCAACCACCAAAATCAAACAAAGGTACTAAGAAAAAGAAAAGTTATTGGCTAAGGTCTCTCACAGACATAGATACAATAATTTTAAACACAATATTATCACATTGATTCCAACAATGTATAAAAAAGAGTATGCACCATTTATTCCACCTATACAAAGCAGTTTTAACTTTCAAAACTAGCTCAGGTAATCTACCACATTAACAGACTAAGAGGAAAACTAGATAATATAATTATATCAATAGATGTAAAAAAAAATTGACAAAGTTCAACATCCATTATTGAAAAAAAAAAACTTCTAGAAAACTAGGAATAGAGGGGAACTTCCTTAGTTTCATACAGAAAATCTTTGAAAACACATAGCTAACCTAAAAATGTGATACTGAGGGACCAGATATTTTCTCCCTACCAAGACTGAGGCAAGAAAACTCTCATCTACCTCTCCTGTTCAACACTTGACTGGAAGTCCTAGCTATTCTGTTAAACAAGGAAAGGAAAGAAAGGATGTATAGTTTGAGAAATAAGAAATAAAGTTCTCTTTTTCACCAGTGGCATGACTAGCTATGGAGAAAATACCAAATAATCAACAGTGAAGAAAGCCTTCTGGATATTTTCCATTTGCCTTCGGGCATGCCTGCACACCCACCCGGAGTGTTTCAAGCCGCACACTCAGCCATATGGGATCCAGCCTCCTTAACCACCACACCACCTGACTGACCCATCATTCTCCATTTTTTGACTACATAAGACAGCTACAGATTTCATTAATACAAAACGCAATATTATTTAGTATTCTGTTGTCTTTTAATAGGATTAGGATATGTAAAAGGACAATATTTTGTATTAACCACATATTTTCTGTTCCCAGTGTTCTTTAATTATTCCTGTAGATCCAAACTGCATCCATTGTGGTTTCCCATTAACCAGGATAAATTCATTTATATTTCTTGTCAGGCAGCCCTGCTGGTGATTAGTGCTCTCAGCATTTGTTGATGTGAAAATTTGACCTTATATTTTGAAGGACATTTTGCTGAATATAAAAATTCAGCCTGAAACTTACTTTTCATTTTAATAATTGCAAGCTGTTCTTTCATTGACTTCTAGTTTCTTTTATCGCTAGTAAAAAGTCTGCTATTATATGTATTATTATTACTCATTGTATAATGTATATCCTTTTTTTCTGTGAGGAAAATTCCACAACTAATTTTTCTTTATCTTCAGCTTCCACTTGTTTTACTCTAATTTTCCTAAGCATGGTTGTCTAGGCGTTTATCTTACTTAGGTTTTGTTCTTGGATCTACAAGTTGATGATTTCTTTTCTTTTTTTTTTTTTTTTTGTCCTTAAATAGCACTCACTACCACAGCGAGGCCTCAAGCATCCTTTTATTGACTATTTTTGTGTAGGTTTACTCACATTCTTGCACATTTGCACGTCCACTGATTTTTTTTTTTTAATGCTAGACCTATGATAACACATTTCAGTGAATCTAGCTCTGTGATTTACAAATGCTTTCTCTTTTTCTTTTCCTCTGTGTAAGAAAGAGAGAGAGACAGAAAGAGAGACAACAATTGTGTTTTGGGCAGTGCTTTGCTGAGTTGTGATCCTCTAGCTCCAGCCTTCCATTTGGCTTGGATTCCAGTGCATGCAACTCTGCATTTTCTTGGAACATAGCCACATCCATTGTTTAAATATTTTCTTATTGCTCTTTCTCCCTGTATCAGCAGAGTTAGGTAGCTATGACAAAGACTGTCTAACCTATACCTAAAATACCGTCTGGCCCTTTAAGAAGATGTTTGTAGGCCCAGCCTCAGTGGCAGTGGCAGTTTACTGCTTAGGGAGCTAAAAGCTGCTGGGAAGCCTGTTCAGTTCCCAGGTATGTGCATGAACCAGACCAACCCCATTTTGTAAGGAATAAGGCAGCCTTAGGGCCCTCCATTCTACCAGTTTGCACCGTAACCCTTGCTATCCCTGAGCAGGAATTTTTCTATTGTATTGTCTTTCATTGACACAGTGAAACCTTTCTTAGAAGGTTCATGAGTTTGAGAATCTGGGGCAATCAGGACCAAACCAGCTGACTTGCTTGTTTCGCTCCTTTGCTTTCTCTCTAAAAACTCCAGAGAAGGATAGCAAAAGAACAAATAGAGAGGCAGGACATTAGTGGGAAACAGATACGGCTTATTACCTGTTGATGATGACATGTATAGTATTCTCAACTGGATTGGTCTGAGAATTATTTCATGATGGGTAAAGTCTTTTTATAAGCAAAATGAGAAATAGTGATTGACTGTTTAAAAAAGATTGGAATAATAATAATAATGATTGGGAAAAACAATGAAAAGATATTGAATGATGAAGTGGGGAGACTAATGTCTCCGTATTGACTGACATGCATGACATTCCCTTTTGAAAAAGCAATGTAATACACTGTAAAGTTACATGCAATCCAATGTAATATAAACAAGATTATGATGATAATAAAAAAATAAAAACAATTTTTAAAAAAACTCCAGCTTGCTTCAAGGAACACAGCTACACATACTTCCTTCTCATCCCACTCACCCTGGCTGGCGCGTCCTGTTTGCAGGTTACTCTCTATAAGCTCCTGCTCAGTGCTCCAAGGTGTGGCTTGCTTCATTTTTTTGGTTTCGAAGTTCTTTCTCAGTTTGGGGGCTGCTCTACATTGTCCTATCCTTTCATACCAGACCAACCTATCACAACCCAATCTTATTCTACACTGTGGCCTGGTGGTTAAGCCAGATTCCACATGGCTGACCATGGTCTGAGTCCTGCCTCTGCAGGCTTGTATACCACCCTGGGCATGTGTGTGTTCATGCCTAGGATCCAAACAGGATGGAGAAATGGAGGAGAAGGGATTGTGGCACGATCATGCTCCAGTAGGGGGTGTTTTCTTTCTCTCTGTTTCCCTGTCTCTCTGGCAAGCACATGTGCTCTCCAGCAATTTTTTTTTAAAGAAAAGAGAACGAGAGAAAGAAAGAAAAGGAAAAAAATGCCCCTAGACAATTCCACCTGTTACTATTCTTCAGAATTCCATATGGACAGAAGTCAATCAGTGCTTTGCTTAGGACTGCATCTGTGTTCTCAGTGGCAAAGCCCTGGTACTGAAATCTATAATAAAAATGATGTACTTAGGGTAATTTACATATTTTAAGCAAGTGATCAGACATACAAATCAGAAACACAGTGTGTCCACTGTAATTTATGTATCAGCAGTCCACTGAGAAAGACGGTTTTATAGACAAAGAACTTGACAGGAAGTCAGAAAACTGGTCCCTCTTCTCTGGTAGTCTGCCCTAGCAGTCACTCTAACATAAGTTCCTTGGGCCTCAGCCAAGTGGGGACTTGTAGGGCTGACATCTGCAAGAAGCCACTTGAAATGCTTATCCCACATGACATTTCTGGGGGGGTTGCCCAGATCCTACAGACATAAAGATTTAAAAATATTTACAGAAATTGTTCTGTAATCTTTATCTATATCCAAAGTTCATAATGAGACAACAGGCACATGCACTCACTGTGATTTTTAAGCAACCCGGTCCAGGACTCAAACCACAGTTGGCCATGTGGGAGTCCAGCGATGCCACTGTTATGTCATCTGCTGGCCCAAGGAAAATAGCATTTCTAATGCTCCTTCCAGATTTGCCTTTACCTACATTTCC
>NW_006159808.1:1957524-1959495 GCF_000334495.1 Tupaia belangeri chinensis | reverse complement strand
TACATTTCCAGGGTATAGACTCTGAAGGCTGACATTGTTGCACATAGAACTTTTATCAGATAGAGCATGTGTGCTCACTTGACAGAGACAGAGACAGTGAGAGGGAAAATGAGAAATCATCCCCTAGGTGGGGTGGCCATGCTGCAACCTCTTCTCTTCCATTTTCCTCCTGGGATTTTGGACGTGCACGCAGCTGGCATGATTTGCAAGCCACCAGGTCTGGAACTTGAAACATGATTGGTCATGTGGAAGTCCAGCACTTTAACCACTACGCTGCCTGTTGGCCCCTAGCCTAAGTGTTTTAATTGCTAAAGATCCAGGTGCTAACCAGATAGAGGGAGGGAGGGAGAAAGTACCTTCCATCATGACTTGTTCATACCATAATCCCTCCTCCTCCATGTCTCTATCCTTTTGAAAATTTGAGTGCATACACATATGCCCAGCATGTTTTTCTAGTCCCTGGGACCAGGATTCAAACTCTGGTTGACCATATGGGATCTAGGTTACAGGGTCAACTCTAGACTACTTTCAATTTGTCAAATGGTATTTAATGATATTATTTGTCAGATTATATTTTATGAACAATTTCCCCAAATTGAAGTCGAAGTCCAAGATTGTTTTGTTTACTGTCCTGTATTCCTGTCTATAAGAACACTTCTATTTCTGAGAGTGAACATTAGAAATAACAATTACAATTTCTTTTGCACCTCTTACTTGCCCAGAGAAGGAAGGAGCTCTCAGTTCTTCCATACCTGGATCCTCCTAAAGTTCCCACGTGCATCATCAGGGGCTTCGTCACCTCAACTGGAGGAAGGATATAACGAATGAACACACTAGGCTCTATTACTTGTGAAGTATACAGATGGCTGTAAATAAATTGCTTTTAAAATAAACCTTGTCAAATTATAAAAGTGTGGTGGAGACGCATACCCTTATCTAAGGAAGAGGGACGGTGGCATTGTACCGAGCAGCTTTTCTACAAGGAAAACCTCATGTAATTAATGTGACTCTGGCCCTTTAACTTTTAACATGCTTCTCCAATTAAGCTTTCAAGGCCTTGAACCACAAGATCTGGCCACAGCTGTTGGAAATTGATTTATCCCTAAAGATCATTGGAGCGTCTGACCTCTCTGTTAGAGAATTTTATTTAGCTTTTGGATATTTGTCTCCTTTCTACCCTAGAGGGAGCGTGAAAAAGGAATGACAGAAATATTTGCCTATGTTCTAAGTAAAGCTCTTCCTATTTCAATTTTGTTTTTGACTCTACATAATTGTGCATGGTCATTATTCCACGAAGGGAGCTACATACTTCATACACTACAGCTAATGACGTACATACTCGCAAAAACATACCGAGTCCAGAAAATTTAGAATTAGCTTCTCTCAAAAACGTCAAATAAGGGAACCAGCAGTTAGCGTAATGGCTATGTCGCTGGACTCCCACCCACTTAGTCGACCGCGGTTCGTGTCTCGGACCCAGTGGCTTAAAACTCACGCCGGGCATGTGTGTGTGTGTGTGTGCCCAAGATCCTGAGAGGAGAATGGAGGAGAAGGGATTGCGGCGTGACCATCCACCCCTGGGGGGTGATTTCTCGCTTTCTGTCTCTATGTCTCTGTCTGGCGAGCGCACGTGCCCTATAGTGAAAACCTCTCTAGAAAAAAAAGTCAAATAATATGTGGTAGCTGTTTTGCTTATGCATTAAGAAATTTTATTTCAGTCCAAATCCTCACATAACTTATGATTATTCCTATTACTATTATTGCATTTGTGAAATCAATGCTTCAGTATTTATCAAACAATAGATAAAAATGGTCAGCAAATTAAATTTGTTTTCTGATGTGCTAAATATGCAAGGATTGTCACATGGGTACAAGTGACCCTTGTACCTATGTGACCCTTTTCATTGTTTTTTTTTTTTTTTTTTTTTTTTTTTTTTTTTTTTTATTTTGTTTAGAGGGGTTTAATGACAC
>NW_006159808.1:1923731-1957489 GCF_000334495.1 Tupaia belangeri chinensis | reverse complement strand
AAGAAAACCTCCCCATACACAGCGCCGTCTGTTTACACGTGAGACTTGCCACTGCAAAGGTTCCTTCCTCATCTGAGCCTCGGCATGCGGTGGCCCCATGGGCCCAGTGCCCTCCCTCTCAAGGGATGCTTTGGCCAGCTCTGCACTTTGGCTTCTGTCATCCCCCTGCCTTGGTCCCAGCGGCTGTAACAAACCACAGGTGTTACAAACCCTAAATTGGAATCAGACGTTGGATTCAAAACCTCCTGATAATTACACGGCTCTTTTAAATTGTGGTTAAGTGGTCAGAATCTGCCAAGAAACCCCACCCGCCTTCATTACTATCTGAACGGAAAGGACGTGTGTACGGTGATTACGAGGTTTCACACGAATCCCCCAAGCCACGGAGGAGACTTCCCTAATTGTCGCTGCGCTGTGCAGTGCTTGTTTAAAATAATTAGAGTGTGGGCACAGCTTCGGCTGCAAAGCTTTTTTTTTCTCCCCAACCTAGTGCAGGTTTTTATAGCAGATACTATCGGCTTCCTGTTCATTTTGACACTATCATTCTGCCAGTCTGGAAAATGGGGAAGAGGAAAGAAAAGAATTATCCTTAATGTGCACAAATAATGCAGCTCAAAAGTCAGGGAGATTCAGCTCCATGTGTGAGACGAATGGAAAGAATTCAGCAAACAAATCTAAACTGGGAGGAAAAAAACCATGTGGTTCTCTCTTATTTATTTTTTTTCCAAGAGGGATAGCTGAAATCTTTCTTAATTACCGCTTATTCCAATGACAGAATTGTAATTTATCATTTAGTTGTAATTTGACATATGTTCACACCTTTGCCATTTCCAATTTCCTCCTTCATTCTAATTGTCTGCTTCACTCGCCTGTCATGCGCTCCTCCTGGGATTAATTCGAGCTGTCTGTCTGCACCAGGCTACCAGCACACTGGGGGCTGCCGGGAGCGTGACAGTGTCAATGTGCACACAGTTTATCTAAGGCATTACCCAGCCATCACACCCCGGCTCCTCTCTTCCCTCACTGTTTACTGTTTATTTCACTTTGCATTTGTGACTTTTCCATGTTTTATTAGACTCTAATTATGCTCTTGGCTGTCAGTTGTAAAGAGGGAAAATGTTACATTAATTACAGTGGAGGGGGAGGGGCTTGGGACTGGTAATAAACGGGCCAGTAGGTGTCTCTCTCTGTCTCCAAGATCCACGCGTGATTTAAATACTCTTCTACTGTGGCTGGAATCCTTGATAGATGCTTGTACTGGAACATAAACATGCAAACATTTATGCTAACATCGCTTTTATACGCACGACCATTTTCCCCTCCATCTACCTAAGACTAGGTAAATTGTCATAGAAGCCAGGAATCTTGGCTTTCGTAATGCCATACATTTTTTGGGGGGGGGGGGGAGAGGTTTTTGCTATAGGGCGCATGCGCTCACCAGACAGACAGAAAGCAAGAGAAACACCCCCCAGAGGGGATGGTCACGCAACAATCCCTTCTCCTCCATTCTCCTCTTGGGATCTTGGGCACGCATGCACATGTGCCTGGCATTAGTTTTAAGCCACTGGGTCTGAGATTCGAACTGTGGTTGACTACATGGGAGTCCAGTGACATAGCCATTATGTTAACTGCTGGTCCCAAATGCCATACATTTTTGAAAGGTCAACTGTTTAATTCACACATAGTGTGGACATACACAAGGTGGGTGGTGGGGCAGTGAGGGTAGGAACATCTTCACTGACCACTGAGATGGTCTGATTTTTTGTAGACGTAGATGTTGTTTGGATCTATTAGAAACGAACATGGTCCCTCTTCTCCCCTCCTTCCTAAGTTACATCAGCCCATTAAAATAATTTCTGCATATAGCAACATTTTTTTCACCTTCAGAACTAAGTTCTTGTTGCTTCTAGCCTAACTAAACCTCAAAGTACACGTTTCCTAGTCTCCTGCTGCCTAGCTCTCCACTATAGCTGAAACTTCCTGGTAACATGAAGATAAACATGTCCACTGCCCCCTAGTCCATTAGGTGAGTGGTCATTCACTATATTAGTTGCACCATTCCCCACTGGCTTGAAAGAGTGAAAGTGACTCCTTTGAATTTCTAATTATCTAAGAAATGGTCTTATATTTTATTTCCTCCTTTCTAATCTCCTCAGTCTAGCCTAGCCTTTTTTCGAGAGAGAGATTTTTGCTCTAGGGCGTGTGCGCTTTCCGGAGAGACAGAGAGAAACAGAGAGACAGAAAGTGTTAAATCACCTACTGCAGAGGGGAGTGCGCGCGGCGGGGGGGGGGGCACACCGCAATCCCTTTGCCTCCATTCCCTCAGGATCTTGGGTCCGCTTGCACAAGTGCCCAGCGTTGAGTTTTAAGCCACTGGTTCTGGGACTCAAACCACAGTGACTACGTGGGAGTCCAGCAACATAACCATTTCGGCATCTGCTGGCCCCACCTCAGTCTAGCTTTAGGTAGTTGTGAGGGTGAAGACATTCTGTACCTTAGATAACTTTCCTCCTCTCTCTCTCTCTCTCTCTCTCTCTCTCTCTCTCTCTGTGTGTGTGTGCATGTGTGTAATTCCAGCAATTAAGGTTCTGATAATAATGATTTTTGGAATCAGACTCAAAACTTTCATTCTGTGTAAAGCACTATATAATTACACAGTCATTATTTCACATATTATCAGCTTGGGAAGGACCCTGTATTTCTGTGAATATACACATTGAAGCGTATTGCAAAAAGTTAGTTTAATTGGAAACTAATAAGGCCTGGGTGAAGAAAATAACAGCCTACAAAATACGGTATCTGAAAACGAAAGTAAAATAGGTTCCAGACTCTTTTTCTAAAGATTCAAATAAAAGGCCATCGAGTTCTTATTTACCTAAACTGCATTAAATATATATACAAGAATAGCAACATTCTTTGCTAATCAATAGCAACTTTTTGAAAAGTTTCATTTTTATTTTTCCAACCTGATTCTAGAGTAAATCTACTCTAAAGTCTAAATTGAGCTTTTTAAATGTTGAGTAAGGGTCCAGCAGGTGGCGTGGTTAACCGCAGTTCGAGTCCTTTACCTGGTGGGTTGAAAATCACACCTGGTTCCTGTGTGTGTGTGCCCAAAATTCCTGAGAGCAAAATGGAGAAGGGATTGCAGCATGGCCATCCCCTCTGGGAAATGACTTCTCACTTTCCTCTCTGTCTCTGTCTTTCCTGGTGAGCACACTTGCCCTATGGCAACAACCTTAAAAAAAAATGTGCAAGTAGAATGTAGACTGTAGCTAATTAGAACAAATCAACAACCAGAATTTCTAGTATTTAATCTTTCTTTGCTAAATATACTACAGGAGAAAAAAAGAAAATTGAACAGATGAAGAAAGAAAAGTAGGAGCAAGAGTAACAACTACAAATTAGCTGAAAGGCAATATTAAATCAAACAGTCAGGAACCAGCAGTTAGCGTAATGGCTATGTCGCTGGGCTCCCATGTAGTCAACCGTGGTTCGTGTCCCAGACCCGGTGGCTTAAAACTCATGCCGGGCGTGTGTGCGTGCATGCCCAAGATCCTGAGAGGAGAATGGAGGAGAAGGGATTGTGGCATGGCCATCCCCCCTGGGGGGTGATTTCTTGCTTTCTGTCTCTCCATCTCTCTTCGTCTTTCGGGCAAGCGCATGTACCCTATAGCAAACAAACAACAAACAAACAAACAAAAAAAACACCTTGGGAAACAGCAGTTAGCGTAATGGCTATGTCGCTGGGCTCCCATGTAGTCAACCGTGGTTCGTGTCCCAGACCCGGTGGCTTAAAACTCATGCCGGGCGTGTGTGCGTGCATGCCCAAGATCCTGAGAGGAGAATGGAGGAGAAGGGACTGCGGCGTGACCACCACCCCCCCCCGGGGGGGGATTTCTCGCTTTCTGTCTCTATGTCTCTCTCTGTCTGGCAAGCACACGTGCCCTATAGCGAAAAACCTCTCAAAAAAAAAAAACTCAAAAAATTAAACAGTCAAATCAATTATAAAATATTGGAAATGTCCTGTTTTGAAGGATTTCTTAGAATTATGCATAGCTTTTTTATTTTCTAGGTATACTTTTCAAAGATTTATCCAAAAGTAATGCCAGGCCTTGATTATCTGACACCTGCTTACTGCCATGCATTTTTTTAGGTGGTTTCTCTTCTTTTCCCATGTGTATCCCTACAGTACATATCACTGTCATCCCCCAATAAATTTAGCTCAAATATTCTTTTAATTTTGTGCTTTCTTGTCTTAGCTCCTCCCCTAGTTTTTACAGCCATTGAAAATTAAATCTAATCCTGAATATACATACCTATTACCCCATCCCATTATGAGAACGTGCCAAGCTCATTATTGCTAGATTGACTGGTTCATCCCTTCATTCATGAGGTTTATCGAGCAGGTGACAGTACTGGCCATAAAGCAGGGAGCAGGCTGGAACGTCTTCTGTCGTCTGGCCCTCACTTCCAGGTAACCAGTTTAGTTTTTGCACTGTTTCCCACACAAGATTATTTCTGCCTCTCTGCTCTTGCTCATATTATATTTTTTTTCCTACCAGCTCTGCAAATCTAACCTATCCTTAAAGGTACAGATCAATTCTAATCTTCCTAATGACTCACACTGAGCTAGGAAATTCAATTTTTAATAATATGTTATTTAATATATTTTAAGGTTTTTTTTTTGTTGTATTTGCCAGAGGGCACATGGACTCACCAGAGAGAGATGGAGAGAGGAGAAGGCACCTGTTAATGGGGCCTAGTCACACCACAATTGCAATCCCTTCTCCTCTCTCACTCCATCCAGTTAGGGTGCTGGGCATGTACACACATGCACTGGTGTGTTTTCCAAGTTGCCAGGATTATTTTTTTCTTTCTTTCTTTTTTTTTTTTTAATGAGAAGTTTTTGCTATTGGGCACGTGTGCTCACCAGAAAGACAGAGAGACACGGAGAGACAGAAAGTGAGAAATCACTCCCCTGGGGGGATGGCCATGCTGCAATCCCTTCTCCTCCATTCTCCTCTCGGGATCTTGGGTACGCACACACACGCACCTGGTGTGAGTTTAAGCCACTGGGTCAGGGACTCGAACTGCAGTCGACTACATGGGAGTCCAACGACATAGCCATTACGCTACCTGCTGGTCCCAGTTGCTAGGATTTTAACTGCGATCAGCCATGTGGGGTCCAGCTTCCTTAACTACTGGGTGATGGGGCTGGCCCATAAAATTTTGTTGTTGTTGTCTTTGTTTTTAACTCTACTAAGTACAGGTCCATTTCTTCATCTTCTCATGGCTAAAACTGTGTTCTCGAGTAGGACTGCACATTAGTGCGGTTCTCCAATGGCCTGCTTGTACCAAATAGCTGAGTGGTACTGGTTAGGTGCTTGGGCTGTTTATTAGAGACCATCACAGGAGAATCTGGTGCCATCTCTCAGGCAAGAGCCACTGTCCCTCACCCACACTGGACACAGCAGACGAGGATCCATGGGTGAGCTGATTGGTTTGTGCACTGACTGTCACGTGGCCTGCCCTCCACAGCGCGGGGAAGCCCGGTCACTTTGTTGTGCTCTGTACTCACGGCATAAACGCGGTGACAGGCTGTGGGATGTTGCATGAAAGGTCAAAATACTGTAATGTCCTTTTTTCTTAACAATAAAATATACAACAGATGACTTTAAACTTATAGTAAGTGATGAGAGAAAAAATACAAAGAAATATGCTATTTAAAAATTTTATTTCATACAAAAGAAACTTTCATGACAGATTTTTCAGAGTAAGCATAGAAAAATAACATGAGTAGGAAACAAAAATCCTGATTATAAAAATATCTTTACCATATTTTAAGAAATCAAGATATTATAGAGCTCATTTCTCCGATCTACTTGCAATTTTGTATTTATTAACCTGCTCTCCCTACACCCCTTCCCTTCCGTATTTCTGATAGCCATCATTCCACCCTCCATTTCTTTTTACAAAATGTTTATGTTAATGTATTTCTTCCTTTTTTTCTTTTTTAAAAAGTTTTCTGTTGTTGGGTTTGTTTTGTTTTGTTTGTTTGTTTGTTTGTTTTGCCTTGGGCCCATATGCTCTCCAGAGAGAGACAGTGAGTGAAAGGGAAAATGAGAAATTGCCCCCAGCAGGGAAGGCTACACCACAATCCCTTCTCTAGTCTCCTGGGATTTGGGGCATGTGTGCACACATGTTCAGCATGATTTTCAAGCTGCTTGGTCCAGGGCTTGAATCACCATCAGACATGTGGGAGTCCGATGCTTTAACCACCATGCCACCTACTGGTCCCTAATATATTTATTTATTTGGAGAGAGATAAACAGGCACCCTCAAAAGGATCTCATTCTGCTATCCTTCCCTCAGCCCGCCCCACTGGGATTACAGAAACAGGGGCATCAGGCACATGTAGATCTGCCAGGAATGGAACTGACCCTTCCTCGTGGATCCGCGCCACGGAGGAGGCGAGCGAGCTGCTCCCATTACTGTGTGATTAACTAATTTAGTCATTATGCATTGTCTTCGTGAACTGAGAGATCACACCGAATCCCATAAACATGTACAACTAGTATGTGTCAAGTAAAAATTTAAGAAAACCAGGACAGAATCTGGAAAACGTGAGATGGAGTTATTTGTTAATGTTTTATCGGTTAAAGACTTCCTAGCAAAATATACAGATGTATTCTGATAAATTGTGGTTGAAGTAATTTGGTCCACTTTGCAAAGTAGAGTTACAGGCATTTGAAATTATGACTAAGTGGCCAAACAAGCTATCCAATAACCCATTAAGACGGTATACCGTCAGGGTGTCTGGTGTTGGAAAGGGTGTGATTATGGGAAGGCAACCTTAATGCACATCAGTCTAAGAGGGCGTAATGGGGGAAAACCAGGACGGCTCACATGAAACTACAAGACCGGAACATAATTCAGTTTCCAGAATCAACAAGTAATGCTCACATCAACAAGTAAATGAGAACCTGAAATGTATGCTACTTTCAATAATTCCCATGTTTATAGAACATAAGAGGAAATATACTACCGTCAGTTTCCTTGTCCAGTAGGGCTTTAGGGGACAAAGATATGCCCACAGAAAAACCAAAAACTCCTTTTCATTATGCTACATCAACTTGCTGCAGGTCAACTCCACACACACATAGTATAAAACTTGAGAAAATTTAAAATTCAAAAAGTCTGTTTGAGGTCATCGTTATCCAGAAATTGGGAGCTATGAAGCCTAGAGTATAGGGTAGTTAAATGAGATGGGGTCCATCATTTTCCATTAAAAAAACCTGAAATACTGGGGCCAGCAGATGGCATAATGGTTACATTGCTGGACTCCCATGTAGTGGACTGCGGTTCCAGTCCCAGACCCGACGGCTTAAAATTCACACTGGGCACATGTGTGTGCATGCCCAAAAATCCCAAGAGGAGGATGGAGAAGGGATTGCAGTGGGGCCTCCCCGCAGGGGGTGACTTCTCACTTTCTGTCTCTCTGTCTCTCTGGCAAGCACATACACCCTAAAGCAAAATTATCTCTTAAAAAAAAAAAAGACTAAAATACTAAAAAAAATTGATCAGAATTATCTCTCATTCCTTCTTTTCCCTTCTCATTTCCTGGTAACATGCACACAAGAAAATCTCCTCAAAGTAGAAGCAAGGAATTCTATTAACATACAGGAGTTCAGAGACGAAGGAATACAATAATATGTAGCTACATCTAAATTAGGAAATTATAGTAATAATGTTACCTTGTGTATAAAAACATTAGAATTAATATACAGTCATGTGCCTCTCAATGACAGGGATATGTTCTGAGAAATGTGTCATTAGGCAGTTTTGTCTGTACAAATGTCACAGAAGACACTGACACATGCTGGATGGTCTACGTCCACACCTCCGATGCTTCTAGGCCACAGACCTGCCATCCTGTGTACTGAGTAATGTAGGAAATCACAACACAAAGGAATTCATGACTCCAAACATAGATACGGTAAGAAAAAGTATGGTATAAAAGATAAAATATGGAGGCCAGCAGGTGGCATGGGGGTTAACCTGCTGGATTCCCAGGTGGCGGACCACAGTTCCAGCCCTGGATCCTACAGCTTAGAAAATCATGTGCATGCATGCCCCAAATCCTGAGAGAACGGAGGAGAAGAGACTGTGGTGTGGCCATCCCCCTTGGGAAGGTTTCTCATTTTCCCTTTCTGTCTCTCTCCAGCTAGCACACATGCACTATAGCAAATTACCTTAAAAAGATAAAAATATAAGGCCAGCCAGTGACATGATGGTTAAGGAGGCAGGTTCCCACATGGCTGACTTCACGGCTGGAGTATGAACCCAGGAGGATTGAGAAACATGTAGGAGAAATGTACAAGGGACTCAAAATCCCAAAAAGGAAAAATGGAGGAGAAGAGATTGGAGTGTGAGCATTCCCCATGGGAA
Source organism: Tupaia belangeri chinensis (assembly GCF_000334495.1). Classification (NCBI taxonomy): domain Eukaryota; kingdom Metazoa; phylum Chordata; class Mammalia; order Scandentia; family Tupaiidae; genus Tupaia; species Tupaia belangeri. The sequence continues at coordinate 1,949,041 of NW_006159808.1, read as the reverse complement.
GTGCTTCTCACTTTCCCTCTCCCTGTCTCTGATAAGCACATGCACCCATTAGCAACATTAGTAACAACAACAAGAAAAAGATAGAAAAATGGCATGGCACTCCCATAAGAGGGCACTGACCATGAATAGAGCTTGTGGGACCGAGGTGCTCTGGGTGACTCAGCGAGTGACGGGGCCGGGTATGATGACCCCAGACTTCAGTACACACCACTGTCGACTTCAACAACCCTGGACACTTAGGCTACACTACGTTTATAAAACCATGTTTTTCTCTCCAATAATAAATTAACCTTAGGTTACTGTAGACTTTTTACTATATAAACTTTAACAAGTTTGTTAACTGTTTTCTTTTATGATAACTAAAATATAAACACATTGTATGGCTGTACAGATATTTCCTTTCTTTTCTTTTTAAAAAATTATTTTTTATTTTTCATTTAAATTTGGCCAGAGAGGGAACGAGAGAGAGAGCGAGAGTGAGAGTGAGAGTGAGAGAGAAAGAGAGAAAGCAAGCCACCAGATCTGGGGCTTAAACCACGGTCAATTATGTGGGATTCCAAGCCTTTAACCACCACGCCACCTGCTGGCTCCAATATTTCCTTTTTAAAAAAAAATATGTATTTATTTATGGAGGACTCATGCGCATTAGAGGAAATTGAGAGAAAAAAACGGGAAAGCGCAAGCTTTTTTCCCCCACTTAGTGAAACATGGGCACGCTGCAGTTTCTTTCCTCTATTCCGTCAGGATTTAGGACACACACACACACACACACACACACACAGTGTGATTTTCAAGTCACTGGAGCTGAGATTCAAACCATCCTCAGTCATGTGGGATCCATCTCCCCACCCACAGAGTTTACCACTTTGCTAGAGGTCCAGTCCAAGATATTTTCTTTCTTTATACCCTTATTCTGTAAGGTTGTTTTTTTTTTTCCTAATTTAAAAATTTATTCTATTTTTTTCAATTAAAAATATTTTTAAGTAAAATTTTTTTGCTGTTGTTAAAAACTAAGGCACGAACACACACATTGGCCTATGCAGGGTCACCTCCATGTCTTGTCCCACTAGACATTCCTCAGGGGCAGTCACGGCACAGAGCTGCCATCTCCTGTGATGACAAGGCCTTCTTCTGGAACACCTCCTGATGACCTGCCTGGGGCTCTTCTTGAGGAGGAGTCACTCTTTCTAGAAATACGTCCTTGAGGGTTAGCATGGTTTGTTTGTTTGTTTGTTTGTTTTCATCACAGATTTGATTTAAGCAGATAATGCACCATGAACATGCCTCGCTATTAATGAAAACTTTTTGGTGTTGGAATCAATGTTTTCAAACGTTCGAGAAGCTTATCAAAGTCTGCAAAAGCTCCTGCTTACTCCTTCGTCATGAACTGTCCTGGGGGCTCTTCCTTTTTCTTCTTCCAGTTTCTTGTTCTCTTGTGCCCTGTATTGTGATGTGTTTGCTTCTGCTCTATTAATAGTCCCAGCAGCTCCTCACTAGCCTCTTCCTCAGGAACCACCTCCAGGACTCCTCAGTGTCATCCTCTCCACACACAGGCCACGTGATGGCCATGGCTGCTCTTGAGCTACAGATGTGGCATCGCGTAACTGTCACATGAAGTAGACATGGCTGTGCAATCAAAAATGGATAACTGAGATTTCATAGGAAAAGTTCCCTGACCCCTGCTCTGAGAGTTTTCAAAGTAGATTTAGAAAAAGAAAACATTTGTATAGTACTTGAAAATGTTTATGTAGATAAACACAGCATACATAAATGTAAATATAATATATGGGTTATACATCCTATAAATATAAATGCACAAAAACTTTGAAGTAACAAGATGGATAAATAATTTGTCATATAAATACTAACCAAAAGAAGCTGGTGGAACCATGCAAATATCAGACAAAATAGATCTTCAAGCAAGAAACATTGCTTGACATACAAAGTGATAAGAAAGAAAATAAAACTGAAAAAGATAATAATAGTTATAAATTGTTATGCACCTAGTAGCATAGCTTAATGTTACAAAGCCAAAACTGACAACTAAAAGAAGAGAGAGATAAGTAAGTATTTTAGCACCTCTCTCATTCACTGACAGAACATGTCTATGCACAAAAAAGTAAAAATATAAAGATTTGGGTTCTCCTGGTACATAGAAACTGTAGGAGGGGCCAGCAGGTGACATGGTGGTTAAGATGCTGAACTCTGAGAAAGCTGACCACAGTTTGAGTCCCAGACCTAGGGCTTGAAAATCACACCTAGTGCATGCAAGTCCAAAATCCCAGGAGGGGAATAGAGAAGAAGGAACTGTGGCTTGGCTATCATCCCAAGGGTGATGGGTGAGTTCTCACTTTCACTCTCACTGTTTCTCTCTGTCTCTCTCCAGCAAGCACACATGCTCTATGGTAAAAAATGAAAAAAAAAAAAAACAGTAGCAACAACAAAAAATGAATATGAAAATTCAAGCAGCACAAATTACCTAATTGACGTCTGCTATTTGTCTACAAAATTTCTATACAAAAACTATAAAATATTTTTGAGAGACTAATGAAATTTTAATATAAAAAAGGCATGTTATGCTCATAAATATCAATTTTCCTCATATTTACTCATAGTCACTGTAATCTCAATGAAAATTCTAGAAGTTTTATTTTGTTGAAATTGACAAAATTCTAAAATTTATATTGAGGTGAACATAGCCAAGTAGAGCAAAAACAAGCATGAAATTAGAACAAAGTTCTATGCCTGATACCACCAGGTACAAGAATTATTATAAAACTGCAGTTTTTAAGAAAAGAAGGGGTGGGACCAGCAGGTGACATGGTGGTTAAGGCACTGGACTCCCACATGGCTGACCATGGTATGAGTTCCAGACCTGCAGCCTTGCTTTCTCGCTCTCTCTCTCTCTGGTGAGTGCATGTGCCCTATAGCAAATTTAAAAATAATAATTAGAAACACAATTAAATAAACAATTCTTTTTTTTTTTTTCAGAGGTTTTCACTATAGGGCATGTGCGCTCGCCAGACAGACAGACAGAGACATAGAGACAGAAAGCGAGAAATCACCCCCCAGGGGGGATGGTCACGCCGTAATCCCTTCTCCTCCATTCTCCTCTCGGGATCTTGGGCACACACGCACACGCACCCAGCGTGAGTTTTAAGCCACTGGGTCCGGGATGTGAACTGCAGTCGACTACGTGGGAGTCCAGCGACATAGCCATTACGCTAACTGCTGGTTCCCGTGCATGTTTTTCAAAGAAACAATTTTTCTCTAACCATAAGGAAAATGATTAATACTTTATATATATCGGAACTAAGGTCTTCTGTTCACTGAAAGACACAATCATGAGAGTGAAACACAAGCCACAGGGTAGAACAGACTTTTCAATGTGTGTCACTGACAAAGTATGTGTATGTAGAATACATAAAGAACTCCAAAACCAATATGAAAAATAAATCAGTTCATCTAGAATAAAGATTGGCAATCAACACATTAAAAGGCGTTCAACTTAGTCATCGGGGAAAGGCAAGCCAAAATCACAAGTGTGCACATACCAGAATGTCTGAAATGAATTAACCTAACGATACCGAATAATGGCAAAGACATTGCAGAATGAGAACTCGCATACAGTAATGGGAGCTTTCATTTGTAGGACCACTTTAGAAAACTGCCGGTATCACAAATCTGAACACTCACATAGCAATTCCCTCCTCAATATTTGCCGATCAGAACCAAGTATGTCTGTGTCCCAAACTATATAGAGAAGAATGTTCGTAAATGTAATTACTCATAATAGTCAAAAAGATGGAAAATGAATGACCATAAAAAATAACTGTACTATTTGCACACAATGAATTATTATATAGCTATGAAAATGAAATTGTGCTAAACCAAAAACATGAATGAAGCTCAGGCTATTATTGCGAATGAAGAAATGGAAGACACCAAATAATATATATTATGCCATCTATTTAAAAATGTCAAAAATAGGCAAAACTAATTAATGGCGTTATGCAATAGGATGTTTTCATTGTATGGGCAGTCTGCGGCTAGGGGCACATTGGAGCTTCCAGGGTTTTGATAACATATTTAAAAAAATTTTTTTTTCTATTTCTTTTATACATTCAATCATGTTACTTAGCTTACAAAGTGAATATTCTGACATGTGTACATTTCTCACCAGTCCAGTCCATACTAGACAGTTATCTTCAATAGATAATAATCCATTTCTTTGTCCCATAAGTGACTTGCCTCTCTATTTTTCTCCTCAATGTCCTTCCTCAGATTTTATTTTTTTGATCTAACAAGTTTTATAGAGTTTGTGCATTTTGGGAAAGATTCACCAATCGGAATTCATTATGTTTCTCTTCTTTAGCTCATGCAGTGGACTGTGCCCTCCCCACCACACATACACTTACATGTTAAAGTCTTGACCCCCTTTGTAATGGTATTTGGAGATGGGTCCTCTGGAAGTTAATTAGGATTAGATGAGTTCACTAGCGGGGAACCCTGATCCAATGAGATGAGTGTCTTGATAAGAAGCAACAGTGGAGAGCTTATTCTCATAGCACAGAGAAAAGTCCATCCCAGGGTGCAATGAGAAGGTGGCTGTGTGCACACCAGGAAGCGAGCCCTTACCAAGAACTAAATCAACCAGCTCCTCGATCTTAAATTCCACAGCCTCCAGAATTATGAAAGTAAAAACTGTTGTTTAAGTCACCCAATCTACAGTATTTGCTATGACAACTCAAGCTGACTTAGTCCACAAAGAACAGGAGGATAACACTAAGCTTTTGAAGTCTTGGATCTTTTACGAGTAACATTATGCCTACCTAAAAATATACATGCACCATATTTAAATACTTGTTGCCCTTCATATGCACTTTCAATGAAAGCAAAAATCTTACATTCTTTCTTTAGTTTGTTTTATAAAAACAAAACATCATTTTATTTACTGTGGTCAGTAACACTGAATTTTTTGTTTTTTTCAAATAACCCCCTTGCAATTTCATTGCATTCCCTTGCTAGGGCTCCCACCTACGACCTTTTCACATGCTTGTACCACTGGTTTGCAGTCCTTTGTAGGGTGATTCACTTTGCCTTAGGAAGAATGATTACAACCTGGGTAGATTTCTGGATTCAAATAGAAATTTAAAAATAATGTGTGTTTTTAGTGTTACATAATGCATATTCTCCAGTGGAGACCTAGGTGGGATCCGTGTATGTATTCCAGGCATTAAAGATGGCAGTATATGTGATTATGGATTACTGAAAATTTGAATTTTGCAATTTTCTGAGAAATTCTATAGTCTATAATAGTATGGTTTAGGTTTTAACTCAATAGTAGTTATTAAATACTGTGTATCTTCTGAACATACCGATTTTATTCATTGATTCTTTTCTTTTTTTAGATTTTTACTCTCTTCTATTTATTTCTTGCTTACTTGCTTTTAGCCATTCTAAACAATGCTGCTCAAGAATGTATACTCAGATAAGGACTGTATTTATATCTGTCATCTTAATTCTTTCATATACCACTGTCCCCTCAATAAAAAAAAAGAAAAATGAAAACTACTTACAGCAAGATATTAGTTCTGTATTTATAAACATGTGTCTTGAAATACAGAGACTTCAAAGTATAACAACATAGTGTTTTGCATTTATGTAACACTTTGTATTTCAGAGAGCTTTACATAATTTATCTCATTGTATCTGCATATATATTTTATTAGTATATTTTTGATGCAGCATGTAAAAACATAAAATCATTCTTTACAAATCCCATGTTTTCACTCTGTTTCTACATCGGCGTCTGAACACATCTATATCCCGATCCATTCTCTGCTATTTTTCCTTTCAAACATCTTATTTAAAACCCACAGTGTTAAAGAGTAATTGTAAATACAGTTTGCCCTTCTCCTTAGTTATTTCATACCTAATTTAGTGTCTTGATTGCATATTTTGTCCTTTCTGGCATTTTCCTCACAATAGTGTTAATCCTGTTTTTAAGATAATCACAGTGTGTCTATTCAAAGAGTCTTAATTGATTACTACCTTATTGATCACAATTAATTCTTCATCCTCAGTGGCTAACTAGTTTTAAATCCTTTCCTTATATTTAACTGTCTGAAACCATAGATTTATAATATCTTTGATAGTTTATTTCTCCACATATCTCACGCTAGAGCAGCAACCTCATGTGAAGTGATTTTGTATCTCTTCTTTCTTTTTCCGCAGTTTGACCTTTGGCAAGGTTTTTATCCTGAAACGTCATATCTCCTTTGAGCAGCATTGACAATCCCTGCTACAAGATTGAATCTCCTCCACAATGATTTCAATTGCTGCCTTTCAATTGTTTGGGCTTACTGTTCCATAAAGCAATAAAAAACATTCTCCACAAAGATATCTTACCTCCAGTTGGTAGCAGGTAAACACAATTAATGTATGAAAGACAAAGCATTAAAGTTTCTTGATGGAACTGTTTCTGAGAAAGCTCCTAAAATTTCCTGTGCTAAACCATTATCGACACACATTTATGGAGTACTCTAATAAGGATGTTGATTGATAAACACATTACAGTTCTTTTTGTAAGTTTAGTTTATAGATGATTATTAAAATATTTATGTAGAATGTAGTAGCCATTTTTCATTCTCATCTTATTTTCTGTTTCTTATTTACTCTAACCTAGTTTTTTGTTATTGATGGTGAGCATTAACTTTTGCATTTATTTTGTTCCTAAGAATTCTTCTCTTCTGACATCACTGTGATTCTGTTCTTATAGTAGTTGTAGATAACAGACCTAATATGAACGTTTACAAATTCATATCCGTAATTCATAATGGGCTTCTCTGATGTTAAATTGGCCCTTGTTTCTAATTAGGAAATGTATTATATACACACCGAAGAGAGCTTTATGGACTTTCCTTGTATCATTTTCGTCATATCAGATTTTATACAGAGGGACAGAATAGCCTAGTCAAGTCCAAGAGAAGAAGTCTAGTTAGACTAGAATTGTAAAGAACATGCCAACACAATCAAGAAGGGAATGTGATTAGACAGTCTGTTGGCTTAAAGTAGGCATGGGAGTACCATGGGTCTAGGTAGAGAAATGGAACCCAAAGTCTACAGGTCAGCAGAAGGATTTGCAGTTAGATTGATGCTTTAGCCAGAAGCACTTTGGTTCCAAGTGACAAAAATCCCACCGGATCTAATTTTATTAATATTTTTAGTGCTCAGGTAAATACTATGTTATTTTCACTGAGATTGTGTAGAACCAGGGATTCAAGTAGTGTCTCCAGTTTCTTCTTCTCTATCCAACTGGTGGGCAAGAAGGCACTGGAAATCCAAGAACCACAGTTGATCAGTTTAGCAACTACAAAAGAAAAAGAGAGTCTTTGAAAAACTCAGAATAATACATCCCACTGAAAACTCTGCTTTGTCTGGCCAGAGTCCTGAGCCTGTGTCTGAAACAAGTTCCATGCATGGGGTGTGAAGAGGGCAATGTCAGCCCTATCTGAACCTTGTGATATGCCCTCACCCATGAGGAATAATACTCTGGTAGTGAGAAAGGGTAGAGGTCCTTGGAGAGAAACCAGCAGATATGCAGGACCTCCAGCCAAATTTGAGTGAGTTATGACTGAACAAGTTCAAAGCTGTAGGAAACAATTCTATGAACATATACAAGGGGTCTTCAAAAAGCTTGTGGAAAATACCTATTCTAAGAAACTATGTATGGGTTCCAAAACATTCCTGTGCCCAAATAAACACATACTTTAATTCTATTTTCCATGAGATTTTTGAAGTCCCCCATATATGACTGTAAGTGGGTGCTGAGGCAGACAAAGAAGCATGGCTATTTGGCCCAGAACCTGGAGAGGAGTCTGGTTTATATCTCCAGACAGAGGGGCTGGGTAGAGGAACCAGACGTTGGCAGAAGTCTGGGCAGTGGGGCTGGCAACAACCTGAAATGCTGTCATCAGTAATGAGATAGCATCTCTTGGGGCATGGCCTCACTCTCTTCCTTCTCAAGGCCTGAGTGGAGAGACACAAGCTGAAATATAGAGTGTGGGCAGAATTAAAGCCATAGGTCAAGCAGCTAGGAGTGTGCTCTTAGAATTCAGGAACAGTCACAAACCTTCACAGTATGTACCCATGTTCCAGATTACTCCGTCACTGTTAGGGAATTAGAGGGACCTGTCGATCAAATATGAAAATATTGTTCAAAGTACGTGTCAGGTACTTTTTATTTTTCTTTTTTGTTTCTCCTAATCTGGTAATTGAGACTAGCAGAGCATTGCTCTCTTTATCCTTTAATGTTTTTTATCCTTTACACATCTTTAATCATTGAACTTTTCTTCTTTTCTTTTTTTCGTCTTACAGTTCTTTCTCAATTATTCAATCTGCATTCCTAAGTAGTAATGTTAACAAGTCCTGAGTTAGAATTGGAGGAGGATATTGGAGATACAGGAACAGCCAAGGAGATGTTTATTATCTATGTTCCTTTATTTAATGGGATTTTTAAAAAATGATTAGTTTAACTCCTCCATAAGTCTCTTGGGTAATTTTGTGATACTGTTGTTTGTATATTTGGTTTTGTTTACATGTTTTATTTTAACTATAGACAATTCAATTAAATATTCCATTTTACATGCATGTTGTAAAATGCATTATTCTTTATAATATAATATTATTCTTTATTCTGCTTTTTCCTGGTATAGCTAGTGGACAGGGTGAGAATATGTGCCAAGGTCTTGTGGTGCCAAAGCAATGGCACGTCTGTGGAACTGAGAGGCCATCTCCATGCTGGAGACTGTGGTAGGCCGCCCTCATTCCCTTTCAAGGGAGATCTGGTCCAGAGTCTGGGAGTGTTAACCCCAGATAGTTTATGGCTCTCAGCCCCCTTAGGAATTGCTTCATCCATAGGAAACCGTATTGTTCAAGGCCAAGTCTCAGTCTTGGATGACCTACATTCAGTGGCTGCTTGATGTGTTTGAATGCTTACTTATGGCCAACCAACTCCGGACAGTTCTGAGTCGTGGAGTGAGCAAGCTGCCGTGAACCTGCCTTTCAGCTTGACGTCTTTCACTACTCAGGCTCACTTTCTTCCTTTTCCTACCATGGTTGTTGATCCAAAGACCTTCCCTGCTATTCATCCCATAAGCTAGGTTGCCCATGAGGGTCTGCTTTTGTGAACATTCAGACAATGCCAGTTTTCACAAGATCTTCTTTTCCAAACATCTAACCTATACATCAAGTCCCATATCCTTGAGGTGTTTTGTGTGTGTGTGTTTTTTCACTCTATCATGGGGCAATTTTTTCTGCCTTTTCATTAATGATGAAAGTTATGGTTAGTAGTATTGTTTTATGTTATTTTTATAGAAATGTTATTTCCAAAGTTTTCTAAAAACATGTTGTCTTTTTTTTAATCTTCATTCAAAAACCAGTGAAGACAAACACAGAACTAAATAGTATGAATAGCCAAATCAACAATGGCTCTGTCCTCAAAATGTTTATAATCCTGTGGAATTAAACCAATACATAAGCTGAAGTTGTAACAATAGCATGTGATACACAAGTGCATGTGACTTCAGGAAGAGACTGGGTACACAATTGATTGCTTCTAATGTCCTATCGTGCTGAATATTCTGTCTAGAGATTTCAGAAAGCACAGCCTACAGGGGTCAGGTGAAGAATGCAACGAACAGAGCCTCCCAGGAAGAAGGAAGATGGACAGAGTGTTTTAGTGATGTGAGGGGGAGACGCTGCCTCAGCTCTCCGTGACGCTGGCCAGGCACAAATTCTGATTTATGGTTGAAAGACCTTTGCTGTGGAGGACAAACTAGAAACATAGATTTTTATATAAAATCATCTGTTTATGAAATCACCTGGCTAAACTGAACAATCGAAGAAATGCCATTGTGAACAAAACAAAAGCCGTCTGCAGATCCCGGAGAGGCCAGTTTATGCTAAAATCTTGTCATCCTCTAAAAAATCCCAGGGTATTTGTTCACGAGGGGCAGGGGATTATTCTTTGAGCTTCAAGGGGTTCATGTGACTGAGACGGGGCACCTGAGATGGAGAATAAAACACAGTTTTAGAGAGACAGTCCCCTAGCAATATGGAAATATCCATGGCTAAAAGTGAAGGCTACTGAGTGAAGTCTGTATTTAAGCTAGACACTGGCCAGACAAAGAAGATATTTTTCTTTCCATATCCCCCTTAGATTGGAAGTAGTGACTGAACTTTATATAATTATAACTAAGAAAATATTCATTTTTGCAAATATCATCAAAGGCTTGCTTACCATAGATGATAAGTGAGTAGGAAGAGGTAATGATATTCTTACAGATGAATCAGCTAGCCTTGTTTCAGAGACATTAAGTAGGACTTTAAAAATAGAAACTAGCTGAGGTATTGTCATCAATGCTGTGGCGCTGACAACTAACAAGAGGAAAAAAAAAAAGAAAGAAAGAAAAAAGAAAAAAAGGAGAGAGTTTTGGCGGTCTCCCCTCCACCCCAACTCTTCTTTCTAACACAAAGAGTCTATTTCCCAAGAGTCATTGCATAGTTTTGGAATTTCAACACACATTCACGCATCAGTGTTTCCCCCCTCACCTCAGGACACAGAGATAAGTTTATTTTTCCCAATAATGGAGGTCAGGGAGAAGCCATAAAGGTTGTGGCCTTGCTTTGCAAGGAACGCTCATATTGCATTACCAGATGATTGCGTTTAGCAAAGTACCAAATCCAAGATTTGCTATAAAAAAATCTATGATATCAATTTTACTGTTTCTTTTCATCTACTTCCTTATGTAATATAATATGTAGATTTTTTTCTTTAAAGAATTTGGTGAGAATTAGTCTATGGAGCATATAATTGAATACAAGTTTAACCATTTTAGTTTTTTTAAATAATTATTTTATTTTATTTATTCATTCATTTATTTTTTAATTTGTCCACAGAGAGACAGACGTTGAGAGTGAGAGAGAGAGGAAGCGAGAAAGCAAGCCACCAGATTCAGGACTTGAACCCTGGTCGGCCATGTGGGAGTGTCCAGCGCCTTAACCACTATGCCAGCTACTGGTCCCAACCATTTTAGTTTGACTTGTATTGAAAACTAAAATTGCAGAAGCAAAAATCTTGTCATTGCTTATTAAATTAAGCAATTTCCATTACATCATTGCTGATATATATATATATTTTCTTGGAGGGGTTTTCGCTATAGGGCGCATGCGCTCACCAGACAGAGAGAGACATAGAGACAGAAAGCAAGAAACCACCCCCCCAGGGGGGATGGTCACACTGCAATCCCTTCTCCTCCATTCTCCTCTCGGGATCTTGGGCACATACGCACACACGCCTGGAGTGAGTTTTAAGCCACCGGGTCTGGGACGCGAACCGTGGTCGACTATGTGGGAGTCCAGCGACATAGCCATTACGCTAACTGCTGGTTCCCGCTGATATATGTTTTTCAACTGAAATCTGACATTATGAAAGTACCATCAACAAATAGGTAATATTCCCTTTTGTTCTTATTTCATTAATGAGTATTTACCTTTGATTTATTCTTATTCCTAAGTTTACAATATGGGAACAACGAAGTCTTCTTGAATTTTTAAAAATAATTATTTATTTTATTTTATTATTATTTAATTTGACCAGAGAGAGAGATAGACAGGGAAAATGAGAAAGCAAGCTGCCAGGTCCAACTGTTGAACCACAGTTGGCCATGTGGGAGTCCAGCGCCTTAACCACCTTGCCACCTGCCAGCCCCAAGTCTGTAATTTTTAAGATCAAGGGCTGGCCCCATGGTGCAGTGGTAATATGCTGTTCAAAAGAAGCCAGATCCCTCATGCCAACTGCAGTTCAAATCCTGGCCCTAGAAGCAAGAAAAAGCACACTGGGCTTGGGCAGCATTTGTGCTCAGGATTCCAACAGGATGGAGAGATAGAGGAAAGGACTGCTGCCTCACTGGGGTGGGGAGTGCCTTCTCCCTCCCTTTTCCTCTCTCTTGTATATGCACCATCAGGCATATACAAATACAAAAAGAAATAAAGAAAGAGAAGGACTCTTCTGATCTTGGGTTAGATACTTATGTCCACATAAATATATGGCATACTGAGGAAATTCAGGAGCCCTGAGCTGCTGCAGCCCAAGCAGTAAAGTCAATTGCAATGTAACATGTAACCTCTTCATATGGCTGCTGGGATTTGCTGGGATTCCTTTTCTTCCTTTTTTTTTTTTTTTTTTAGGTTTTTGCCTTGGGGTACATGTACTTGCCAGAAAGAGAGAGAGACAGAGACAGTGAGAGGGAAATCCCGGGGGGGTGACCACACCCCAATCCTTTCTCTTCCACTCTTCTCCTGGGATCTTGGGCATGCAGACACATGCACCTGGCATGAGTTTCAGGACACTAGGTCTGGGACTCAAACCAGTCAGCCATGTGAGAGTCCAGTGACATAACTGCCTTCCCATCTGCTGGCTGTTGGATAGTTCTTAAGCAAGGAGTCATTCATATAGCTAGTTAGTCCTTATGCCTGGCAGGTAAGACTGCTATATTTAGCAGTTCCCAAGAGATTTATAACAAGTAACATTTTAAATTTATTTTGGCTTTCATGCCAGCTCATCAGGGAAGATCTCTAGGGACGATCACCTTGCTCCCCTTCAGGACTTGCTTATCAACCTGAAAGGTATGAACAGTCATTGAATTGACAATTTGCTAGATCATTTTCACAATGTATTCTTCAGTGAGAGACACTGTCTTCTGGGATGTGCCTTGTCCCCATGTCTATACCATCATAGCCTGTCCTCCCTTGGGAAACCCTGTCCTACGCTTGGGAAGCCCTGCCCCTTCCTTTGCAAACTCTCACATGGAAGTGTAGTTAGTATTCCTTATCGCTGGCCAATCACCATTTCTTACGTCCCATCATTTAGCTTGAGAAGTAGGCCGTTACATCATGACGTTCTCTAGAAAACCGTATGCAAGCTATAGAAATCAGTTTAGTCATTAACATACCATTCCTATTATCTAGGACAGTGCTATCCAGTAGAAATACGGCATAAGGCACATATTAAGTTTTTTAGTATTCACATTAAAAAGTGGGGCTTGATGGTGGCACAGCAGCAAAATGTGACACATTGCAAGGCTGACCCACTTGGAAAGGTTCCCAGTTTGAGTCCAGAGACTTCCCTGAGTACAATGGGTTCACACGTGTCCACGAACCAGGACTGGCCGAGGGGGGGTAGACGCCAATGCTCAGACCTGCTGGGAGTGCATGTTTCTCTGTCTCTCTCACTCTTTTACTGTCTCTCTTGTTCATGGAAGAAATAAACTTTAAAGACTTTATTAATAATACATTTTACATTTCTTGAAACGAATCAACCAAATGAACGGAAGTGTAATTAATACCAGAATCAGTCTGACTATGTGTGATACCAGAAATAACACATGCTCCCAGAACACACAATGACACAATATTTAAATGATATGAGGTTTAAATTGAAGCGGAATTCAACTAAAATAAAGTTACATTTAATGGTAAAACATTTTACCTTATTTCCAGTTCTACATTTAAATTTAGAGCAACTAAAAGTAAATATAATTAGGGCACTGGCAGGTGGCATGGTGGTTGGGGCACTGGACTCCACATGGCCAATCATAGTTCAAGTCCCAGACCTGATGGCTTGCTTTCTCATTCTCCCTTTCTCTCTCTGGTCAAATTGAATAATAATAATAAATATGATAAAATAAATCATTATTTTTTAAAAAAATGTATATAAAATGAGTAATCCAGGTGATTGTTTCACATTTCAGGTGATCCAGTCACTCCGGGTGGCTGGTGATGACCAAGGCACTGAACAGGTGAGTTTAGGATGTGTTCTATTGGTCAAGCTCTCTGTCTCATTGATAGGTGGCTCGGTTTGTTGATAGAATTTTTCAGAATCCCAGAGCGAGACAGAGCCAGAGTCATAGACTAAGGTCACTTCTTTTTCTGGTACCATGTTATTATGCCTCAATTCAACCAGCTCCTGCTCTCTGTGTGTGTCTGTGTGATAACAAAGTACAACCTCTGCCTCACATAGTAAAGAGGAATTTCAAATGCTTGTCAACTACAACAAGGCAACGTGGTCAAGGCTAAGGAGGCTCAAAGACAATGATGGACAGATGCAATTTTCACGAATTTTTCTGTTTGGAAAGAACACAGGCAGATGTTATAGGGCTCACAGAGGCTAATATTCCATGGCAAAGAGACAATTTGTCTTATTCCTCCTGTTCTGCACTGCTCTTTCTGAACAAGGATTTCTTGCACAGGTTATGTCTTTCTTGTTCAGGTCAGACTTTAGAGTGCTTGTGGCATTAATTTAATAGTACAGAACATGCTGGAATTCTCTAATGCTATTCACCTCTAGAAAAAAGGCAATGCATCACAGTTTAGTGCCTTTATGGCACTGTCTTATTTGGTCAGATAGTCATTGTATAAAGAACAGGTTGACATTTTTTGATGTGAAAGCTGTCAAGATACTCTATTAGGGTCATATCCATGTGGGAGACATGAACTTAAAAGTTGCACAATTATTTAAAAATTCTAGGACATAGAAGATTTATTTTCTTTATCAATAGTTGTATCAATTTTGCATCAAAATTGTTTAATGCCAGGTATACAGATATAGGTACTAATTTTCAGGATATCGAAACAAATCGTAGATCTGAATATAAATATGATACAGAGGTACAAAATTTTACTTAATTGAATTCAATGCATACATAAAATCTCCCATTGTGATTCAGTATTTATGAATTCAAGATTTAAATTTAGCACTACCCTGTTTAAAAAAAAATTTTAAAAAAGAAGTATTCATTCAGTTTTATTTATCATTATTATTATTTTATAATTTGCATGGGACACAATGCTCACCAGAGAAAGACAGACAAAGTAAGAAAGGAAGCCGCCAGGTCCAGGACTTGAACCTCAGTTGGTCATGCGAGAGTTCAGTTCTTTAACTACCACGCCACCTTCTGGCCCAGAAAAAAACAGTCTTGCTTAAGTTATAATTATAGGCTTCCCTCTTTTCCCCTTTGTTGTTCACTGTTCCCACTCCAAGAACAGGCTGGTGCCTATTTTTCTTTGAGGATTTGGGAACAAACAGCTCTGTCCTGTTTCATTCATTCATTCATTTATATTTTTACTTTTTTTTTTTTTTTTTTGTTTTATTTTTTTTTTTTTTTTTTTTTTTTTTTTTTTTTTTTTTTTTTTTGCTATAGGGTGCATGCATTCACCAGAAAGACAAAGGGAGACAAAGTAAGAAATCGCCCTCCAGTGGGGATGGCCTCACCACAATCCCTTCTCCTCCATTCTCCTTTCAGGATTTTGGGCCCATATACCTGGCATGAGTATCAAGTCACCAGGCCCAGGACTCAAACTGCAATAGGCCTTGTGGGAGTTCAGCAACTTAAACACTACGCCACCTGTTAGTCCCACTGCCCAGTTTCTTCTGTTCAGGTCCTTCACAGTCAAATTTCTGCTGGCCTCAGTGATAAGTAACTGGCTTCCTCTAGGTCCAAGGGCATTTTCTGGAATCCCTTCCAATGTCCTGTCCTGAGTTCTTTACATCTCTCTATGCAAGAAGCACACTGAACTTTCCTTTTGGAAACCACACTCCCTCTCATCGAATCCACCAAACTCTCAGCGCGTTTGAACCCACACAGGCTCTGCGAACATTTCAGATCTGCTCTATTGCCTCATGATTACTTTAAGGAATTCG
Source organism: Tupaia belangeri chinensis (assembly GCF_000334495.1). Lineage (NCBI taxonomy): Eukaryota > Metazoa > Chordata > Mammalia > Scandentia > Tupaiidae > Tupaia > Tupaia belangeri. Next base: position 1,933,278 of record NW_006159808.1, on the reverse strand, counting down.
GGAGCATGGATGTGTGAAGTGTGCCTCGGCAATTCTTTATCTAAATACACCATGCTACTATTTTTATTCTTCTCTATCCAGTCCATTTTGGCAATGGCAGGCTATAAGGCATTTTCTCCCCAATTTGCAAGCCAGAACAGTTTCACAAGTGTTCTCTACTTTTATGTTCCCCTCACATTATTTGGGAATTCTGTCATCTTATTCTCCTCATGGTCCTTAGGTTTATGGAGATGAGAGTACCAGATCTTTCTCAGTGATTTTCACTCTTATCCACTATGTCGTTCTCTAACCACTCTTGTAATAGTTCTTTTCTGAATTTTAGATAGTTTTCTAGAAGTGATATCTTTTCCCCCAACAGTGTTTATATCTTTTTCCTAAAAAAAAAGAAAAACAAATATGATTCTACTACTGTTTTACACAATTCAGTTATAATTTTCTTGTATGTCTTTTTGTTGTGTTTTTGTTTTCGTTTTGCTACAAGGCATATGCACTCACCAGGGGAGAAAAAGAAAGAGAGAAGAGAAGGGAAGAAAAGAGAAGAAAAAAGAGGAGAAGAGAGAGGAGAGCAGAGTGAAGGGGAAGGGAGGGAAGAGGAGAGGAGAGGAGAGGAGAGGAGAGGAGAGGGGAGGGACAAGAGGGATAAAGCACACCCCAGGAGACATGGTTGTGCCACAATCCCTTCTCTTCCATTCATACCTCCTTTGGGGATTTTAGGGACACATGTATATGTACCCAGAATGTTTTCAAGTCACTGGGTCTAGACTTGAACAGCAGTCAGCCATGTGGGATCTAGCTGCCTTAACCACTGTGCCCACGTGCATGTCATTTTTTAAGAACGTAGAATAGGAATGGTATAAACTTTAATTTCCACCATTCACTCTACTCCTTTTCCCTAAATATCAGTCTCTTAAAGGAATATATGCAACAATGCTTTATTTCTAACCTATACCATATAGGTTAAGTATCACTAAGTCTTACCAATGCCAAGTAAAGAAAGAAAGCAAAGTCTGTTTACACAATGAACTAGTTGTTTCTTTTCTTGTTTTTGTGTTCTCTTTTTGATATCAACTCATCTTTATATTCAACCTAGACTCATAAAAATACAGAGAAATGCATACATTTCAACATATAGAATGAGAATATCTTAGACAGTCATGATTAATTGAAACTACTTAATTTAAACCTTTGGTAATAATTTGGAAAACAGAAAGGGAATATTTCAGCTTTAATTTGTAAACACACACACAGACACACACATATATATATATAAGCATATATATATATAAGCATATATATATATATATATATGCTGTAACTCACAGTGGAGAATGGAAAAGAATTTCTATGAAAACTGGGTTGTGTGTGACTGACACATACTGCATTTTTAATAACACAGACTGGAATGCATTATTCAGAATTCACCGCTGTCCAGCAATTCGGCTGTGCTGTAGATCTCCATTTCACCAGTGAGGCTGTTGCCTGCAAAAATTCATATTCTTTTTGTGATCAATACTAGCAGGAAAGACACTATCTGTTGGAATGTAGCGAACAGCACAAGTGGTTATAATGTCATATTTCCATGAATCAGGTAATTATGAATCAGTATTTAGGATGAGGTCTCTCAATGAACATCTAAGCATATCTAGCTGTTTTGCTTTTGATTTTGTTCCTTTGACTCATGGTAATAATGCCACATTTACACTAGAGAAGGATTCCGTTTTATGGAATAATGTTTGAGTGTAGATATTATTTCTTAAGAGCACAACAGAGCCTCTACGTGGTTTCAGAATTTCTTGAATCTTGGGGATGGTAAATTTATAAATATTATTTATTGTTGTTTATTAATAATTAATACAGTCTCAACCTTTTAGTATTCTATAGAGATCCAGGCTACTAGACCATACCGTTATGGTGAAGAGCACAAAGGCTAGAGCTAATCTGATGACCCTGTTCTTTTTCTTTTTTTTTTTTTTAAGGGAGAGATTTTTGCTATAGGGTTCATGTGCTTGTTGAAGAGAGAGAGAGAGACAGAAAGCAAGAAATCATCCCCAGTGAGGATGGCCACAATCCCTTTTCCTCCACTCTCCTCTCAGGATTTTGGGCATGCACGCACATGTGCCTGGCTTTAGTTTCAAGCCACCAGTTTGAGACTCAAATCACAGTCAACCATGTGGGACCCGAAGATCAGGGTGGATTCCTGGAAGTATGTTGTTCTAGGTTGTGGTTCCATCTATGTATATAAATGAGTAAATGCATAATTGATCTGTATATTTTGCATTTATTCACCATATTCTATGTGTTATATCTTAATAAAAGCAAATATCTTTAAAAAATGTAGAACAGACAGGATCTGCTACTAGATAAGTTCAAATGTTCCAAGAAATAAACTATTTCCAAGTTTTCATCTTGAGTAAATGAAAAAAACAAATAAGTTGCTGTCAGTTGAAATGGAAATTAGAAGAGGAGAAGAGAATTGAATTTGGGAAAAAAGACTTAATCATATTAATTTAAAGCTACCTATTACATATTCAAATAGAGAAAATAATTTAAAGATAAGACAATGTATCCCATAACTGTATAGATAAGTGTGGGGTTTGGTGAGCTGTCCAGACTTAAGATATGGGTTCTCCAGAGACAGAACCAATCACATGCCTGTATTGTGTGTGTTCACACACACACACACACACACACACACACACGTAGATGATGGGCTTGGGGATGTTGCTGGTTGGCAAGAATCAGAAAGATAGGCTGGATGAGGAGAAGAGCCAGGGAAGGCTAATCCTCCTGGGCATGCCTGGGCTGTCGGCTCTGGGTGTAATGACCAAAACTGGATTGTCGTGGGTCCCGTTTCCTCTACCGCATTCCACATCCCTTGGGAATTGCTGTGTAGCCAGGTCTAACTTAAACATGCACCACTAGTTTAGCCAGGAGCTGTAAAGCCAGATGGACTGTATGTCTAGAAAAGGACCACAGATGACCAAAATGGCTTCTGAGTCTAAGAAATTCATCCTTGCTGTATCTGACAGAAAACCATTATGCTGAATGTATCTGGAAATAACGTGTAATCAAACTGGTTAACTCCGGAAGGGTATTATCTGTGTAGCTCTCATGGTGGACAAGTAAAACCTCTAACATGAGACATACGAATTGAGATTTTTATCAGTTTTAAAAGGCAGAAGCAGCAACCCCCCAAAACCCCAATAGAATAAAAGAGTGAAGAGAATAATGATCACCTCATTTTTGACACATACTACACTCCAGTCACTACCCAAATACATTATGTGTATTGACTCTCTTAAGTCACAAAACAAATTATGAGGCATTATTATCCCTATTTTGAAGACACAGAAACTCTAACATGGAAACATTAAACATATTTTATAGCAGTACAAGTAGTAAATGGCTAAACCAGGATTTAAACCCAGGTGGTAAAGTTTCAGAATGAGTGGCCTTAACTATGATAGTAAACTGGAAAAAGGTGAAAGTCATTGCCAAAAAAAAAAAAAAAGAAAGAAAGAAAGAAAAAGAAACAAACAGAAAACTATGTGGAATATGAACTTAGAGGCAAACAGAAAAATCAATTATTGGCATAGGAAATGAACTAGTACTGACACATATTAAATAGTTAATAGACAATTTGAAAATACATGGAGAATTCCTATAAAATTTTGAAAAGGGATTAAGCATGCTTTTGCATTTCTGAACTTGAAATGCATTCTGAATGATGAAATTATAGGTTGACCCATAAATGTTTTCACAGAAATGGAAAATTTGGGAAGTGCCATAATCATCTAAATACCTGTAAGAAACAGGAATTAGAACATTTATGCATCATGCTTTTTAGAAAAAGGTGACAATATCTGATGACCCATTAAAGAAAGGCCCAAGGCTTTGCCCACCTTTGACCTCTGAAAAAATACCTAATCTTGCCTGCCCATGAACTCAAAATCAACTATAAATATTAGCTCCTTCTTGAAATCTGTCTTTCTTCTTTCAATAGCTAACCATCATTCTCTTCTTTTACAATCACTTCATTGAACTATGATTGACAGAGGAAAACTCTACCTATGTAATGTGTACAGCATGATGCATTTTGTGATTAAGTGTACACTCGTGAAACCATCACTGAAATCTAGGCTATAAACATAGACAGCATCTCCAAAAGTTTTATCCCACCTCTTTTTAAATTATTTTTTGTAATAAGAATATTTAACATTGGAAGTTACCTCCAATGCTGCTGAGAACTAGTGATTTCAGGGACTAAGAGAGATGAAGACTTTCTACTGATAATTCAGCCTCCAGCCCCCAGTCTCGAGTGGAGAGGCAAGGGACAGGTCTTCAGAAGAAGACTCTTCTATTGCTGCTGAGAACTAGTGATTTCAAAGACTAAGAAAAATGAAATTTTCTACTGATAATTCAGCCTCCAGCCCCCAGTCTCGAGTGGAGAGGCAAGGGGCAGGCCTTCAAAAGAAGACTCCTCCATTGCCACTGAGAATTAGTGATTTCAGGGACTAAGAGAGATGAAGACTTTCTACTGATAATTCAGCCCTCAGTCTCAAGTGGTAGGGCACCCCTCTATCTTGTCTCTGTCTCTCTCTGTCTTTTTATGCCTCTATACGTCTTCTCATTTTTTTGTAATTTTTCCTTTTTAAAATTTTTTAAGGTAAAATATTCTCTTGGATTTCAGATCCTTCTTTATCTTGCAAAACAATCTCCTTTCCCCTTCCTCTCTAGGAGAGACAAGGAGCAGGCCTTCAAAAGAAGACTCCTCCATTGCTGCTGAAAACTAGTGATTTTGCATGGTGCTGTGCCACATGGCTTTTATTTTATGCTTTTATCAAAAAAAATTTTTAGATTGTTTTTTCTTTTTTCTTCTTCTCTTCCTCTCTCTCTCTCTCTCTCTCTCTTTCTCTCTGTTTTCTTATTCTTTTTCTTTTGCCTCATCACTTTGCTGCTCAATCTCCATTCACTGAGTGTCTAGACATATCTAAGGGTACCATAGCCAAACATCCAAATACTATTAGGGTTAACACATTCCTCAATGTATACTGAGTCTGCTGCACAAAAGGTAAAAATGGAACAACAAAGAAATTGTAGTTCACCTCCTCCTGCATGCATGCCCCTGAATGCTCAGATTGAACTTCCAGAAAATAAGAAGCATATAACCCATCAGATGACTAGAAATCACCACAAAAGCACAAGAAATATGAGAAAATAAGATAATACCTTCCCCCCCGGGGGGGGAAGAGTAAGTTCTCTTCATTCACAGATAGTTCAATGGAAATCATGGAAATGTCTGATAAAGAATTTAGAATAGTCAAGTGCTGGAGTTAACAGAGATGCAAGAGAAGAGAGACAATGAACTCCAGAAGAGGCAGGAGAATAGTGTCAAGGATTTCCAGGAGGTGAGAAAGTTTTCTTGCACAATCTGAAAGGAAATACACACCATAAAAAAGAATCAAACAGAACTGTTAGAGATGAAGGCTGCAATATAGGAAATGAAAATCTCCCTTGAAAGTATTAAAAGCAGACTAGATCATACAGAAGATCCAATCTCAGATGTAGAAAATAGAATCGCTAGCCTAAAAAAAAAAATCCACTGCAAAGACTGAGAAAATAGTCCCCCCAAAATGAGAATAATATACAAGAAATACTAGATACCATCCAATGTTCAAACATCTGGACAATTGGTATCCCAGAAGATGAAGAGACTAATAAGGGCATTGATAATCTTTTCCATGAAATCCTGGAAGAAAACCTTTCAAACCTAGAAAGGCATTCAAAGATACAGACCCAAGAAATACATAAGACCCCAGATAGAGTCAACCCAAGAAGATCTTCTCCAAGACACATTATAGTCAGATTGACCAAAACTACAAAGACAAGGTACTTAGACTGGCAAGAGAGAAACCACAAGTTACCTACAAAGTAGATCCCATCAGGCTAACAGCAGACCTCTCATTGGAATCAATGTGAACAAGGAAAGAATGGGGAAAAAAAATTTGAAGTACTGAGTGAAAACAATTTCAACCAAGAATACTATACCCAGCAAGATTATCCTTCATATGGGAAGAGAAGACAAGAACATTCTCAGATAAACAAACCTGAAAGAATTTACCGACGCCAGACCAGTTCTCCAAGAAGTTCTAAAGGGAGTGTTATATCAGGAAAACTAATGTCAGACACACAGAAATAAGAGTTAAAAAACATTTAAGAAGAAGGCCAGCTTAATGGTAGGGACAAGTCCAGAGTTGAATATTATCTTCCAGAATTTAAATGGAAAGATTGCACCACAACAGAAGCTAGATTAAGTACATGAGACAGAGCTGATAAAACAGAATTTCATGGCTTTTGACTAAAACAATACTGATCTTATTCTATGCTTTGTAGTCCAGAGATAAGGATTTTTTTTTTCTTCTCTTGAATTGTCAACAGATCCAGGTAACTACTATTTGAACAGAATCCTAACCTGCTTCCTGACTTTAAGTCTTAACATTTTAAAATTTTGATTTATTAAAGCTAAAACTGCCTTTCTTGAAATTAAAAAATATATTAAAAATACCTACTTAATGACCACAGTAAGCTATATAGCCACAGCTAGGTGCTGTTATAATATATTCATTTTACTCACAATTTCATACCTAAAGTCAAACATTTGTTCACAGATATTTATATATCAGCTGAACTTGCTATTGAAAGTAGTTAGATTAATTAAGATATTTTGTTAACCAATAAAATGTGGGAGAAAAAAAGGAATGAAAAGCAATTGCAGATATCAGAGATAGAGTGGGAGGAGGGTGGGATATGGCAGAGGGTAAGAAATGGGGGGATACACACACACACACACACACACACACACACACATATATATAAAATACAAAATGGAAAATTATTTGTGATGATAACACGAATGACTAAACCACTATACAGTGTATTCTGGATTGGAAACTGCATCTTGTATGCTGTGATAATGTTCAGTGAATGAATGCAAAATAAATAAGTGATAAAAAAAGAATATTTAACATTAACTCTACCCAGCAACAACATTTTAGGTCTATAATATAGGATTGTTAGATATGTTATAGATGTAAACTGCAACTTGCTGCACTAGATCTCGAGGATATATTCATGTCAAATAACTAAACCTTTGCAGTCAGCACCTCCCTGTTTCCTCTAGGTTGCTCATGCCTCCGTGGTAGTGGGTATCATTGCACTGATGTTATCTGTAAATGTGTGCAACAGATGCTGCAATACACAGTCCCCATATCCTTTCGAACTGAGACCTTACTCTCCTAGCTGCAGAAATATTCGCTTGTTGACAAGTTGCAACTCTGTCCCTCTGTGAGAATTGCTCTCAGATGAATGAAACTGCCTTGCCCTCTTCCCCAGGGAATCCCACATCCAATAACCGTTTGATGCAGGAGTGCAAAGGCCTGGCCCATTGGCTTCAATTGGGGATAACTCTGAAGGGGCATCCAAGCTTCAGAACTCCCTGGGGGACTGGCTGAGTGTGCTGTTGCAACTCACTGTAGTTCAGTTCAGTCTCACCTTTTGCCCAGTGCTGTTTTACACTTATAACCAGGGCACTCTCTAATAAATCTGATGCATAGGAATCTCAAGTAATCTAAAGAAGCTGACCTGACCCAGGTGACTGTCTTTACCATCCGACTGGTGTTATTAGAAGGAAAAAGTGATTTTCATTTTCTCATGGAATCACCCATAGTTAGCTCACACGTACGGGGGGCTTGCTATGGCCTAAGCACTGTGGCTCTTTTGAGACAACGGCATCTTTCAGTGATGCTAAGACCCATCGATTGCATGATGTTTCTTGATTGGCAATAGCTATTAGGGATGAAAAGGGAATACTTCTATAATACGTCCTTCTTGTATATCCTATTCTTATAATACATGAGAATATATACTTTTGTTTTTTCACCTTTGACTTTTTTAATGGAATCCGTCTTCATGATTAATATAAATTTTTCTGAATGTGTTCACCTCTTAGGAATCATCAGGGTTCCTGTACATTCTTAGTTCGGTTTTATGACTTTGACTTAGCACATTCAGGTTAACACCAAAACTCAAAAGAATATTTAAAATATAGGAGATTTTAGTGCATTTTCTATATTGTGAGACAGATACAATGAGTTCCTTTATTGAAATCATGCTTTTCTGAGATTTAAGCACCACATCTGAAAAATCAGCAGTGAATTTGAATGGATAGATATTAAACAATTCAGTGACTTGTTCACAACGCTTGAATCAGCCACAACCACCTTTCATCTCAAAAATTATATATTTTAAGAGTTCTGCTCATTTCTGCTTTCTTAAATTCCATTGCCTGGAGTGTGACAGTCATCACTCAACACACACACACAAGCGGATTTCATTTCAGTGCTGAATCACTCTGAGAATACTTAAAATAATAATTAGGAAATCAAATTTAGGTAAAAAAAAAGTTCTCTGATGGTGTGTAGTAATACCGATGTAAACTGTTCAAATAAAATAACAATCAAATGACTGCCTTCTGTGTTTGGTTGCTTGCATGTATTTGGGCAATAGCCAATAGGTCAAAACTCAGTCAAAATGTCAGAACAGCTCTTACAGGTGGATATCAGCCTTCAATTGACATGGCTGCTCAATGCACATTGATTACAAGAAATTATAATGTGAAAATCTAGATCAATCAGGACATTGTTAGAGACTGAAGGTTAGAGAGATTAAATAAGCTAAATTCAGGCAGTCAGCAAATGACAAAGCTGACATTTGAGACTAGAATGTTCTGACTGTAAGGCTCTAATGTCCTATGAAGACTTACATTCAATCAACTAACAGATGAATCCATAATCAGGTAATATAAACCTAGGGGAGATGCAAAGCAAAACACCATCCATTGGGATGTTTAAATCCAACTGCCTATAGTGTTAAAAAATAAAAAAGGAATCTTGGACACTTAAAGAACTGACATTCGTCTGGTGATATGAGAAAGACAGGGGCAAAAGCTGATAAGTTAAAGATCACTCTAGAGACATTGAGATATGGGGGTTGAATCAAAAACAATTTGGCAAGCTAAATGGAGTTTCTTGGAGTAAGGAATATTGAAACACTATCTGCAAGTGTGTGTATTCAATTAAAAATATGAATATTAGTATATTCATTCAGAAACTTTGTATGTCAGGGAATGTGTGTAAATATTTAAAAAAAAAAAAACATGGGTCATATCAGTTCAGTAGGTGGTGTGGGCTTAAGGCACTGGACACTCCTACATGGCTGACCATGGTTCAAGTCCTGGATCTGGTGGCTTGCTTTCTCACTTTCCCTCTGTGTGTGTGTGTGTGTGTTCAAATTTAAAAAAATGAATGAATCAATAAAACTAAATAAATATTTTTAAAACTCTCTCTCTCCAAAAAAAGGAAGATTATTTCAGGGTTGCAGGTGGCATGGTGGTTAAGGGCACTGTACTCCCACACGGTCACCAGTGGTTCGAGTCTCTGGACCTGGTGGCTTACTTTCTCACTTTCCCTCTCTCTCTCTCTCTCTCTCT
>NW_006159808.1:1901477-1923706 GCF_000334495.1 Tupaia belangeri chinensis | reverse complement strand
TCTCTCTCTCTCTCTCACTCTGTCCCTCTCTGGTCAAATTAAAATAAATAAAGTTAAATAAAATAATTCTTTTAAAAGAGCTGGTCATACCAGAAAGGGAAAAAAAAAATCAGAAATTCATATAAATTCACCTCTGGGGATTTAAAAGTTAGTGGTTTCAGAGAGAAATGCGTGGACAAGGTGCCTCAAGCAGTGACTTGTTTTGAACTGCGGCAGATGATATTGCTGACATTAATCAGCATGTGTATCACGACAGAGCGCATAACTGCTTAAGGCCATGAGGCTCTGTTTAGCAAATATGTGTGTGCATTTAGTTGGTAGAGTTATGTTTTACTTATTTCAAGTACTTATAACTAAAAGAACACAGTTTTTTAGAAGTCTCATAAGTTTAGCATGGATTTTGGTAGTGACTTTTTTCAACGTGTTTTTTTTTTTTAAAAGATGGTTCTTTAATGCCCAAGAGTTGATTGAAAATAGTTTTGCAATCCTGTCTAACCCTATTTAGAATCAATGGATTCAAAAATCAATTAAGATATTTCCTAGGTAAGATATTTCCTTTTGCTACTTATCTATTAGCAACTTTTGCCTGATTGGGAATATTGCACAGGAATCATGGTTGCTTGGGGGACTTAGAAATAAAGTTAAATGTATCATTATACTATGAAATAAAAGATATACACACATATTGTGTGTGTATATATATTCACGCATATATACATATATATATAATATATACATACACACACACATACAGAGAGAGATTATTGTTACTATTGATTATATCCCTTTGATTTATTAACCTGTGAATGAATTCAACAAAGTATAAAGTAGACTAGCCAGTTTAAAAAAAATAATTTCCCTCTTCAACTTTTAGCAAAACACACTCTGCAAAATAAGAGAGTTGCAGGAATTGCTTCTGTACTCCTGAATACATGTGATATCTTTTAGGTTTCAAGAGTTGATTCACTGAGCTGAAAAGTGTAAGCTAGTGGGTGACTTAAAGCAAAATGATATTCAGCTGAAGTTACACTTGGATGAAGAGGAAAAACTATCTGATCTTACGTTTTTGAAAGAATGATTCAAAGTCCATTTTTTTTCTTTAAACTTTTCTAGAGTTTAAAATTGATATTTGAAAGAAAACTCTAAATAAACACAAATTTGAATCAATTTTCTTCTTAGAAGTAATGAGAAGAAACTCCTATTACTTCTAGAGAGAGAATTGATTCAAATTTTTGAATTTGAACCAAAAACCAATTGTTCTTGGTTCAGCCCACATTTCTCTATGTCTCAAGTTTTCCAATTACTTCTAGGGTGAGATCTGATTCAAATTTATGTTTGTTTAGAATTTATACCAGGGATCTGACATCTGCTACCCCTTTGTGTGGTGAGCAAAAAGGCTGCTTTCTATACCCCATCTTCATGCCATACCACTAAAGAAAGTCATAATCACATCATCATCATCAATATCAATAAAAATTTAGCAATAAAATCACCCAATAGAGCAGAATTCCCAAAAGACTATGCATCTTTTTTTTCAGTAGCAAAGAATAACTTCCAGAGACTCAAGAAAATATCTTGACCCTTTCAGTTTTATCCTCCCTTCAGACTATATTATAGATATGAGGAGACCACCATGGTTTGAATTTCTGTCCCCTCCAAAACTTGTGGAAATATTCTTGGTTGACCTTGGAACAGAATTAAGAGGTGGACCCTTAAAAGGTGATTAGCCATGAAGGCTTCCCCCCTCATGAGTAGATTCATGCTGTCATTGTGGAAGCAAGTTAGTTATCCTGGGAGTGGGCTTTGGTAAAAAGATAAGGATGGTACCTTGTGAACCCCCTCACTCTTGCTAGCCATTTTGTTTCCACCACGGATGATGGATGACACAGCTTGAAGGCCTCACCAGATACCAGCTCCATGCTCTTGGACTTCCTAGCCTCCAGAACTGTGAACCAAATAAATTCTATTGTTTATAAATGACCTCATCTCCAATATTTTGTCTGAGCAACATAAAATGCAGAAAATCTTCCTTAACATTACCTAGTATCCATGCATACTCTCACTGCCCAGGGACATATCAAGGGTATGGTAGGGACGAAAGGTCATACAATTACGTGAGAAAGCACTATTATAATGATACCCAGAAAACACAGGCTGCCAGCATGGTAACCATGATACTACAAATTTATCCACTGCTTAAAAAATAAAGCCAAAAACTAGACATGTCTTTCCCCTCCAATTTTATGAAGGTATAATTGAAAAAAATTATATATATGCAAGGTGTACAATTTAATGTTTTGATACACATTTGCATTGTGAAATAGTACTCACAATCAAGTAAATGTATTCATCGTTTTTGTGTGGTGAGAACACTAAAATCTTAATTAAACTTTTTATTTTGAGATAATTGTAGATTCACAGGCAGTCATAATAAATAAAACCAAAAGATTCCATGAATGCCTCACTTGGTTTCTCCCAACGGTAGCATTTTGCAAAATGATAGAACAATATTTTCATCAGAATATTGACATTCATACCGCCAGGATAGTTTCTATTCCTGCCAGGGATGCTCATGTCTTTTTATAATCAAAGCCACTTCCCTCCTGTCTCTAACCCTTCCTAATCCCTGACAAGCAATCATATTTTCTAGTTCTATAATTTTGTCATTTAAACAATTTTATATAAATGGAATCATACAGTCTGTAATTGTTTGAGCTTGGTTTCTTCTCACACAGCCTAGTCTCCTGGAGGTTTATCCAGGTCATCATGTACACCACTATTTTTTTCCCTTATTAATTATTCCACACCATTTTCTTAACAGTAGCCTCTTTTAAAAATATATATTTATTGGGACCAGCAGTTAGTGTAATGGCTATGTCACTGGACTCCCATGTAGTCGACCATGGTTCGAGTCCCAGACCCAATGGCTTAAACTCATGCCAGGTGCATGTGCGTGTGTGCCCAAGATCCTGAGAAGAGAATGGAGAAGGTATTGCAGCGTGGCCATCCCCCCTGGGGGGTGATTTCTTGCTTTCTGCCTCTCTGTCTCTCTCTGTCTGGCGAGCACACATGCCCTATAGCAAAAACCTCTCCAAAAAAAGAAAAAATATATATATATATTTATCTTACTTGTTATTATTATCTATTTTTCAGTCTGACCAGAGAGAGAAAGATAGAGAGAAAGGGAAAGTGAGAAAGCAAGGCGCCAAGTCCAGGATTCGAACCATGGTTGGCTATGTGGAACTCCAGTGCCTTAAATCCCTCTTAAAAGATATCTCACTACCCACCCCCAATTTTTGGGCTATTATGAATAAAACTGCTATCAAATATATATATTTTTTAATTTATTTTAATTTTTAATTATTACTCATACATTAAATCACTCTATCAGATATATTTTTAAAAACTTAATAAAAAATGAACAAGTTTAATGCCTCTGGGATAAAGGCTCAAGAGGATAACTACTTGTTCATGTGGTAGTTGTTTGGCCTATTGGGGTTAGTCCCGACCTCCCACAGCCCACAGTCCAGTGCAACAATGCTCCATCAATTTTATCACTGTGGTTGGACCCCTGGTCAAGTTTTGTGAGTTCTTCACTAATGCGGATATTCTTTCATTGCGTTGTGGTTTCCAAATATTTTCTCCCACTTTTCAGCTAATCTCTGCTTTCTCAGAGCAGAAGTTTTTCATTTTGATGAAGTCCAGTTAACTAATGTTTTCCTTTATAGATTGTGGTTTGGTTGTTGAAGAGAAACTTTCCATTGGAGAAATCTGACTAAGAGCAACTCAGCCACTACTCCAGGTCAGCATCCACCACCATGAGACAGGTTGATGGCTTATTCCCCTGATATAGTGTGATGAAAATGATCCTTTATCTCTATGGTCCTCTCCCCCAAAACATACCCACCCCAGTCTTATCATGAGAAAAGTAGCAGACAAATCCTATTTGAGGGACATTCTACAGAATACCTGTCAAGGTTTCAGGACTGCCAAGATCATCTGAAACAAGAAGAGTGTAAGAAACAAACTGTCTCAGGCAGGAGGAGCACACGGAGACTGACCGCGCAATAGAATGCGCTGCTCTGGATAGGGGTGGGACAGGGAAGGTGCACTGAGTAAAATGAAGGGCCTCTAAATAATGCATGGACATAGTTAATAACAGTTCCTCGTCATGGGTTCACTAGCTGTAACAGATGCACCATACTAATACCAGCTGTTCACAGTAAGAAACACTGTGAGTAAGAGCATGAGAACTCCACACCATCTTCACAAGTATCTGTAAGTCTACAACTGTTCTGATATGAAAAGTTGATTTAAAGATACATATTTCACATCTCTGTTCACTAAAAATGCCTAGGAACATTGAGCAACCAGTAACAAGAATTATTCAGTGGGACAGGGGGTTACAGATTAAAAAATATATATATCAGCCATATATCGTGTGACGTTATAATCATGTGATGAATGAATCAAATTCTTTCTATTATTCTCTCCACTTATATGTGTTTGAAAGCTTCAAATTAAAAAAAAATTTTAAAGAGTGACTAGAACCTAAACTAGTGACATTGTTTGATGTGCACTGCCTTTTGTGACCTGAGGTTGGTTATAATTGGGTAATAAAGTCCCCTGCATGTGAAATAGCAAGTGCTACTCCCCAAGAATGGAGGAAGAACCAACCAGTCTCTTTCGAGGACAATGGATTGTAAATCCAAACTTATTTAACTAGTGAAATGTCATTGTCAGTATTTTGTAAGGAAGATATTATACCCAGAGAGGTACTGAGACCCACCTCTGTGGGACAGTTTTCTTGGACAGTTTATAGAAGCATAACAGTCTTCAAAACAAATCTCTTCCTTTCTATTCTGTAGTGAAAAAAATTATTCCTGACAGCATGTGTAAGCACACTGAGCTGTTCTAGAAAAGCAAATGCAAATGGCACAAGGGCCGAGGTGGGCAAATCGTGCTGGGACTAGTTGCTGCTTCAGCTGCATTTGATGTGCGCCTCCTGGCCTGGGCCATGTTTTCTGGGTGCCGTGTCAACATCCTGTCAATTGTGGGGCCAGCAGGTGGCATGCTGATTAAGGTGTTCGACTCCTACATGGCCTACCGTAGCTTGAGTCCTGGACCTGATGGCTTGAAAATCATGGTGGGTTCCTGTGTGTGCATGCCCAAAATCCCAGGAGGAGAATGGAGAAGAAGGAATTGCAGCATGGCCATCCTCTCTGGGGGGAAAATCATGGTGGGTTCCTGTTTGTGCATGCCCAAAATCCCAGGAGGAGAACGGAGAAGGAGGGATTGCAGCATGGCCATCCCCTCTGGGGGGTGATTTCTCACTTTCCCTCTCACTCTCTCTCTCTTGTATGTCTCTCTGGCGAGCGCAGGCACCCTATAGCAAAAAAAAAAAAAAAAACCCAGAATGTTAAAAGCAGTCCATCCCCCTTTCTCACAGACTCCTTTACTCAAATGCCAGCCTCTTTCTGATCCTATTCGCTCATTTGATTCACATTTGAAGGTTATTCACTTGTCTTTGGTGTTTCATTTTGGAATTTTAAACAATCTAAAAGCGGAGAGTAACTGTATTAATCTTCCCATTTTACACGTTACCAATGACAATCAAACATTTTTGTCTGTAACCTCTGCTACATGGCACTATGGGTACTTGTGGATGCGACTCATCCTGAGCTTTGTCAGTGACAAGAGCTGGGAAATATTTTCCCTTTGTTGTAGAATCAGCCCAAGAGTTACACCCAAATGCTTGGGGAAAAAAATTATACAAGACATCAGCTGTTGGTTTGGGTATCAGGAAAACTTTATGAAACAAGAATATGCTATTCTTTTAAGAATGTGCCATTTCTGCATTTGTTCCTTCACATTTAATATCATATTGTCTCTTTAGATTCCTACACAGTGTTTCCTGCATTTTTAGTATTTATACTTAAAATACAATGAAAAAAGAAAGCAAACATGAAAACAAACAAAGCCCCCCACCCCGGCCAGTGCAGCTTTTGATTTCAGACATGCCTTGTGTGCTGTTCATACAGAAAGAGACCTGCGAGGTCAGGTAGAGCAGGTTTTCCATTTCTCACATCGCTGAACTAACAAAACTACAGAGTCTCATTTCGTTAACGTGGTAGAGAAAAAAAACACCCTCTGGATCCCATTCATCCTATTTCTAAATGCACGGAGATCCTTTTGCACCCCATGGAAATGTGAAAACCAGGTGCCTGCACCAAGCCACTGTCCTGCAGCACGTAGGCACAACCCCCCACGATAGTGTGACAGAAACTACAATCCCCACATTGCGGCGACGCAGCTTATACTGAAGGTCATGCAAACAAAAACTAACAAACTTGTGGAATAAGACTGGCTTGACAAAGCTGCAGATGTTTTTATATATTCTTGTGATTTATACACCTAATAATTTCCTGCCCCCAATTCTTCACCTAACACGTTTTACACTTCTGAAACGTGCCTCTATTAGTCCAAACCCTGTCCTGAAATTCAATTATATGCCATACTTTCATTTTCCAAAAATTTAATTATATAACATACATAACATACATAAGAAATGTCACAGATAGTGGTCCCACTAAATTAGAAATTGAGATTAAAAATTGGCCAGTGGGAGTTCAGTCAAACTACCAGAGAAGAGGGACTCTGAGGAGGTTGGGGCAAGTCTTCCTAATTGCCAAGGAGAAATGTGTTGGCCACTACCTGGGAGTGATATAGAGGGATGTGTCTAGAATCCAGTGTTTCTCCAGAGCAACTTTGGATTTTTAATAAAAACATTTCAGGGCCAGCAGATGGCATAGTGGTTAAGGCACTGAACTCCCATATGACCTACCATGGTCCCGGATCTAGTAGCTTAAGATTCACGTTGGGAGTGTGTGCGTGCATGTCCAAATTCCAGGAGGAAAATGGAGGAGATGGGATTTTGGCAAGACCATTCCCCACTGGGGGGTGGGGGGGGGCGATTCTTCACTTTCCCGCTCTCTGTCTCTTTCTGGCAAACACACGCACCTTATGGCAAAACCTTAAAAAAAAAAGAATAAATAAATATATAAAAACATTTCAAGGCAGGTCTCCAAAAGATAAAAAGTTGGAGGTTCTCCAACACGTGCAATACTGTCAACAAGCTCAGGTCTTTGCTGCAGGCAAAGGCTATACAGAATCGATGGTGGAAGTAAAGATTTTTAAGGACCTTTGTGACCTCCTAACTAGCTCCAGAAATGACAGCTGTGGCAAGAAACATCTCGGCATTATTATGTGCACATGCACTATTAACCATTGTTCTTCCTTTTTCTTTTTTCTTACTTCTGTGGTATACAACATTAAAGTTCACTTTTCCTCCTACATAATATTTAGAACGGATGATTATTAAATTAAAATAATATCTAAGATAGCAACATCACAAAAAATAGGTATTAACATCACAGAGTGACAGTTGGGATTTTGTCTTCTGTTTTTGCAAGAAGGTAATCTTTATATTTGTATGAAGATTAGTTGCGTTTTATCAGGCAGAATGAAGAAGTTGCTGCTGTTGCTATATTTAAATCATTGTTATTATTTTTATTATACTTAAGCTCTAATAGAAAAGAAGTTATTTTGAACTCTAACAAGGGTGACACATGGGAAGACGCCAGCCGGTGCAGCTTCATCTCAGAGGTCTGTACACAGTTACCAGGCGGCCCCTGGTAGTTTCCTTACTCCGGGGACGGTGATGGCTTCTGACAGCAGCCATGTGACCTCTGAGCTGCTTTGGCCCCCAGTTATGGCTCTTTGTCACAGCCCATCACCTGAACAACGCAGCTTTCTTCCCTAAATCCTGCACGTAGGGAATTCCATGGCTGGTTTCTATTGACCTGATTTATTGCTGACCGAAACACCCACATTGTTAAAAATTCTCTCTGAAATGATTTAGTAGAATTCCCTGTGTTTAAATATATCCATAGGCATATTGACAAAATCATAAATTCTCTTTCTATCATGCCTGAAGCAAATATATTTAAATGAATATTTGCCTGCTAGTCAACCAATTACGCTAAAATTTCTCAGTGTTCTGGGAAGATCCCTACATGAAGCTGCCCTCAGAATAACTCTTTGAGTTATGAAATGTCATCAGTTCCTTTATGTTGCATCTAGGTTTAACTGAAATACGTTACTAAACTCAATCATTTTTCTTTAGTCATCAAAACTGAGTTGAAAGTTTGTTATTCTACTCTTCCTCAAAATATCCGTATATAAAGGCTAAAAGAAGAAAGAGTTTCACAAAGTCTCACAATCACCATTTTAAAGAAAACATAGGTGGTATGTGTATATTTTTTCTCTTTTAAACTTTAAAATTTAAATTTGGAATCCAAAGTTTAAGCTTATTCTTATTTAGTCTTTTTTTTAAGAATTATTTTATTTAACTTTATTTATTCATTCATTTATTTCATTTTTTTTAATTTGACCAGAAAGGGACAGAGCAAGAAAGAGAGAGACAGCAAGTGAGAGAGCAAGCCTCCAGGTCCAGGACTTGAACCGTGGTCGGCCATGTGGGAGTCCAGCGTCCTTAACCACCACGCCACCTGCCAGCCCCAATTCTTTCTTTATTTTTAAGAAGGAGTTTTACTATAGGGCACATGCATTTGCCAGAGAGACAGAGAGACAGAAAATGAGAAATCACCTGCCAGGGGAGATGACTACACCACAGTCCCTTTTCCTCCATTCTTCTCTTGGGAATTTAGGTATGCATGCATATGTGCCTGGCTTGAGTTTAAAGCTGCCAGGTCCAGGACTCAAACCACAGTCAACCACATGGGACTCCAGCACCTTAATCACTACATTACCTGTTGGCCCTGAAACTTACTCTTTATCACTTCTATTATTGTAGATTTCCCTCACAAACACCTCCTTACACACATGCAAAAAGTCTTAGAAAATATTTAGGCATCTTTTATGACCCTCCTCTTTTTCAGATTAACCAGCTTGTATTTCCTTAATTACATTTTATAAAGACATTTTTTTATTGTGGCAAAATATATAACACACTATTTGCCATTTTAACTGTTCTTAAGTATACAATTCAGCAGCACTAATTACTTCACAGTTCACATTGCTGTGTGATAACCAGCACTGTCTATTTCTACAATAGCCTCCAGGCTGGCCCAGAGGACACGTCTCTGGGCTGTTCTCCACTGACCCAGGCTCCAGGCCAGAACCAGCGGCTCCAGGCTCCAGTCCAATGTCTGATATCCTTCTCTTCAGACCTGCCCTTGTTGATGCAGGCTCCATGCCAGCCCCAGTACTAGACTGGCCTCAAGCTTCAGGCAGTTCGTATGGACCCAGGTTCCAGTTGACCCTGGGTTCAAACCTACTCCAGCAGAGCCAGGGTCCATGCACACCACAGTGGACTCCAATGCCAGGCCTGACCATGTGCAGACATTGGCTCTAAAACCACCCTTGTAAACCCAAGTTTCGGATCAGCCCCTGTGAACCCAGGATCCAGGCCTGACCCTGTGGTCCCAGGTGCTGGGCCCATTTTTATGCCTGGTCAGCCCCTGTAGACTCAAGGTCAAGTCCTTCCCCCACATTTCCAATCAGCCTCTGTGGACCCACACAGGGCTCCAGGACCATCCTGGTAGACCCAGGTTCCAGGTCCATTTCCACAGATTCAATCATGGAACATTCTGAGTTCCATTGTGATTTTTCTCTTTGATCCATTGGTTGTTTAGAATGTTTGTTTAATTTCCACATATATGTCAATTTTCCAGTTTTAGTTCTATTGATTTGTAGTTTCATTCCATTGTGGTCCAAAGAGACACTTTGCATTATTTTTATATTTTAAAAATATTTTAAAATTTATTGAGACTTGTTTTATGGCTTAACATAAGGCTTATCCCGGGGAATGTTCATAGAGTACTTGAGAAACAAGGTATATTGTTGAGTGAAGTATTTGCTCTACATAGCTTTCAAGCCTAGTTGTTTTTTTAACATTTATCTAGTATTTTGTTTCCTATCTAGATGTTCTTTTTAACACTGAAAGTGCTATAGTGAGGTCTCCATCGGGCATGTGTGCTCGCCAGAGAGAGAGGGAAAGTGAGAAACCAACCCAGGGGGAGATGGCCACATTGTGATCCCTTCTTGTTCTGTCTGGCTGATTTTTCAAACCACTGGGTCTGAGTCTGGGACTGGAACTGCATGTGCCATGTGGGATTCAGTGCCTTAACCTCTACACCACCTATTGGCCCCAGAGGTCTCTAGCCATTACTGCTCATCTCCATTTCTTCCTTCTATTCTACCAAAGTTTGTTTCATATTTTGGAACTATATTTGTATGCACATATGTTTATAATTGTTAAATCTTCTTAAGGAATTGACCCCTTTTTCAATACATAATGACCTTCTTTTTCCCTTATAAAATTTTTTGACGTAAAGATTGTTTTGTCTGTCACTAGCAGTAACCAACCTAGCTCTCTTTTGGTAATACTTTTTCATTTCTTCTTATGTGAGTCTAATGTAGACAGTATATAGTCCAATCATGTTTCTGCTTCCATTTGACCAACTACAGCCTTTTGGTAGGACTATTTGATTAATTTACATTGAAAGTATATATTGATAAGGAAATACTTATGACATTTTGCTATTTGTTTTATATATGCCACATACCTTTTAAAATTTTTATTATGTTTTTATCACTACCTTATTTTATGTTTAATTTATTATTATTATTTAATTTGTTATTGGGTGTGTATGCTTGCACAGAAAATGATAGAAGGAGATAAAGAGAGAGAAAAAAGGAAAAATCACCTCCCAGTAGGGATGTCGACATCACAATCTCTTTTCCTTCATTTTCCTCTCAGGATTTTGGGCATGAGCTCACATAGGCCTGGTGTGTTTTGCAAGCCACCAGGTCTGGGACTCAAACCACACAGTTGGCCATGTGGGTTCCAGCTGCCTTAACCTCCATACCACCTGCTGATCCTTGATTAATTTATTTATTGTGGTGAGAAACACATAAAATTAACTATCCTGGGACTAGATGGTGGTGCAGTGGTAAAACACAATACTTGGTGAGACTGACCCACATGGAAAGGTTCTGGGTTTGTGTTCAGAGACTTCTGTGAGTGTATTGAGCATGTGCATACCTGTGATCCAGGATGGTGAAGTCAGGGGTAGATCGCAGTGTCAAAACTCTGTTGTATGTGCTTCAGGCAGTTCCTATGGACCCAGGTTCCAACTGATCCTGGGTTCAGACCTACTCCAGCAGAGCCAGAGTCCATGCACACCACAGAGGACTCCAATGCCAGGCCTGTGTGGGTCAGAGAAACTGACTTTCTCTCTCTTTCTTTCTGTCTTTGAAATGTAGAGGAATTGCATTCTTACCTAGGTAGCTTTGAAAGTTAATGTAGCCTACAATACTAGAGTCAAAAATAATTGTACATAAGTTCTGTAGTCTAGTTGATTGTTGTTCCCCATGGCAGCATGTGTTAATAACTCTGAAACCTCAATACATGCTTACTGAAATGGAATTATTTAGTAAATGTATGAAAGGTGACAGGTGCTAGGTTTCTTAATGCTGGAGCTGGAGGTTGCAGATGAGCCAGGATGGCAGCTGGAAGGATCTAGGTGGTCATGAACTAGAGTTGAATGCATCAGAATGAAATCAGTTTTGGTTTCATCCCCATGCAGATGGCTGCACATAGAAATATTTGTGTAGAAATGGATGAACACAGGTTAAATATATACACATGATGTCCTTGCACTGCTAGTGGAGACTTAGAAGCAAGAACACTCAAGCAGTATAACTGCACTAGCACTCCAGCACCCACATCTCAGTATCTATGTCATTTATGGGGAGAGGAAGCAGGGTGCCTGACAGAGATGCTGGCTAAGAACTGTGCAAGGAGATACCCACGAAGATCCTTGAACATTTTATAATGCTAGAACGCACAAAAGGAGAAAAAGGCAAAAAGAAAATAAACCAACAAAAAGCTCACAGCAATGAGTAAGAAAATGGGTCCGTACCATAATTCCCAAAGAAAGCACCAATTGCTAAAGCTGGGAGAATCTGAGCAACAAAATAAATTCATTTTAGGTTGTAACTAAAGTTTAAACTATATATTCTTAGTTTTAGAGTGATATTAAAATAACTACATTAATAAGTGGGCAGAGATTTGACAAATGTTTCATGAATAATGCCAAATAATTTATGTAGGCATTCCACCTTTGGAACATAGCTTTCTGCTCCTTAAGTATGGGCTGTGCAGAGTTATTCCCTTCCAATAAATACAGTATGGGAAGCTAAAAAAAAAAAAGCCAAAAAACTCACAGTAGAGAAAGCTGACACACACAGCCACATGCTCGGTGATCAAAGGTAATATCCACGTGACACGTCATGTTTACCGTATATGCCCTCAACGTGATATGAAGAGACTGGCACTTTAACTCTGGAGTCTTCCTTTTATAACCAAATAACCTCAGTCTCATCATTTGAAAAACATCAGACAAATCCCAACTAAGAGACAGTCTACAAAATACCTGTCCAGTACTAAAAATGTCATGGTCATCAACAATGAGGAAAGTTCAAGAAACTGTCATAGCCAAGGAAGCCTAAGAAGGCATAATGACTGTCTCAGATGGGATCATGGAACAGAAAAGGACATTAGGTAGAAACCATAAAATGCAGAAAAAAATATGAACTTCAGTTATGGTACTGTGTCAGTATTAAGTAACCAGTATTATAGTGACGGAATTAAAGCTACAGGGAACTGGTTAGTGGACATAAGGTACTGCAGACCCCTTTGAAGTTAGAGGTCAACCTTATGGAAATGAGTGAGCATAAAAAAAGATAAATTGTATTTGAACATAAGATATTAGAATCTTTACTGAAAAAGCAGATTGAATGATAGCTACACTTGTTGGTGGCCAATATAGAGCCCAAGTAAAGGTAACCAGAGCGCATGACAAGAAGAAAATGGGAGGAGGCTGTGGTGTTACCATTGCTATCTATGGTAGCAGACACTGCCATGCTCTGCCCTATTCTCTCACTCTTCTCACCTACCAGCCGTATTTTTTTTTCATTTTTTTTTTTGAGATTTTTGCTATAGGGTGCATGTGCTCACCAGAGAGACAGCAAGTGAGAACCCTTCTCCTCCAGTCTCCTCTTGAGATTTTGGGCATGCACACACACAAGCCTGGCTTGAGTTCCAAGCCTCCAGGTTCAGGACTTGAACTACAGTCGACTACGTGGGAGTCTAGCAACTTAACCATTACACCATCTGCTGGTCCTAACCAGTCTTACTGTTTAGGAAAGTTTATTTTCCCATGAGAGAGAAAGAAAAAGAGAAAAAAAAGGAGAAAGAAAGAATGACAAGCAACCCTAATGGAGTCTTCACATCACAATCCAACCCCAGCCTCAGCCTGCCAGGATTGTGTTCATGCACATATGTGCCTGGTACAGGAAGACCTCAGGACCAAACCAGGGTTTCCTTCCCTACAGCGGCAGCACTGCAGCATCATGTTACCACTGCACCACCACAGCCACCTGACCAACCTTACTTTCAACTGCCATGCTTTGTACATTGTTAGATTTACCTGAAGGTTTCCCTAACTTTTAGAGCCTGCTTTGCTACCTATAAGGTAAGACAGAGTGATGAGAAATTAGTGCCCCTTTCTCTTCCTAAATCTCCTAACCAATGGAGAGGGAACAGCACCCTCACTCCTTGAATGGGATCACACTGAGTGTGATCTGGCTTCAGAATCTCTCCAGCAGAGTGGTCAGTCTACAGTGGTAGCTAGCTGGAAGCACACTCTTTGCTGATTCTGTTTTCTTCCCAGTCTAACTTGTTACTCTTATCTCAAATTCTTTTTTTTTTGTCTTCTTTTTTTATTATTATCATCATAATCTTCTTTATATTACATTGGATTACATATAACTTTACAGTGTATTACAATGCTTTTTCAAAAGGGAATGCCATGCATGTCAGTCAATACAGAGACATTAATCTCCCCGCTTCAACATTCAATATCTTTTCTATGTTTTACCCAATCATTATTATTATTATTCTAACTATTTTTTTTTAAAAAGTCAATCACTATTTCTCATTTTGCTTGTAAAAAGACTTTGCCCATCATGATATACTTCTCAGACCAATCCAGTTGAGAATACTATACATGTCATCGCCAACAGTTAATAAGCCATATCTGTTTCTCACTAATGTCTCTATTGTTCTCTTGCTATCTTTCTCTATCCTCTTCTCTTCACCTCCCCCATTCCACACTGTCCTATTCTCATTAAGTACCTTCACTGCTTTTATGTCCTCCAATTTTTTGCTCTCTTCCATAGAGTGCGGATAGTCGGTATATATTGAGTGGATACATACAATATCTTTCTTTCATATCCTGGCTTACTTCACTCAGCAATAGATCCTCCATATCTGACCACTTTCTATCAAATGCCAGGGTCTTGCTATTTTTTATGGCTGAGTAGTGTTCCAGAGAGTATATATACCACACTTTTCCAATCCATTCATCAGTTTGTGGACATTTAGGTTAGTTCCATGTCTTGGCAATTGTGAATAATGCTGCAATAAACATGGATGTGCAAGCACTTTTCTGACTGAGCGTTCTTCTGTCTTTTGGGTAAATACCAAATGATCAAATGGTAGTTCTAGAGGTTTCTTATCTCAAATTCTTACCTTAGGGTAAAGCAGAAACCTTAGTCATAGTCAGAAAGTGACTTTACTGAGGAGGGTCATGACTGTAAGTGTGTGTGTGTGTTTGTGTGTGTGTGTGTGTGTATTTAATTGAGACAACTTGAAAAGCAAATGGAAGCTAGAAAGAGTGGTTGACACAGCCTCTTTCCCCAGTGATATGAATACAGGACCAATCTCCATGGCAGAGGAATAAAGAAAACATGCCCTGAGAAGAAGTCTACTTCAACAGACATTTACTGAGTATTTTCTATGAGCCAGGAACAGGCTAAGTGCCAGAGACATAAAATAAAAGGGGTATCACTCATGACCTTAATGGGTTTGCAGACCATTTGATGAGTTAAACCAGTAGTTGGAAAATTCTAATGAACTTTAAAAGCAAGAACTGACATGGAGAGTGTATTGGCAGAAAGAGGAAAAATATCTGCTTGGCTGTGACCTCACTAGAAGTTGGACTCTGAACCCTAGACCTCTAAACTGTGGAACTGAGAAAAACCTATGTTTCTTCATAAAAATCACCCAGTCTTGGGTGTTTTTGTTAGCAGGGCAATACCAGAAGATGACAGCAAGGACACCTCTAAGGATTTCCCTTAGAGCTTCCAAGAAATAACAAATTCTGCCGAAATCTTGATTTGGGTGCAGGAAAACCTGGATTAGCCTGCTCACTTGGAATTATAAAATAATACATTTGTGTTACCTTTTTATAAATAAATAAAATTTTAATTATACCAGAGAGGGACAGAACAAGAGAGAGAAAGAGAGGGGGAAAGTGAGAAAGCAAGCCACCAGGTCCAGGACTCAAACCATCGTTGGCCATGTGGAAGTCCAACATCCTTAAACACTGTGCCACCTGCCAGCCCTTTGTGTGCTTTAATCTACTAAATTTGTGTTAATTTGTTACAGCCAGGAATAGAACAAAGTAATACAGGAAATAAGGGAGGTTGACAAGCAAAAGGATTGCAATAGCTGCATATGGTTTTAAACTCTTTCTGTGTTGACTACATGGACAGTGGATTATTGTACAAGAACAATGAAAGCAAGGAGACTAGTTAAAAAATTGGCCATGGTAATTTAAGTGAAAGATAAACAAGATGGAAAAGAATATTTAGAGTAGATATGAAGAGAAATGGATGGGTCTGGGATGTGTTTTGGAATTACATTTGAGAGCCTTTGATCATTGATTGGATATGGGGGATGAAATAAGAATAGCTATCAAATAAAATGAGTGAGTTCTAGCCTTGTTCATAGTAATGCCACTTACTGAAGAAGAAGGTGCCATGGCAAGTTTGGGAAGTACAGGAGGAGTTCTAAAACCATAATGCTATTTTAAATATTTTATTGTAGGTATGTTTTTTTTTAAGTATTTTTTTATTTTATGCCAGAGGGGCAATGTGCACACATGTATGAGGGAGAGACAGCAAGAAAAACAGAGAGATATGAGAGAGAGAGAGAGAGAGAGAAAGAGAGTACCTCCCCAATGGAGCTTCATCATGCCGCAAAAATTTTTCCTCTAATTCTTCATTCTATCATGAGCTTGAGCATGCATGTGCACCTGATGTGTTTTTCAAACCACTGAGCTAGAACGTGAACATCATGGGCCCTGAGGATCCAGCTCACTCTGTCCAGGACTTAACTGCTGCACTATGGGCCTCCCATATTTACTTCTTTCATGATTGAGAGAGACAAAGAGAGAGAAAGGCAGATGAAGACAGCACCCCCCACAGGGTCTCAACGACACAATCTACCTCTGGCTTCAGCCAGCTCCAGATCACGGTCACACACATGCCCAGTGCACCCTGGGAGGTCTCCAGTCCTGAACCTGGAAACTTCCCATGAAGGTCAGCCTTGCAGAGGATCGCATTTTGCCTCTGTGCCACATCTGCCTCCCCCCCCACCATGCTATTTTACCTCACTGTTGTTGTGTCAAGTAGTTGGATACTTAAATCTGAAATTCTGGGGAGAAGTCTGATGTATATGCGTTTAAATTTGGGAACAGTAAATAGAAAGTTGCCTTTTAAAGTCATAGGTCTATATAAAGTCACCAAGGGAGAATATTTAATAAAAAAAGGATGAGATAAGGAATGTAGCTATGGGCACTCCAAAATTAAAGATAAAAGTGAAGACAAAAAGATGGGGAACCTAACTTTGGCACTTTGGCAGCATGGAGGGCATTAGGGCCCTTGACAGAGTTTCAGTGAAGTAGTGGGAATGGAAACCCAACTGAAGTGAGTCGAAGTTACACTGAGAGACCAGGAAGTGCAGACTTTGATTTCATGGCAGTCACTTCAATAAAGTTTGCCATAAAGGGAAGCAATAAAATGGATTAGTAATTGCAGCAAGATGTTTTCCTTGACAACAAAATAACTTTCTCATAGCACAAATGGAATATTATACACATTGATTTTCCTACTCCCATCTCATCCCTTAACTTGTTTTCTATTTCAAGTACATTTATTCATCATTCAATAATTTATTTATTTATTTACACACTCAAAAATGTTCCCAATAAATGTTTCTGGAGCACTTGCAAAACAGAAGAGCCTGAGATGTCATCTTGGGAGAAGTCGGATATGTGAGTTTAAATGTGGGCGTTATATAAATAGAGAAAATGTGTAAGATATAAAAAGTGTGTATGGCATTTAGCCTCAAAGAATTATAATTTAGAAGTTTCCCTTAAATTATAATTCTTCATATATTAAAAAATATTACTTGTACCAAACCTTTGTCATGAACTATTTAGTAACTCTATTTGAAATTGAAATTGCCCATGGTCCTCTAAATGAATTCTTTTTAATGGACTGACTTTATACCACCCTTGAACTCATGGTATTTTCATCCTCAGTGTTCTGTTTCTGCCTTAAAATTGTGTGTGTGTGTGTGTGTGTGTGTGTGTGTGTGTGGCCCAGTCATGGTGGAGCAAGCAGTCGTCGCACTAAAGCATGATGCTGGGTATTTTTTGGGAGGCTCTGGGTTTTCTGGGTCTCCCTGAACACACTGGTACACCCAGTGTGATTCTGGCTGGCTGCAGAACTACGAGGGCGACACAGCACGAAGACCATCTGGAGGAAGCCTCTCTCTCTTTCTAATGAAGGAAATAAATAAAATCTAAATGTAAAACAAACATGCAAAAAATACCTTTCATGGAAGTTCCACCCATAAAAATAGTAACCATAAAAATTTAAAGCCTTGGGGCTGGCAGGTGGCATGGTGGTTAAGGGCGCTGGACTTCCACATGGCCGACCACGGTTTGAGTTCTGGACTGGCAGCTTGCTTTCTCAGTTTCCCTGTCTCTCTTTCTTTTTTTCTCTCTCACTCTGTCCCTCTCTGTTCAAATTCAAATAAATAAATAAATAAAGTTAAATAAAATAATTATTTTAAAAATGTCTAAAAAAATTTAAGGCCTTATTTACTATTTTATATCTTCCAAAAGTTTTCTGAAAAATCAACTCTCCAGTCAGAAAGGACCTCTTTTTTGCTTTGAATTTTGGTGTTAATTTTTGTATGTACTGCACACATGGACTTAGCATGCTGCCTACCTTAACGTGTGGGGAGGAGACAATGCCAAGTTCACCAGGCTCCTGAGAGTATCTTCTCAGAGTGGTTAAACTCCTTACTTGTGATGAACGTATGTTACATACGTATACTGCAGTACTTTGTATATTAATTAGAGAAACCTAACACAAAACCGAGCTCTCGACATGCCAAAATAATTGATTTGTCCCACATTCTATAATAGCTGCTGTATTTACTAGTGGCTACATACAAACAAATCCCTCCAAATCTAACTTAATGAAACAAGATCCTACAAATTCTCGAAGGCATTTAGAATTGATGTGTTATTCAGGGAATGTTACCTACTTCCCTTTCAGCTGATAGGAAAAATGAAATGAATTCAGATAGACCCATTCAAACCTTCGTTTAACCTCACTAGGCAAATGACATTGCAGGCACTGAGCGCCTTAACATTTGAAAATTTAGGTTAAATAAACAAATGCTTCATTGGCACAGTCTTTTGTCAGCAGTTGATTATTTTAGGCATCGGAATGTGAAAATTACTCTTGAAAGGTAGAAAAAAAAAACCCCACAGCTTCTAAAAAAAGATGATCTAGATTGAAATAATTCTGAGTTTCATTTTGGAGAAAATTGTAAAAGATCAGACTTTTCCCATAGGAGTTATAGTACTTCCAGCTTTCAGTTTAAAATAGAAATACGTCAGAAACTGCCTTATGGATGGTCTTTCAAATTAGTCCCAGTTGTGTCTCACTGCAACAAAGCTGCACGGCTAGACCTGGACATGGTCGGAGAAAACTCTCCACCCTGTCGAAAGATTACATGTAGCTCAAGTGTAATCTGGCCTTTACATGAGCTGAACTAGTTTTTCAGTAATTACAAAAACACAAGGATTCAAAAATTACTCTTGCCCTGTGTGCATATTTTATTTTATCTGAAGCTGATCTCATAGCTTCTGCACTTTTAGGGGGAGGGAGGCTATTCATCCAAATCTACAAAAGTGTCATCAAGACAAATGGCAAACATTTCCCTACTTTAACATTTATCCAAGTTTCGGAATCAGCTTTCGTGGCATTTTATTAAAAATTTTAAAAAATGTTTGCCTACTTGACATAGTGTGGAATACTAAGAAATTGTTATTTCACACTTTAAATCTTTAAGATGTGCATTGTATAAGTAGTTAGGTTGCATTATATATATTAAATTAATGATAGCAGAAAACCAAACAAGAGTGAGGCTAAGGACAAGTTAAACAGTGAGAGTTACAGAAGAAAAGGAGAGTTAACTTGAAATTCATATAAAAAGTCCAGATACTTTTAAAAAGAAGTGTTTCATGACTAAAAGGCTATATGTTTCCAGCTTGAATTTGTAGGCACTGTCCTAGAGCTTCTTGGCGGTAAGTAGAATGGAACTGGGAAAGGAGAACTAATCTGCTTTATGAATAGATTAACAGACAGTGTTTGTTAGGCGTCAGGAACAAACAACAATATTTATTTTTTAAGTATTAGAAAATCACAACTAAATATTCAGGCCCTGTATACATTGTCAACCTCCTATTTGTGTAATTATTTATTATTTCTTTGGTTTATAAACTGGAAAATATTTGTGTTGTATATCTTGGAATGAAAGATAGAAATTAAACTTTTTCTTTTTAAAGTCCAGCCTTGGAGATGTCAGAAACTATTAGCTTCATTCAACCCTGCTGGTGATTAAACAGCAATTAGCAACTGGGCCAATTCCAATTCCACACAAAGAGCTTTTCAAGAATCTACAATTTTATAGAAGAAATTTGACAAGGGGGATGATTTAGAAGATGCCCAGAACAAGCTATCTCATTTAAACAGAAACTTTAGGTCCCTGACTGGCAGATAGATGTACTCTAGCTTCTGGTACTTCCTACTGGTTATAAGAATCCTACGTAGCTCAACCCAGATAAACTTTGAAGACATAACCTCAACCCAGTGGAAGAAGCTGGTCAGGGAAGAGCACACATTGCCTGGTTCCCTTGACATGAGCTGTCCGGAAGACACAAATCCATACAGAGACGGTAGATGAGCAACTGCCAGGGTGGAATGGGGAACGACTGCTAATGAGTGTGGGATTTCTTCTGGGGAGGATGAAAACGTTTTAAATAGATAGTGATGATGGTTGCATAACTCTATAAATACACTAAAAACAAAGCAACGAGATCGTACACTTAAAAGGGTGAATTTTATGGTATGTAAATTACATCTCAGTAAGACATCAGCATGGCAAATTTTAGTTACTCAGGCAATGAGTTTAATTCGGTCTTAATTGGCCAACTAAACTATCCATATTGAATTCTATTGCTTATTTTAAAATGTGTCTTTTAGAATAGTGTCCTATAGAATACATATCGCTTTTATACACATTATCTTTCTTAATCTCACAATAACCTTATTATTGAAATAATTATTCCAGTGTTATTATAGTTAAAAAAAAAAAGATTTTGGAGCTTAGAAACATTGACTGATTTGTCCAGTGTTCACGGATCTGGTGAGTGACACATTTAGGACTTTTCTCAGGTCAAGCCTCATGCTTTCTCCTGACATCACCGATTACTCTGAAAATTTACTAAGAGCAGCACACAAATGAATAGAATGATAAAGTGAGTCATGATTCCAGAGAGGACTGCTTTAGTCATAACTGCTGTCGCTGGAGGAAACTGTGGATGGTGCAGAATGGGATGCTGGGTGCAATTTATGGTCTGATTTCTGTGTTCCCAGCATTGATATAGAAAGAAACTACTGAGTATGGGGTTATGATTAGACAGGAGATGCTGTTTCATAGGAATACTGAGAATAAAGTTGATTCGGTAAAATTTTAAAGTAAGAATATGGAAATGCATAGAAAGAAACAGAACTGAACTTTCAGAAAAGTTATTTGTGAGAGACATAAAATAAATTATTTTAATCACCAAATACTCTTGCATTTCTTGATAAAGACCATTTGGCTAGTTTCCACAAAAGGAAAGGATGGTATTTGCACATGAAGAGCTGATGGTCCCCCATTATCTTGCTAAGTCTCATTTGCTTCATCTCTGTGATGGAGCCTTCATACTCCAGACTTCATAGTCACAAAATGAGGAGGCCTTGAGAGAAGAAGTCTTTTTTAAATTTTTTATTTTTATTTATTTACTTTTTACATTAAGTGATAAAGATTTTAAGGTTCTTTTTGTTCTTATTTTTGTAGGGAAGCTCATTCTATCTTTGATAACTTGAAGTTAACTATAACCTTTCTTTTTTTAAAAAAAATCTGTGGCAATGATGCAGCAGTTAGTAAAAGCTCAGAAGATGGCAACTAGTATTATACCCAGCAAAACAGTGAAATTGTTGCTCAATGTAGAATGGCAAGTGAACTGCATGTTGAGCTGGTTCCTGCTGGCTGTGTTTGGTAAAGCATTAAAAATAAAGAAACCTCATTAGGAAAAAGTTAATTAAGTTTAAGCAGAAATGGAAAGAAACAGAGACTCTCAGATTTAGAGGCTTGCTCAATTACAAAATAATTCCAAGAAATAGGACTGTGTGAGTAATTTAAGCCTAATAGAATTTCTCAGTTGATGCAGAACAAATACCCAGTTAAAGCTGTGATCTTTCATTCACCTTTGATAACAAAAAGATAGTCCTTATTAAGGAGGGGGTGTAAATATAAGGGTGAGAAAGGAAGAAAAAGAATTTTGGATATGGTTGTTGACACCTTGAACTGACTGCATGGTTCCAATCCCAGACCTGGAGACTTGAAAGACACAATAGGGGTGTGTGTGTGTGTGTGTGTGTGTGTATGTGTGTACATGCACAAAATCCCAAAAGAGAAATAAGAGAGAAGAGATAGTGGTGTGACCATAGTCCATGGAAAGTGCTTTCTCACTTTCTCTCTCTTTTCTCTCTCTCCCTCTGGTATGTGCACTTGTCCCTCCAGCAAATTAAAAAAAATATATTAAATTTCTGGCCTTTTGGCCAGAACCTCCATCTTCCAGTCATTAACCAAAATGACAAACACAAAG
>NW_006159808.1:1899683-1901461 GCF_000334495.1 Tupaia belangeri chinensis | reverse complement strand
ACAGGCACCCGATATATGTTCTCTAAGCCTTTTAGAAAACATGGAGTGTTCCTCTGGCAACATGTGTGCGAATCAAGAAAGGTGATACTATAGTCAAGGGAATGCCAAAAAGGAATGCCCCCAAATGTTACCAATGGGCAAAACTGGAAGAGTCTACAATGCTACTCAGCATGCTGTTGGCATTGTTGTGAACAAACAAGGGCAAGTTTCTTGCCAAGAAAATTAATGTGCGTATTGAGCATAGTAAGCATCCTAAGAGCAGAGATAGCTTCCTAAAACATGTGAAGGGAAATGGCCAGAAAAAGAAGGAAACCAAAGAGAAAGGGACCTGGGTTCAACTAAAGCGCCAGCCTGCTCCACCCAGAGGAGCACACTTTGTGAGAACCAATGGAAAGGAGCCTGAGCTACTGGAACCGATTCTCTATGAATTCATGTCATGATGAATGTTAAAAATAAACCAATCTATGGTTTATAAAAAGAAAAATTCAATTTCTGGTCAGAGGCCTTCATGGTTTTTGCTGTATATTTCCCAGGACATTGTTTCTTTTTTTTTGGAGAGTTTTTTTTTTTTCCCCCACTATAGGGCATGTGTGTTTGCCAGGCAGACAAAGAGAAACATAGAGACAGAAAGCGAGAAATCACCCCCCCAGGGGGGATCGTCACGCCACAATCCCTTCTCCTCCATTCTCCTCTCGGGATCTTGGGCATGCACACACACGTGCCCGGCGTGAGTTTTAAGCCACCGGATCCGGGACACGAACCGTGGTCGACTACGTGAGAGTCCAGCGACATAGCCATTACACTAACTGCTGGTTCCCCCAGTACATTGTTTCTTAAAAAAAAGTTTTGTTATGTTATGTCCGTGTTCTATCTTTTTATTATTATTGTTTCAAATGTATTTTGAAGAATACATACTTGTCCACTCAGTTTATACAGTGCACTTCAATGGGGAACACATTTGGATCTGATGGGGAGGTCACATGGGTGCACTTCCCTCAGTTTGCTTCCGAAGGTCATGGGGAGAACAGACCCTAGGAGGCAGGTTGCAGGGTCACTCCATTGTGTCTGGCCCACAGTCCTGAGAAGAGAATGGAAGAAAAAGAATTGCTGCATGGCCATCTCACAGGGGTTTATTTCTCACTTTCTTCTCTATTGGTACTCAAGTCTGTAGCAAAAATATATATTTTTTAAAATGGAGGTTTATTTGGCCAGCAGGAGCAGAGAAGAGAATAGGCGTGTACAGAGTGTGCAGAGAACGTGAAACTGGAGACAACCATTTTCCTTTTATAACAACCCCCTTTTGTGGAACTTTACCCCTTCTCATGAGAGCTTGAATTCAGTCAGTCTTTCACAATCTATGCATGAGGGTGACTCCTGCATGATCAGATCATTCCCCACCAGGCCTCGCCTCTTAAAGATCTCACCATACCCCAGCACCATTACACTGGGACTGAATTCCAATACATGAACTTCAGGGGGACAAGTGGTTTCCAAACCATAGCAGGTAGGATATGGGCATATGGACAACTCTAACAGCATCTAAGGCTTACATTTTTCTCTCTTTCAGTGATCTTTACATATATACACACATTATTTTCGGCTGACATCTCTCTTCTCCATCTTCTGCTAACAGATCTCTCCTCCCTGGGCATATTTGTCAGCATATGACTCAAACAAATGCAAACGTAGTACTTCGGCTTTCCTGTTCATAATGACTATTTCATGAGCTGAGCATATGATTTGAAACTACATGACTTTAGCCATTGGCCATGCAAGTG
>NW_006159808.1:1809732-1899515 GCF_000334495.1 Tupaia belangeri chinensis | reverse complement strand
AGGGAAGTAAATCTAAATCTGCAGGTGATACTTTACCCTACCTTCCTCATATGTAATTATGTTAACATTTGAGGAAGAATCAGTGTTTTTTTAAAAAGCAGCAGAGAATTCTGGGTTCACTGGAGTCTCTGATTTTAGATATCCCTGGGCTAGTGCCACGCCTGCTCTACTTACTGAGACATATATTAATGGAAGTCATACCTCTTTTCTTTATTTAACTTAGTTTGACTTGGATTTTTGTCACTGTCAGAATTACTTCTAATCAATTTACTTCTAGCCGTACTCTTAACAGGCAAATGGAAATTGTTCCAGACAATTTCCATCTGTACATTTGCCTGTCCAGGTACATACTGAATTGTGCAACTTAATTTTTACTTAACAGGTAAATCATCTATCCACTACATTGTTTCTGTTTTCTGTATCTTATTTCATGTGGTACCAAACTAGTTAGACAAAATAGAAAGAGTCTCTTCCCCCAGGGAACTTACGTTCTAGTTAGACTTAAGGAAGTGCTGTTTTGGAGTGGTCTGGAATGGAGGGCTCTAGCCACAGCATTCTTAAAGAGAAGCACACTGGCAATGAGCAGTGCGAAGGTGGCGTATGCTTGGAGCATCAGAGCCAAGCCGCAGCAGTGCTGGAACATGATGAGTTGAGGCCCAGCTCAGTAGTGCAGGTGGTAAAGAGCCGGTCCATAGTACTAGAGCCACATGGAGGCCCCGGGTCTGCATCCCAGGTTGACCTGAATATGCTGGATGTACCTGCAGGCACCTGAGATTCTGGCTACTGGAAAGTCTATGGGGGATCATGGTATGGAAGACCCTGTCAAGGGCACCTCTCTCTGAATAAATAAATATAAATAAGCTTTTAAAAATGATGAATTGGACATAGAGGTGCAGAAGTCCTTGTGAGTTATGGGAACCCAGGAAGGATTTGAGCAGAGGACTGAAGAGACCTAATTTATAATAGATGCTAAAAGGAACATGAGGACATCCGTAAAGAAACTAGACCCAGAAGAGAACCACAGGTAATGACAAAGCCAGTTGGGAAGCTACTGCCATAGACGAGACAAGAGATGATAGTGACTATGTTGAAAAGTACTTGAAACTTTGGTCTATTTTTACAAAAAAATTGTTAAATCACTTGCAGTTGGTCATGGTCTATTTTCCTTTTTAGATGTTCCTGGATTTGATTTGCTCGTAGTATTTTGTTGAGATCTCAATTTCTCTATTTTAAATAAAAACATTTAGATGTATCTTTATATTTTTCTTCCTTTTTAATGTTTATTTATTTATTATTTCAAGAGAAGAGAAAGCAGACAGACGCTTTTTTATTTTTTTTGAGAGAGAGATTTGTGCTATAGGGCATGTGTTCTCGCTGGAGACACACAGAGAGACAGAGAGACAGAAAGCAAGAAACCATCTCCCACTGGGGATGACCATGCTGCAATCCCTTCTCCTCCATTCTCCTCTCAAGATTTTGGGCGCACACACACATACACCCTGCATGAGTTTTAAGCCACTGGGTCAGGGACTCAAACCACAGCTGGTGGGGTGGGTGGGAGTCCGGTGACATAACCATTACACCATCTGCTGGCCCCTACAGTATTAAACTTTTATGTGCAAACTTAGTGAAACACTAGCAATAAAAAAAGAAGCTGTTGATTCTTGGGTGCCTCTAAATGTTTCATGTTTAATGATGTTCACATATATTTATGTGTGTGTTTGAGAAATAGAGAGAGAACAAGAGAGTATGTTTGGCTTACTTTCTTTGGCATTTTTAAATTTTTACTATTAATTTTTGAAAAGCTTTTACTAAAAAGTATTGCTCGTAGATAAAGTGACATTTTTCAGGCCTATGTTTTTGTTTTTTTTAAATGACTAATTTATGAAAAAGCTAAAACTAAACAAATTATAGGGTAACACTGAATGTGACTTGGTAAAATGGACATAACGTGGACTACAGCAACAGTTCAGAATAAAGTTACGTAAGAAGTTATTTATAGAAAGCTTCCACTAAATGAGGAGATGTTTTAACATAACTGAACAAAAAAATCAAAAGAGACCTCTGTCAAGAATGCAACCTTTAACTTGTAAAAATTATAAATAAAAGAACCTTGAATGTGACTAAAGGACTGGACATTAAGTTCTAAGAGAAATAGCTTACATAATTGTAGCTCTTGAAATGGGAGACAATACATTCCCACCCTTTCTTCCTAAAGGGCCTTTCATTTCGCCCAATCTGAGTGGTTTGAAGAATTTCATAGAATATTTTTCTTTCTCTATATTCATTTTTAGATGGAGTAAGCTAATTCTTGGCCAAGTCGGAATTTAACTGAGCTTAATAAAATCCTTTGCTCTCTTAAAATCCACTTCTTAAGTACATCAAATACAATGAAGTCAGTAACAAAATGAATTTAATCCCCTTAGATTATCTTTTATGGAATAAAGTTGGGGGCTCTATGCTTACTTCTCATCTATGACTACTGCAACTCTAGTTTTAAATAATTTAGTGAACTGATCAGCTTGTTTGGGAGTGCTTGTGCAAAGTCTAGGTCAATTCAAACCTGTTCAATTATCACAAGGTCATCTGCTAGATTATTAGCCATGCACTGCTACTTATGACAACATGTAATTTGTTATTCTTTTTATTTCTTTTTTTTTTTTTGAGAGTTATTTTTTGCTATAGGTCACATGCACTTGCCGGAAAGACAAAGAGACAGACAGAAAGTGAGAAATCACCCCCCAGGGCAGATGGCCATACCACAATCCCTTCTCCATTCTCCTCTCCTGATCTTGGGCACGCACGCACGCGTGAGCGGCATGAGTTTAAGTCACTGGGTCTGGGGCTCAAACCGTGGTCAACTACATGGGAGTCCAGCAACATAGCCATTATGCCATCTGCTGGTCCCCCTTTTGCTTTATTTTTTTCATGGTGGTTTTTCATTTCAGAAAAATCTGAAATAAAAATTTCAAAGCAAATTGTTCTCTCTAGTTGGCCTGATACAGTGGTTTAGAGTTCAGAAGACCCTGCAGTCAGATCCTAGGGGCTGGAAGCTGGGTTTGTCTAGCCGAGGAATCTGGACGGGCTGACCAGCCCATCTGTGCCCCAAGTAAGTACACGATCATAGCATGGGGTTGTTAGGAACATAAAATTAGTTCAAAAGTTTTAAAGCAATTGCAATGTTTCTGGGACATAATACAAGGAGTCTTGAAAATGTTCACAGAAAATGCATATTATGAAAAAATTGTGCATGGATTTCATACTTTTTGCAGTCCCCTCATAAATAAATAAAAAATAATTTCTCTAAGCCTAAGAGACTCTTCAGAAACTAACCCGATATACTAGCCAGAAGAAAACATCCTTAGAATCATGAGAAAAACCATTTAAAAGAAATCAGAAAACTAACATGACAAAATTGCCACTTATTTCTCAAACAAAGCCATTAATATAATTATATAGGTAAATATTAATACCTTGGAAACATCCCTCATATATGTTGGTACTTGTTTATTTTATATAGAACGCACAGTTTAAATGTTACGTTTTATTTAAGATTTGCAAATTAATAGTATGGTTCTTAGCACCCTTAAGTATGGATTTACATTTTTCACCTCCTCCCCTTTCCCTCTTCCTCTTTCCTTTTTCCTTTCCTCTCTCTCTCTTTCTTCTTTCCTTCTTTCTTTCCCACCTTCTTCTTTTTCTCTCTTCCTCCTCCCTCTCCTCCTTTCCACAAAATGAAGTTTGACTCTTTAATAAAAGGAAAAAATTAAGATTCTGTGTATTGTTTTGGAAATACTAACTTGTTTTATTTTTATTTTTTTAAGTGTTCTATATGACCTATGATACTTTCTCACCCCATACCCCTGGCCCCTGCATCTTTTTCCTCTTCTTTGGACATTTCTTCTTGAAAAAGTTTAAACAATTCCATGTGTCTTCTGAAGCCTTGTTAAATGCTGTCATTTGAACATTTCCCAGGTACAGAGGCAGACTGTTCTGCTCTATACCCCACCATAAAAGGGAGGATTTGTGCTGTTGACTCAATTTTTCTGACAGGAATTTTAACAATTTAAAGACAAATTGCTTAGCTTCCCTTTTCTATATTCATTAGAAGCCAGTGTTGTATTTTCTGCTCTCAACTTTCTGCACCCAGTAACACCCGTGTTTTGAGACTTAAGTATCCCGAATGCATTAAGATATCTGTAGGCCCGAGGAAGTTTTGTGCTATGAAAGGAAGACATTTTCACAATCTCCTTGCAGAAGCCTAAGAGGGAGAACCTAGGAGCCCTGGCTAGCAGGATGCTCCTTAGTGCTCCAATAAGGTCGGCTGGCCCAGGGGAGGTGGAGAGAACCTGCAGACTAGCAGCCCTGCTACCCGCACATGGATGACCTGGGGAGGCTGACCGAGCCGTGTCTGTGAAAGTCCTGATTTTTGCACAAGGTTGCGGGCTAGTGACTCCACACCTAACTACCTTTTCTAGGAACTTGTAAAACCAGTCTGGGAAAAAACTTTTAAAAGTTAATGAGGGAAAAATACTTGTAAAGAACTGGGGGAAAAAATAGATGCAAGAAATAAAAAGACTTGAGAGAAGTAGCCCAAAAACTGATAACCTTTTTCTCCCCAAATTTAGTCTTTTTTCAAACATGGAATTGTCTCGGTGGGCTCTGAGCATAAAGACCATTCCTGCAGATGAGCTGTTTGTTGGAAATCAAGTGTCTGGGAACAATAATCATTTTGAAAACTAAGAATATTGCAGGGAAGGGCCAGCACATAGTATTAGTGAAACTATAGATGTACTTGGGCAAAAATAAAGAATTTTAAGCTCTTAAACGGTTACTAATATGATGGTAGCACAATATGGAACACTCATTCATTTCTGACTTGCCGAATAGTCATTACATAGTGACAGTGTGATTTCTATAACACTCTGATTCAGGGAACAGAGAACTGCAAAACTCACTCTCGTTCCTAGCACTCAGGCAGCTTCGAAGACTCTACTTTGAAATGATTGCTTTTTTCTTCAGATTGACTGCTAAACCTATTAAGTTCACAGACCCTACTTATCTGTTACATAAACACATCCCAAATGCCATGGCTAATAAGTTAAGTGACTACTTTAGTTATTTATTGCTACGTAGCCATTGTATAGTGATGTTGAAGTATGTTTTTAAATCTTAAAATTTTAGCTAGATTATTGAGCAATGAGTTCTTTGATTATAAATATAGGAAGAGTTGCAATTGAGTAATCTAATTAATATGTAAAACGTATTCCATTTTATTATGGACTTTTTAGTCCTATCAAATACATTTATATAGTCACAGTGTAGCTAGTTGATATTACTCTATGATGTTTGTGACCTTAAAATTTCTAAGGATTTTATTAGAAATTATAACTCCCAGAGGGTACTCTGTTAAAATTATAGCCATAAATAATAATTGTTAAACTTTTATTTAACAACTCTGGTATATTTCTAGGTAACATTAATAATGTAAAATTAAAGTTACTATAAATTGGATACCACTTACTGGGAAGATTAGGCCACCTGATCTCCCTGTTTATTTCTCCATTATCTATAGGGTTCATTTGCAAATATATTGCTAATAGTTATAATCTGCTCATGGGCCAGAACACTTAGTCTGAATAGCTTCCAACCACTATATTGGTCACAAGAAGGCCTGAGTATCATTATGTTACACGTGCATACGAACACACACATATACCCATAATATCTTAAGTGCATGCCACTCTTTATGCTTAAATCATCCAGTTTTCCTTAGGCTGCAAAAAATCTAAAAGTTCTATACATGGTTTTTTTGAGAGGTTTTTGCTATAGGGTACATGTACTTGCCAGAAAGACAGAGAGAGACAGAAAGTGAGAAAACACTCTCCAGAGGGGATGGCCATGCTGCAATCCCTTCTCCTCTCGGGATCTTGGGCATGCACGCACACGCGCCCAGCGTGAGTTTAAGCCACTGGGTCTGGGACTTGAACCACGGTCGACTACATGGGAGTTCAGTGACATAGCCATTACCCCAACTGCTGATCCCAAAAGTTCTATATTTTTAATTATAGGTGATTATAGATTATCGTTACTTTTGGGAATATCAGGAATTTTCAATCTGAAAAATCAGTGGCTGGAATTTGAAGTATTTAAATACATGGATTTTACTAAGATAAACTCTTAAAGTAGGAGAGAATACTGGTATCCGTAAGAGTTTAATGTTTTCACATCATTACAAATTTAAATTTTCTCAATGGAAAAATTTGTGTATTCATGATTGTCATTCTTGTTAATAATATGAAAGAAAGAATGATAAATTATAACAAGAATTGACTTCACAGTCAAGTAATAAGAAATCTTGGTGAGAATAAAATATTAAGAGAGACTAGATGGAATATATGTAGACTTTACATTTTTCTAAGAAAAGATTTTAAAATCTGCTATATTTTAGAAAAGTCCTTGATTGTCACATTCAGAATTACAAAGGACACTTTTTTTTTAACCTTGTCCCATAATAAGATGAGGACAAGAAGATACTTGATAAAAAATAAGGGGCAGTAAATTCAGAACAAATTGAGGTAAATAATGCCTTATGAATGTGTATAGTCAACCTGTGAAATTCATTGACCAAAGAGGTCATTGAGTCAAATACTATGGCTGAATTTAAAAACAGCTGGGTAATTTTATGACCACTAATAGCTTTGGGAGCTCTGCTCAGCAAGCAGAGATAATGATAAGGGTAATCAAATCTCTTGTTTCAGGGTGTAAGTTACCAGCCCCGGGTTGTCCAATTCCATGCCTTACTTTTGTCCTCTGGACATTTCTCATAAACACCCACCTTCATGGAGGTGCGGTGACGGACACTGGTGGTGTTATTCACTTTATGCTGAAGTTCATAGATGCCTGTGTTCTTTCACCTTCATCTGAGGTATTAGCTGGTGTAACACAGGAGTCGACAACATGCTGGTGTGTGAAATGTTATGCTCCATAAGGATAATCAAGGAAATCAATGGTTGATATTAGTTTTAGAAAGTGTCTTTTAATTGGTCTTATGATTCCTAAATGTATCGAATTAATAGTTTGAAAGTTAGCAATCATTATGTTTTTTGGGGGATGGAGCTTGATGGTGCTTTTTTTTTTTTTGTAAAATGCTATTAGTGAAGTTACCATCTTTTCAACACTTCATACTAAATGTGTCATAGTTTAAAAAACAACATGTCATTGAATTTTAAACTGTGTTCCACTTTAGAAATCTAATAATTGGACTGTGATGCCTTTTATCTCTAATCAGTGTTTCAGATCAAGCTTTTTTATTTTTAATTGAGATCAAAATTCAAATTTTATTTTTTGAATCTATTTATTTTCAAAGTAGAAATTTTTGACAGAAAAAAGCATGAACTCACCTGTGATCTTAAAATCTAGGATAACTATTACTGGATGTTTACAATTAAATGCAGACACACATACAAAGTCATTTATATATTTTTTGCTAGCTTGCATATACAAAATTGAGAATATGCTATACATACTATTCTATAAAATCTCCGTAATAACAATTCATCATGCACAGTTTATATGAAACCAAAAATTTCTGAAGGTGTATATTGTATCCACATATTATAACTTATTTTACCAATTTCTTCTTTGGGAAATTACACTGGCTGTGATTTTTTACACCATAATGTTAAAAGCAATTATGATTAATTTTGTTGGTTCATAGTGGATGTAATTTATTTTTATGGATTTTAATTCATGTTGCAAATTATTTTCCAGAAAAATTGTATTAACACTGACCATTAGTTTATAGTATAATTTCCCCACATGTTCAATAGATAGTATGTGTAGTTTTAATCTTTACTAGTATAAGTTCTAAAAAAATAGAATCTCACTAATAATTAAAGTTTTATATCTTTCATTACTTGCAGTCTGAACGCCTTCCATAAGTTTATTGCTCATTGTATTCTTTCTTTGTGAGTTGTCACTTAATGTCCTTTTGCTATTTTTAAAACTTGGTGTTTGACTTTCTCCCTTCAATGAACATTCCATTTTTATGATATAAATCATTTATCTGAGTATATTTCTTGTTTTGTTGTTTATTTCTGATTTTATTTATGATATATTTGACATATAAATTTTATATTTCTGTCTAGTTATATCATCAGATTTTATCCAGTTCTGATACAAATACATACACATTTTGATATTTGCTTCTGTTTTCTTTTGGTATTAGATAAAATACGGCAATCTGAACTTTTTTTTTTTTAAATAAAAAATATCCCTAGACTGATTAATAGGGTATCCCTTATACCATTAATTTAAAATAATATCTTCATTGTATATGAAACTAATGGCAATGATTAGGCCAATTTCTGAGACTTTTATTGATTTCATATTTATTCCTGGATTTTATATTCATATTATTTAATTTTAAATTGCATTTAAATATTAGACATAATATACTGTTTCCTTATTTTTCTCAAATGTTTGGTTAAATCTACTTGTTTCTTCACAAAATTTTAAGTCATTTCATTTATTTAAAAAATGAATAAATAAGTATAACATTTTTATTTTAATTTTTGCTGGTACTTCACTTAGTTAAACTTCAGCTACCACAAATTACGACACTTTTCCACTTTTTAAATTTTATTTCGTACAATTTAGTAAATTCAGTAGTTGTATCATATAATTCTTGCACATTTTTTATGATTCTTTTGGATGATTTCCATCTTGTATTACCATGATTAAAATATTTTTCCTACTGTATTTTCTAATTGGATATTGGTAACATGTAAAGAAACTTTAAAAGAATTTTTAAAATTTGTTTATTTTTATTTATTCCATGGGCAAGAGAGGCAAAGAGATAAAGAGATAGAGAGATCAGCACCCAAAACAGGGTCTTCATATGGCTATTGACCTCCAGTTTTATGCAGCCCTGGATCTTGTGCACGCATGCTCCATGTACTTAGGGAAGTCTCTGGGCAACTCTGGAGCCTTCCCATGTGGGTCAGCCTTGCAGAGTGTTGTTTCACACTGTGTCACTGTCTGGGCCCCTAGAAATTTATGATTTTAGTAAATTTTTAAATGACCTCTTTCATGAGCTATAGAAATCCAAATAAATTTTAAGTGTTTTTTTTTAAGAGAAGTTTTAGGTTCACAGAAAAACTGAGCATACAGGATTTCCCTGTACACCCTGCCCACAAACATGCAAGACTTCCCCTCTATCAACATTCTCCACCGAAGTGGTTCATTTGTTATAATGAGTGAACTTGGATTGACATGTCATTACTGGCCAAAGTTCATAGTTTGTGTTTACTTTCTGTGTTGTCCATGTATGGGTGTCACAGATGTAGAGTCATGTATCCATCACTGTATTGTATATAGAGTAGATTCCTTGCCCTAAAAATCTTCTGAGCTCCAGTTATTTTTCCTTCCAGCCCCAAGAATCCTCAACAATCACTGATATTCTTCCATCTCCAAAGTTTTGCTTTTCCCAGATTAATTAGAATCATACAAAATGTAGCCTTGCCTTTTTGCTTTGACTTACTTCCTTCACTTAAATATGCACTTAAGGTTCCTCCATTTCTTTTCATGGTTTGATAACTCATTTCATTTTATAATGAATAATATTATATTTCATAAATGTACCACGGTTTATTTATCTTGGTTGCTTCCAAGTTTGGACTATTATGAATAAAGAGGTTATAAACATAAGTTCTAGTTTTTGCATGGGTATAAGTGTTCAGCACACTTGAGTAAATATCAAGGGGCACAATGACTGGACAATATGATACAATGATTCGATAATATGAGAAAAATATGTTAAGTTTTGCAAAAAACTACCAAACTATCTTCCAAAGTGGCCATTCCATTTTGCATTTTTATTAGCAAGAAGTGAAAGTTCAGTCGCTCCTTGTTCTCATGAGTGTTTGGATTCTGGTGATTTTTAATAAATATGTCATAGTATCTCATTGTTGTTTAATTTGTTATTCCCTAAATACATATGATTTTTTTTTTTGAAAGATTTTCGCTATAGGGCGCGTGCGCTCGCCAGACAGACAGAGAGAGACATAGAGACAGAAATCGAGAAATCACCCCCCAGGGGGGATGGTCACGCCGCAATCCCTTCTCCTCCGTTCTCCTCTCGGGATCTTGGGCACGCACGCACACGTGCCCTGCGTGAGTTTTAAGCCACCAGGTCCGGGACGCCAACCGCGGTTGACTACGTGGGAATCCAGCGAAATAGCCATTACGCTAACTGCTGGTTCCCAATAC
Organism: Tupaia belangeri chinensis; assembly: GCF_000334495.1. Taxonomy (NCBI): domain Eukaryota; kingdom Metazoa; phylum Chordata; class Mammalia; order Scandentia; family Tupaiidae; genus Tupaia; species Tupaia belangeri. The sequence goes on along the minus strand of NW_006159808.1, from coordinate 1,889,243 downwards.
ATATGATTTTGAACATCTTTCCAGATACTTGTTTTCCAACTGTATATCTTCTTTGGTGAGGTTTCTTTGTATAAACTTTAGAATCCATTTAATGATATCCACAGAATATATTGGTGCGATTTTGATGGGCATTTTGGGAAATTCTATAGCTCAGTAGAGAAGAACTTACATCTTGACAATATTGTGTCTTCCTATCCATGTTCATTTATTTAGTTATTTAATTCCTTTCATCATCAAGGTTTTATATTTTTTAAAATATTACTGTTATATATAGGTTTTTTAGTTTTACCCCAAAGTATTTTATTGGGGGTGGGAGCTGCTAATATCAAGTGAAGCTATGTTTTAAATTTTAAATTTCTAGTTGTTCTTTGCTGATATATAAGAAAGAAATTAAATGTCAAATGTTAAAATTATATCATGCAACCTTGCTGTAATCATTTAATTTCAAGAGTTTTTGTCCATTATTTTGGATAGTCCATATAAACACACATGTTATTTGTAAACAAAAGTAGGTTTATGCTTCCATCCCAATATATATAACTTTTCTTTTTTCTTTTTTTTTTTTTTTTAGAGAGATTTCTGGTATAAGGTGTATGTGCTCACTGGAGGACAGAGACAGACACAGAGAGACAGAAAGTGAGAAATCACCCCCTGGGGTAATGGCTACCCAACAGTCCTTTCTCCTCCGTCTCCTCTTGGGATATTGGGCACACATGCACACATGCCCGGCATGAGTTTTTTATTATTATTATTTTATTTAACTTTATTTGTTATTTATTCATTTTTTTATTTCAATTTGACCAGAGAGTGACAGAGTGAGAGAGAGAGAGAAAGTGAGAAAGCAAGCCACCAGGGCCAGGACTCGAACCACGGTCGGCCATGTGGGAATCCAGTGCCTTTAACCACCATGCCACCTGCCGGCCCCACCCCAGCATGAGTTTTAAGCCACCGGGTCCGAGATTCAAACTGTAGTCAACCACTTTGGTTCAGCAACATATCCATTATGCCATTTGCTGGGTCCATTCCTTTTTCTTTTCTTGTGCTCCTTTTCCTCTTTTCTTCTGTTACTGTATTACCTAGGATTTCCAGTGCAATATTTAAAAAGAGTGGTGAGATAAGATACCCTTGCCTAAATTCTGATCTTAGCTGGAAATCTTCAAGTATCCTCTTATCACATGTTAGCTGTAGTTTTTTTTTAATACATTAAAAAAAATCAAGTTGAGAATGTTCTTAGTTTGCCGGTTTTTAAAATTATAAATAGTGTTGCACAGAACACTGTTTCTAAATATATCGACATGATCATGTGATTTTTCTTCTTCGATCCTGAACATCCCATTATGTTGTGCACATTTGATAACAGTTATACAATGTTTTAGTTTTTATGGAGGGGTAGTATATATTGAATTGTCAATTCCTAAACCATCAGGAACCAAAAATAGACAAGTCAGAATACATGAAGCTAAAAAGCTTCTACACAATAGTGGAAACAATAAATAAAGAGACAACCCATAGAATGGGAAAAAATATTTGCGAACTATACATCAAATAAGGGCTTGCTAGGCCCAACAGGTGGCATAGTGGTTAAGGCACTGGATTCCCATATGACTGACTGCAGTTTGAGTCCTACTTCTGTGGCTTGAAAATCACACCAAGTGTATGTGCATGCATGCCCAAAATCTCGAGAGAAGAATGAAGAAGGGATTGTAGCATGGTCATTCCCCCTGGGGGGTGATCTTTCACTTTCCCGCTCTCTGTCTCTATTTCTCTGTTACAAGTGCACAAACTCTATGACAAAAACTTAAAAAAATTTAAATAAGGAATTGCTAACTATAAGGAACTCATATAGCTCAACCAAAACTAATAATCCAATCAAATTGAGTAGTTCTTCTAAACAGACAACTCTCAAAGGAAGATACTCAAATGGCTACAAAGCATATGAAAAAATGTTCAACAACTGTTCTCATAAGGGAAATGCAAATGAAAACCATAATGAGCTATCACCTCACCCTCATCAGAATGGCTACAATAAAACAAATAATAATAATAACAAAGAATAAAAAGTGATGGTGGAGATGCAGAGAAAAGAGAACACTTGAGCACTGATAGCAGGAACATAAATTAGCACAGCCACTATGACTGTGGAAAACAGTATGAAGTTTCCACAAAAGTCTGTAAACAGAAATACTATATGGCCTAGTAATCCAACTCTTTGGTATTTACCAAAGAACAGGAAATCACTCTGTCAGAGAGACATTTGTATATCTATTTTTATTGCAGTATTATTCATAATAGCTTTGAACTGGAATCAACCTAGGTGTCCAGCAACTAATGAGCACATTAAGAAAACATGGCACATACACACAATAGAATACTATTGAGACATATAGAACAAAGATATCCCGTCTTTAACACACACACACACACACACACACACACACACACACACACACACACAAAATCTAGAAGATATGATGTGAAGTGAAAAAGGTCAGGCTATGAAAGACAAAAATTGATGTCCCCACTCAACATATACCAGGTATCCATACTCTATGATGAAAACTGAAGGGCTAGATGGCAGAGTAGTAGAAAGAGCAATGGTAGGTACCAGCTGCATGGGGGAGTTGGATGGAAAGGTTCAGGATAAAATGGTTGATACATGAATGAATGTAAACAAGTGGAATAGGTTATTGAATAATGTACCACAGTACAGTAAAACATGTCACTGACAATTCAGTACAATTCTTTTTATATAGATTGTTGAACTTTGATTTCATAATATTTGTTTTAAAATTTTTGCATCTGTGTTCATGAGTGATACTGAGTTGTAGTTTATTTTTGTTTGTTTTTCCCTTTTCCCTTGAAATATAATTTTCTGCTCTTCGTATTGGCACGATGCTGGCCTCATAAAAGGAGTTAGGAAGTAATTTCTCTGCTTCTACCTCTGGAAGATATTCTAGAGAATTGGTATAATTTCCTCCTTAAATGTTTAGTAGAATACACCAGTAAACCATCTAGGTTGCTTTCTATTTTAAAACTTTAAATAATTTCTTAAATTTTTAAAAAAATAATGTAGATTGGTTCAGATTATCTAGTTCTCTCTCTGTGAATTTTGGCAGATAGTGTCTTTTAGGGAATTGGTCCATATGATCCAAGTTGTTAAATTTGTGGGAATAGTATCTTCTTAGTTTTAATTTATTATTCTTTTAAAGTCCATTTGGTCTATAGTGATATCCCCTTTGTCATTTCTGATTATGGTAATTTGCATCTTCCTTTCTTCTTAGCCTGGGTAAAGGCTTATAAATTTTTTCAAAGAATATATTTTTGGTGGCATTGATTTTCTTTACTGATTTTCTGCTTTCAATTTCTTTGAGTTGTCTTCTTATTTTTACTCTTTGCTCCTACTATCTTTGGATTTCACATGCTCTTTTTTTTTAAAGGATAAACAAACATTTATAATAATGAATGTCGGTCCTAATGCATTTATGTCAATTATAATGGCACTTTATGAATTTAATACTAATATCCTGGTGTCAAAGGAGTGAGATTATAAATACACATACTGGAAACTCAGCTATGGCTTTGTGTAGAAAATTTCCCCATGCGATTCAGAAGAGATCCAGTTTGTAGTATGACTATAATGTGTAATTCCAGAAAACTTGAGCAAAATGTGGGTATGGCAGTGATTTTAGCTCTGACCTGTTCTGTGGAGAAACTCTTTACTTTGAGAATTAATCATCTGGGAACTTTCAGGTTTGTTCGCACTAGGTAGGTAAAGCAAATTTTTGTTCCCGAGCATGATTTTTTCTAGCAGAATTTGAATTAGCTGGCTTGGTAAGAGTAAAGAGGGAAAGCGTGAAAGTTTCTTTTTGTTTTCCTCTGGAATATATGTACACATAAATTCTCAATGTGAGAAAAATTGTTCTAAGTGTTAATCAATCTGTAGAATGTATATCAGGTAAAAAAGGTAATTTTGCTATTACTCATTTTACAGTTAAAGTGTCTATGGCAAAAATAAGTCTTACATTTTACATCTTACCCTATATAATTTCAAATATACACTATTAATTATATTTATAGCTCATTAAATGAGGTTGGATTATTCCCAGTAAAGTCACTTTTAAATTTACACCTGAAATTCCCTTGGATTTCCTGGAACAATTACTTTTTTCTTGTTTCTTTAGAAAATTTCCAGAGAGGCCATGAGGTACTATGGTGGCAATCTGAATACATCTAGTTGAACTTATATCTACTATATGTCTACTCTAAGAATGCACGTTCCAGTTTCTTGGTAATCTTGGTGGGAGGGTTATTTAAAAATGCTTCACTATAAATTTTGCTGGATTTGATATTTTTTTTCTATTGAAGCAAAAGCTGAATTTAATTAAGCTTACACACAACACGTAGAGGGTACATATTAGGAAAAAGGATTATTTTCTCTCGACAGCATCAGAAATGTTTTTTTTATTATTATTAATGAACTACTTCCTCAAGAAGTGTAGCTAATAAACAGGTATAATATATCAATAAGAAATGAGTAAATGGGATCTACTACCCAGAAATACAATGAAAAGAAATAAAATGTAAATCAATTACAACATGCTGTTTTGTACTCAAATAAAATCTTGCTTGTACTTGTACTTCTTTGCCCTCAATATCCCTTAGATCAATTCTAGTTTCTTCATAAAAATTAAAAAAATAAACATGAAACTATGGTTGATAAGAAACATTGGAAGAGGACTAGTTAGGTAATATATTTCCCATAAACATTTTGAAATTTCCCTAAGCTCTAAAAATCTAGAGATTAGTATAAAAATAACCTGGGAAATTTAAATTTATTACTTAATATGAAAATAGCAACCAACTATGGCTTTTATATTCTTTCTTATTTCACAATGGTGCCTGGATAAATGAGCTGTTTGTGGGATTATAAATCAATTACACATGTGAGATCTGGCTCCCTTATCCACTGTACAATGGAGCAGGTCCTATATGCTCTTCTAACACATCTCTATTTGAAAATGTTTCCATGATTTTCTCATTTTAATAACACCACCACCATTACTGCCACTAGGACCGATGCCAGCACCACCATTAACTATTAATGGTAATAATAACACAATCTCTGTGTGATTGCTCTGTTCCAGGAATTGTGATAATTAGTATTCACATGTTAACTCCACTGTCATAAAATTCATGATATAGATATTGAAATATTTGGAAATAGTTAAGAACATATGTAGACTGTAGGTATAAGGATAATATGTATTTAATAAATATGCACCAAATAATACAAAATTTAAAAACGTAAGTAACCTAGTTTCTTAAACAGTGGCTGGGATGAAGGACAAAACAGATATTTTGATTGGGTTTCAGAGGTATGTCAGGATGCTTTGGAAGCAAAATTTAAAGTAAGTACTCCAAGATCATGTAATATTATTTTATGAGATGATTTTATTAATACATGTACATATATGTAATTTATCAGGCATAATTATCTTTCCTTTCATCACTTTATAAATATGGAATTTTCTGTAGGAGATAAATAGTTTTCTCGATAAGGAAGAATTAATTAATAGTAGGTTAGTCTTAGTGGTTAAGGGAACCAGACCTCACAAGGCTGACCTCAGTTCGAATGCTGGCTTTGGAAGCTTGAAAACCAAACTTAGTTCATGAGCATGCATTTCCCAAATTCTGACAAGATGGAGAAGGGAAGGAGAAGAGATTACAGTGTGACCATACCACACGAGGGAGTGCTCTCTCCACCTCTCTCTTTCTCTTTTCATGTCTCTTTCTCTGGTGCACATGTCCTCCAGAAATTAAAAGTAGAATTGTGTTACTGATAATGCTCTCTACACAGTAAATGTAATGATTTAGTCACTGAAACTATCACAAGCGAACACTCTATTTCACATTCAACATTGAGCATACACCAAAAACCTTTTTTCTTTTTTTCTCTTTTGGAGAGCTTTTTGCTATAGGGCACATGCGTTTGCCAGAAAGACAGAGAGAGAGAGACAGAGAGAAAGAAAGCGAGAAATCACCCCCCATGGGGGATGGCCACACCATAATCCCTTCTGCTCCATTCTCTTCTCAGGATCTTGGGCTGGCACACACATGCATCCGGCGTGAGTTTAAGTCTCTGGTCTGGGATTCAAACCACAGTCGACTATATGGGACTCCAGTGACATAGCCATTATGCCAACTACTGGTCCCCCAAAAAACTTTTTTTCTAACACATCTTAGTAGACTATTTTGTCACATAGTCATTGAGAAAGAGCTTACTTGGAGATGCACAGCCCCACTGGCTTTCTGGCCTACAATCCTAGCTTCCCTAATGGGAGAAATAAGAACAATCAGATTCAGACAATTAAAGCCACACAGCAAAGTTGTGTCAATCAAGTGTTTGAGGTTCACAGATCAAGATCAGCATTTTTCTGATAACCTGAAATTATAAAAACTCTTATTTACATGATGGGATTTACAACCACTACACGGCTCAAATCAGTTGAAAGGTGGGATAATGCTTATGTTACTTGCCTAGCAAGATAAAGCTATTAAAAACTTACCAGTCAAAATTTCCCTAAGCTCTAAAAATCTAGAGATTAGTATAAAAATAACCTGGGAAATTTAAATTTATTACTTAATATGAAAATAGCAACCAACTATGGCTTTTATATTCTTTCTTATTTCACAATGGTGCCTGGATAAATGAGCTGTTTGTGGGATTATAAATCAATTACACATGTGAGATCTGGCTCCCTTATCCACTGTACAATGGAGCAGGTCCTATATGCTCTTCTAACACATCTCTATTTGAAAATGTTTCCATGATTTTCTCATTTTAATAACACCACCACCATTACTGCCACTAGGACCGATGCCAGCACCACCATTAACTATTAATGGTAATAATAACACAATCTCTGTGTGATTGCTCTGTTCCAGGAATTGTGATAATTAGTATTCACATGTTAACTCCACTGTCATAAAATTCATGATATAGATATTGAAATATTTGGAAATAGTTAAGAACATATGTAGACTGTAGGTATAAGGATAATATGTATTTAATAAATATGCACCAAATAATACAAAATTTAAAAACGTAAGTAACCTAGTTTCTTAAACAGTGGCTGGGATGAAGGACAAAACAGATATTTTGATTGGGTTTCAGAGGTATGTCAGGATGCTTTGGAAGCAAAATTTAAAGTAAGTACTCCAAGATCATGTAATATTATTTTATGAGATGATTTTATTAATACATGTACATATATGTAATTTATCAGGCATAATTATCTTTCCTTTCATCACTTTATAAATATGGAATTTTCTGTAGGAGATAAATAGTTTTCTCGATAAGGAAGAATTAATTAATAGTAGGTTAGTCTTAGTGGTTAAGGGAACCAGACCTCACAAGGCTGACCTCAGTTCGAATGCTGGCTTTGGAAGCTTGAAAACCAAACTTAGTTCATGAGCATGCATTTCCCAAATTCTGACAAGATGGAGAAGGGAAGGAGAAGAGATTACAGTGTGACCATACCACACGAGGGAGTGCTCTCTCCACCTCTCTCTTTCTCTTTTCATGTCTCTTTCTCTGGTGCACATGTCCTCCAGAAATTAAAAGTAGAATTGTGTTACTGATAATGCTCTCTACACAGTAAATGTAATGATTTAGTCACTGAAACTATCACAAGCGAACACTCTATTTCACATTCAACATTGAGCATACACCAAAAACCTTTTTTCTTTTTTTCTCTTTTGGAGAGCTTTTTGCTATAGGGCACATGCGTTTGCCAGAAAGACAGAGAGAGAGAGACTGGCACACACATGCATCCGGCGTGAGTTTAAGTCTCTGGTCTGGGATTCAAACCACAGTCGACTATATGGGACTCCAGTGACATAGCCATTATGCCAACTACTGGTCCCCCAAAAAACTTTTTTTCTAACACATCTTAGTAGACTATTTTGTCACATAGTCATTGAGAAAGAGCTTACTTGGAGATGCACAGCCCCACTGGCTTTCTGGCCTACAATCCTAGCTTCCCTAATGGGAGAAATAAGAACAATCAGATTCAGACAATTAAAGCCACACAGCAAAGTTGTGTCAATCAAGTGTTTGAGGTTCACAGATCAAGATCAGCATTTTTCTGATAACCTGAAATTATAAAAACTCTTATTTACATGATGGGATTTACAACCACTACACGGCTCAAATCAGTTGAAAGGTGGGATAATGCTTATGTTACTTTCCTAGCAAGATCAAGCTATTAAAAACTTACCAGTCAGGGGAACCAGCAGTTAGCGTAATGGCTATGTCGCTGGACTCCCACGTAGTCGACCACAGTTCAAGTTCCGGACCCGGTGGCTTAAAACCTCATGCCGGGCACATGTGTGTGCGTGCCCAAGATCCCGAGAGGAGAATGGAGAGGGGATTGCAGCGTATCCATCCCCCCTGGGAGGGTGATTTCTCGCTTTCTGTCTCTATGTCTCTGTCTGGCGAGCGCATGCGCCCTATAACAAAAACCTCTCAAAAAAAAAAAACAACAACAACAACAACAACTTACCAATCAGGAAGAGGTTGACATAAATGTCCCCTAGGACTAAGAAATAATCTGTTTTCATTGGATTTCACTGCTCTAAATTATATTATATTACCTAAAAATGTCTAGAGGTACTTAAGTAAAGACTCTCATTCCTCCTTTTGGAATCTGTGCAGGCTGAGTGAGTTTTTTATTTTGTTTTTGTCTTTTTTTTGTTTGCTTTTTTGGGGGAGTGTTTTTTTCTTTTCATCATACTTATTGTGAGAAGTCTCAGCAAGATTTTTAAATTATGCTTTCATAAAAAAGGGGGTTTTTAGTTTTTTTTTTTTTCTAATCAGATGGTGACAGCAGGAGTAGATACTCGACTGCCTAACTTTTCTTTGGGAAATGACCAGGTTCAAGGAGGTTATTTTCCCATTATTTGAAGAGATTTTTATTGAGAGTCTTTTATATAATAAACGTTGAAGCTATAGCAGTAAGTAGGGTCAATATAGTCTCTTCACTCACTGTTCAGGTTTTAACTAGGGGACTATAGTTTAAGCAACTGTGTACACATGACTTTTTAATTGTTATTAAATTGTATTATTTAAAGAAGAACAGCATGTGTCTGACAGTGGAGACTGATTTTAAATGATCAGTATGTTGGAGGGGGTGAGTGCAATAAAAATTAGGCAAGGCTTTTTGGAGGAAGGAACATTTAGTGTAAAACGATGAAGGCTAAGTATCTAAATGCAGACAAGGAGAGAAGTAGTAAGAGTTGATGAAAGAATCTTTGCAAAGGTTAGAAAGCCTGGAACCCACAGTGGTCAACAATGCTGAAGCTGGGCTGGCCCTGTAGCTCATTGGTTAAGGGAGCCAAATTCTGCTCAGCCAGCTCCAGTTTGGATCTTGGCCCCAAAGTCCTGAAAGGCCTGTTGAGTGTGTGTGTGTGCCCCAAATCCCAATAGGATGGAGAAAAGGGGGTGAAGAGATTATGACATGACCACACCTCATTGACGCTGCTTTTTCCCATTCCCTCTCTCTCTGTCTCTCTCTGTTGAGTATACTCTCTGGAAATTAAAAACAAAAAATCAAACAAAGACAGTAAACAATGCTGGAGTGCAGGAAGCAGGGGAGAAAATGATGGAAGAACAATATGTTGGACAGGTCATTCCTATATGGTTAGATAGAATTATCTATAACCCCAAATTAGAAAGGAATTTATTTTTGATTTAAAAATCTCTAATGTCAGGAGTAATCTTAAAAGCAAATACACTATATTATGAATAAATTGATTACAAAATATATATGATTCTTCTGATAACACTCACTTCCATTTTACTATTGGTCAAGCCAATGTTGAAGTTGGAATAGAAAAGAAAATTAGATACTAACTATTCTGTTTCTGTAGGTGTCAACTCACACAAAGCATTAAAGGAAACCTGGAAAATGATGGCAATTTTCACACAGTAGAGTTATAGACTTATTTCTTTTATGAAAAAGGATTAAAATTAGAGGGTTAACACCTTCTGAAATGAGGACAAGCTTACCAGCATGCCAGTTGCCAGGGTTCAGAAATAGTACCAGTAAGTGAAGTGTAACTTGAAAAATGTAGTTATTTAAATTAGCATGTACCAGGAGGCTTTCAGATTTTAGCGGTTGGGATTTTCTTTCCATTAAAGAGTATTTAAGTAATGAAGGTAGCAACCAAATTTTACCACAAAACCAGCTCAACTTTGTCTTGAGAGGATAACAGCCTATCGTGGGAATCTGTCCTGTAAAACAAAATCTGCATGAACTTTAGCCTGTCCTAGTCACACACTGCTTAAAGTAACTCCAAAATCTCTGCTGCTCTGCAACAGGGCAAGAAAAAAAAAAAAAAAAAAAAAAAAAAAAAAAAAAAAAAAAAAAAAAAAAAAAAAAAAAAAAAAAAAAAAAAAAAAAAAAAAAAAAAAAAAAAAAAAAAAAAAAAACTAAATAGAAACATTGATTTGTTCCAAAATTATGTGGAGTACTTTGTGTTGATCACTTCAGGATGATTTGAGATAAGACAAGACACAATTCCTATCCATGAGATATTTTTGGGGATGATGGACATTTCCTATATTAGAATATAAAAGATGGTAAGATATAACAGATGCAATAGAGCAAATGCTTTACTAGATCAGAAGGAGGAAAGCTCCACCGAAATGAAAAATGAGATAGAGAAGCCTCACAGAGAAGGTGCATTTGGGTCACCATTAATGAATTGAAACATTAATTATGTCCAAAGAGCATCGCAGGAGCTGTCTTTGTGGACTGTCACGTGCCTGGCTCTGTGCTGTTGACACACATCTTCTTGTTTGTTCCTTATAAGAATTATTTGAAACACCTTTGTCATCTTTATTTCACCAATGAAGAAACTGAGGGTCAGAGAGAACAAGAGAAAAGCAGCTTATCCTAGGTCATAGCTGGTAAATTTAAATTAAGTATGTCTGACACTACAGCTTGCCTGTTATTTTCCATCTCAGGAGGAGGGGTTAGCAAAGAATAAGCTATACAAAGTCCAAAGCATATTCTGGAAGATCAGAGTTCCACAGGGTAGTGTAGACTACAGATAAGCAAGCAGTACACCTTACAGCTGGAAAAACAAGCTAAGGCTAGAGTTCAGAGGGCTTTCAATGCCAAGCTAAGGGAGCCGGGAGGGGTTGTGGTGGTTAAGGGCGTTGGACTCCCACATGGCTGACCATGGTTTGAGTCCTGGGCCTGACGGCTTGTTTTCTCACTTTCCCTTTCTCTCTCTCTCTCTGTCTCTTTTTGGTGAAATTAAAATATAATAATAATAAATAAAATAAAGTGGAGACTGAATGCCAAGCTAGGAAACTGAACTACGTTTGCTAGATCATGGAGTAGGTAAATTAACTCTTTGATTAGCAGAGTAACATGACGAATGTAGCCTTTACTAGGAATAGTCTAGCCGGGTATGAAAAGCATATGAGAGCAGAGACAAAAACAGCGAGAGAAGAGGTCAAAATCACTTCCCTAGTCCAGGATAGTGATACTCAGTCTGAGTTTAGGGTGGCAGCAATGAGAATAGAAAGAGAAAAATATATATGACACAGAAAAAAAAAAAAAAAAACATAAAAGGAAAAATGGAAGTGAAAAGCTTTGAGAGGTTTTTAATTCAGGAACCCATTATTTTTTAATGTTTTGGGAGACATAAAAGGTCTCTAAGCAAAAAAAAAAAAAAAAGAAAGAAAGAAAAGAAAAGAAAGAAAGAAAATCTTCCAAGGCTTTTCCTTCCCATCTAAAGATTCCCAGCTTACAGCGCGGTCCGCTCCGATGTGGGGCAGTGCCCGCCGTGTGCCGCGCTGTGCCCGGCTGCTCGTCATCGCCGGCCCTGCCTCGCGTCTCGGATGGATGGCTTTTTCCACCGTACATCACGGCCCTGACAGCACAGGGATGATCTACTACGGCTCGGCTAACCCTGCGGATGTGGACGGCAGTAAGAGCGCAGCCTACTCGGGGAGAGAAAAGCAGGGTGTTTTTTTCTTAAAGGCAAACTGGAAAGGTGGATAGGGAAAAAGTGAACTAAAAAAAATTGAATACTGCCTTTTCAAAGACTCAAAATAACGACAGCGATGTTGGCAAGAGGCGGCGTGACCAGGCGGCGAGCACAGAGAAACAGAACGCTCTGGATAATGCCGCCATTTACTCTGGGCGTCACGACGTAGAAATCAATTTTAAGATTAAAAAACTGAATTGGTAATTTTTGACCCACACTGTGATTGAATTATGTGGATCTCGGGTCTTAATTAAAGTTGCATGCCCATCAGGTAAAACCCTTGGGTGTGGAAGAAGTAAAAATATCATTTAAACACGTAGTTAAAGGAAAGAAAAGACCCTGTTAATTGTTTGGGGAGAAAAAAAGGTCTCTAAGCAAAAAAAAAAAAAAAAGAAAGAAAGAAAAGAAAAGAAAGAAAGAAAATCTTCCAAGGCTTTTCCTTCCCATCTAAAGATTCCCAGCTTACAGCGCGGTCCGCTCCGATGTGGGGCAGTGCCCGCCGTGTGCCGCGCTGTGCCCGGCTGCTCGTCATCGCCGGCCCTGCCTCGCGTCTCGGATGGATGGCTTTTTCCACCGTACATCACGGCCCTGACAGCACAGGGATGATCTACTACGGCTCGGCTAACCCTGCGGATGTGGACGGCAGTAAGAGCGCAGCCTACTCGGGGAGAGAAAAGCAGGGTGTTTTTTTCTTAAAGGCAAACTGGAAAGGTGGATAGGGAAAAAGTGAACTAAAAAAAATTGAATACTGCCTTTTCAAAGACTCAAAATAACGACAGCGATGTTGGCAAGAGGCGGCGTGACCAGGCGGCGAGCACAGAGAAACAGAACGCTCTGGATAATGCCGCCATTTACTCTGGGCGTCACGACGTAGAAATCAATTTTAAGATTAAAAAACTGAATTGGTAATTTTTGACCCACACTGTGATTGAATTATGTGGATCTCGGGTCTTAATTAAAGTTGCATGCCCATCAGGTAAAACCCTTGGGTGTGGAAGAAGTAAAAATATCATTTAAACACGTAGTTAAAGGAAAGAAAAGACCCTGAATCTGAGTAGGCAAAATTATCTTTCTAAAAATTACCTTCATTCTAATGTTTTAATTTTAGACCATGAGAAAATTCTAAGTCCTGATTTTATATTGATAAATTAAAATGTCGTAGCTTCCAAGTTGAATACCAATCAGATGAATTGATAATGATATAGGTCTCATTTTTTAAAAATCTGAAACCTTGACAAATATCAGATTAATATTTTAGAGGAAAGGCGTACTCTTTAATTCAGTTTCCCTATACATCTCCTGCACAGATTCGGTATTTCCCTTAGCTAAACATTCAGGATTGCTTAATTTTCAGATTTATAGCTGAGTCTTGTAAAGAGATTCTCTTCCCTCCCTTATACACAGATCAATTCCCCTTGGGTGCTGGTATCTTAATCATATAATCATTTGGGTTGGAAGGACCTGTGCTGAGGCAGTAACCTATCCCCGTGAATCACAGCAGGATTGATTTTATTATTACTAAGTCATTCCTGATCGATGGGTGTGGGGATTCAGCCTTGAATCTCTCCAATGATGGCGATTCCACAGCCTCCCCTGACAGTTGGTGCCATTCCCAACTATTCATATCGTTATAAAGTTAGTCCTTATATTTAACCTCGATTTTCCCTTCTGGAATTGAAACCTATTACTTCTTGTTCTGTCCTCATTGACTAATGAGAATTGGTCCCTCTCCTCTTTATAACAGCTCCTAACGAATCTGCAGACAGCGATGTTTTCCCCCTAGTCTTCTTTTCTCCAGACAGGACATGCCCACTTGCCTTCACCTTTCCACACAGGTCTTATTTTCCAAACCTTTTATCAGCTTTGTGGTTCTCCTCTGAACGCTCTCTGTTCAGTCTATGTCTTTTGTGAAATGCAATGCTACAACCTAAATGCAGCGTCACCAGAGGCCAGAACCACAGAAGGGAAAGGAGAAAAGTCACCTTTGGTGGTTTTGCATGACATTTAACTTACATTAACTGCCTTACTGCCATTTGGAAGAACTAGCAGAAACGGAATGTCTAAGTGGAGTCTCACCAAATCCTGCTAATTGCATATACATATGCAAAACTGGCAGCATTAGCTTCTGTGGTTCCTGAAGCGGATCATTGCTGGTGGCAGCACCATTCCACAGTTGAGGCGTCCTTGGGGCTCTAGGTCCAGCTGCCCAGCTGCCCTCCCACTTTCCAACACCAGCAACAACAGCAGCACAATAAAATGCTCAACAAATCAACGTTCTTAATTATCATTCACTTCCAGCATATTTATTAGTTCTATTTTCTCTACAGATAGTCAAAGAAAGTAAGAAAAGAAACAGGCAAAAAAAAAAAAATCACCACATAGATTTTTAAAGATTTTTCTGTATTTCAGGAGTGTGAGAGAGAGAGAAACAAAGAGGCAGGCACTGCCAACAGGGTCTTCACACTGTGATCCACCCCAGCCAAAGCAGCCCAAGACCATGGGCATGCATGTCCCTGGCTTGCTCAGGGAGGTCTCCTGATGCAAACCCAGAACCTTCCCATGTGGGTCGTCCTGTCGGAGTGTCATGTTACCATGTCTGGCCAGGAATTTTGCAAAAATTCAGGTTATGATGGGGTAGATCTGAGATGAGACCTAAAACTCTGCATTTCTAGAGAGTTTCTAGGTGGTAACTGTTGCCGGTCCTTAGACCACATTTCAATTCTCAAGGCTCTAGAAAGAATTGCTTTAAGGTCTACATTAGCAGGGCTGGAATCTAACCAGCAGGAGGGTCAGTGCCCTGAGAAGAAGTAACTAGAAGGACACAAAGCCCTCACAGGCTGTTCAAAAGCAGGTGCACGCCATATTCTCTTGTTCAATGTATGCCTTCAAAATGCAGCTAAGGAGGAAATGCGATTTTTCTACACCTGCCCTAAAAAAACCATAAAAATTGCTTAATATCTTTTCCTATTCAGTCACAGTAAACCAAGCACAGAGGAACTTGACGAATTTAACGCATAGCTTTTTTTTTTTTTTTTTTTTGAGAGGTTTTTCGCTTTAGGGCCCGTGCGCTCGCCAGACAGACAGAGAGAGACATAGAGACAGAAAGCGAGAAATCACCCCCCAGGGGGGATGGTCACGCTGCAATCCCTTCTCCTCCATTCTCCTCTCGGGATCTTGGGTACGCACGCACACGCACCCGGCGTAAGTTTTAAGCCACCAGGTCCGGGACGCGAACCGCAGTTGACTATGTGGGAATCCAGCCACATAGCCATTATGCTAACTGCTGGTTCCCAAGCTTTTAAAGCTATCATCTGGATTATTTTTAACATCTTACATAAGGAGTTACTGATTTATATCAATTTAAGTGTGTTAATTTCTAAACTGGATAGATCTTACAGTTCTTGTTCTTGTCGCTTTTAATTTTATCAGTTTGTCCATGTGGAAATTACTTCACGATTTTACGCTTACATTTGGGACGTTGTTACAAGACGAAAAACGAAAATGGTCAGTCAATTTTATGAAGTCAGTCAACAAACCGTTCAATGCATCAGGATAAGAGCAATGTAATGTGCTGTTTTGCTCAATTTTAAACACATTTTTAAAAGTTTACAAGTTCATTTAGTTAGAGTTTCATACCTTGGCAGATTATGACACAATAGAACATACGCTGTCTCTAAAGCAAGATATTTATGTATGGATTGCACTGAGTTCTCCCAACAAGATTTCCTCAAATGCGTGTTTCTTTCTTTCATCCATGTATTCAGCATATACTGATATTTTCCCTCTGTAAGGGCATGTGTGCTTGACAAATATAGATGGGGGGGTAAGTAGGGTGAGAAAGTACCCCTCTCAGTGGACAGCCATCCTGCAATCCATCCTCCTCGTGGAGAATTTCAGGTACATATGCACACATGCCTGGCATGGTTTTCAAGCTGCCAGGACCATGAACCATGCAGTCAGCCATGTGCAATTCAGCTGCCTCACACAATGCCATTGGCTGGCCTGCGTCACATACTGTAATGGCAAGACAGCTATTGAGTCACTGATTTATTTTCATTTTATAATAGAAACTGCTATTTTAAAAGTACTAGGTACAGACTTGAAGTTAGGTAAAAGAGTATCTTTTTATTATGAAAGAATCATTGGAACTTTAACAAGATTTTGACTCTCTGACATCTAGAGGCCTCAGTTTTCAAGGCAGATGCAATCCTGGCAGTTTCCTCATGTATCTAACCATCGGTATGTAGAGACGTTTGCAAAGAGCTGAGGTGTTACACCATAGAAATGAAATTCTAAAGCCCACTGCTCATTTCATGGGTTGTTAGGTAATTTTTTAGACTAATAATCAAAGAAACAGTTTTCAAATCATAGTCACATCCTATGATAGAAGCACATACTTTAGTAATCTTACACTACCTTTAGGATAGTTTTAAGTCTAACTTGAATTTCATCTTTAGGACTAACCTCCAAAAGACTGCACATTCCTGAAAAGTAGACACCATTATCTTCCTTGTCTAACATACTACAACGGACATGCCAAATAAATGTTTGTTGAATGGACTAATGATTGCATCACAATCTCTTGTGCCAATTTTATTGCCAATTGAAAGGTTTAACTTGACATAGAAACAAAATATTTAGGAGCAAAAGGCTAATGTAAAGTGGGTTGAGGATATCTAGGACAATATTTTAAAGGGAAAGAACTAAACTTAGTTGGTAGACCAGGGAGCTGGACAGATGCCTGTTTTGTTGTTTTTCTTCAGCACTAGGTACTATTTAAAAAAACTCGATGCATACTCTTGAAGGCATCTCTGATATAAAGAAGCTATTTTGGCAAATATATCTTTTATTTCATTAATGATACTAGATTGTTATAAGAATTATTCATAATGAATTTTTCAGGTGTCATACCAAGGAGTTTTTCAGTCTTCACAGGGCACTTATCCCTCTTTGGCACATCTCTGAATATATGTGCTATCTCCACCTACTAGCCTAGTTTTGTCTCATTCTTAAACTTGGTAGAAATACCTTAGTAACCTAGATCGACATTACGGTCAGCATTAAGACATTCTTGAATTATCCACTGATTTGAACAGGAGAGTGGAGTAGTTAGACCAGCTAGTGAGTGTATCCTACAGAATACAGAAACAGCAGATATAGTAATGCAGAGCAGGTGTGCAGTGTCCAAGCAAGAACCGTGTCTGGATGAGGCATCATGGCATCCAGGGCCGAGACTCAGACCTCCTTCCCCAGGTGTGGCTGTGGCCGTCCTGATGGTAGAGGAGTTACTGAAGTACTGTCTCTCCATTACTCACTGGAAATCTACCAAGGAGGAAGGACCATTGGGAAGCCACCCAAGGAGAAGGTACCATGGAAGGGATTGAAACTCATGGGGAAACTGACCCTAGTAAGGAAGCCTAGAAGCCTGCCAAGAAAGTTGCACATCAGAGGGCCTACTACTGATGAAAGCTACCATCTACCATCATGCCACGTCATAAGAAAGAAACGTTCTAATACCACACTGAGGCAACGAAGGGTAGATCTGGAGTGAAGAGAAGAAAGATTAATAACTGAGATACCAATCCAATACCAGACTCTCCCAATCTGTCTGTTCCTGCAGATATTTTTTAAGATATGTAGAAATCTTAGAAAATATTATCTAAGCTTTATTAGGTATTGATAAATATCTACTATTTATCTGGTATCACTAGTATTTATTAAATATTTTGGGGGAGTTTTTTAGCATGTACTATATTTGCCTTTTTACTAGCATTAGTTTATGCACTTCCTCTTGTTTTAACTTATGTTTTGATTTTCTATATGTTTTTGAATGTTTTATTAAACTTAAAGGGATTAAAATAAGTATAAATTATTCAAACTAAATATAAATATATATCAGAAATTTTCAAATTAATCTTCAACATAATTTTTCTAAAATCTACATGATGTAAAAATGATGAAACCAATTTTCCATATGTCATTTTGGCAACATGACTGTCATTCATGATGAGGTTTTCAATTCCATTTTGATACTTGCCCAAAAATTTGCAATGAATATGAATAAAAAGTTTTATTTTTTCAACATACGATTTTTTAAAAAATTAATTAAGAATAGAAAATAAGCAGAACACTACTGTGTTCCCAAAATTAGATTTTACTCTCTCTGAATATCCTCGTAAAACCAGACAGAACAACTGTACACCCCTAAAATCCCAAGGACATAATTCTGCTTCCAGTTAGTATGTAAGACAACCTCATTGTTTCTCTTCTAACAACGATAGCAAGCTGAATAAGATAAAAATTATTTGTGTTTTTCTTTTGTTTTATATTTTTAAACCATAACAGAGCAGAATAAACAGGACTAAAAATAAAATAATTACATTCCAGAAGACACAGAAAGTTACATTCCACAAAAGAAGAAACCCATAACTGCTTTCCGGCAAGAAGAGAAGGGATTCTCTACAGATGGGGAAGGAAAAATGAGCCACACTTTCAGCAATGTTCAAAGTCCCCATGCAGCCTGGCATGAAGGATTAGCCTCTGGGGGAGTCCTAGTAACATAATAAGTCTGCATCCTCCCATCAGCCATTTCCCACAGGCCTTCATTGTGTGAACAAAGGATAGTGTACTTAAGCCTGGGGGAGGGCAGGAGAGTCAAAATAAATCCCTTTGCTCTGGTGCATTTCCCTAAGTCCACACATGGGACAGGTCAAAAGATGAGGAAAATCTCTTTAGGCACATGGTGCTGAGTGAAATGTAACTCACCTCTGAAGGCTAGGGACTTACCTGGAGAGCGGAGGAAGTCCTTCTGAGGCCTCTGAGCCTTCATCAAGGACACAGAAATGGCCCTAGGAGCAGGGCGGCAAGGCAAAAAGCATTCTCCTAAAGCAACAACAACAACAACAACATCAACATCAACAAAATCCCAAGGGGAGGTCTGGGGAGCAAAGGTAATTGCTCAATAAAATACAAAGCTGGTGGCTAGGCTGTGAGGCAGGGAATGGGCTCCTCTCTGAGTTTGAAAGTTGGCAGTTTAGCTATGAATTATAAATGCATGCAAAGCCTCACAAGTGCTGAGACTCAAAGTTCTACTGAAAATAAAATCCTGATCCTGCCCTCCAAATATTTGACAGGTGAGGTGAATGTAAGTAAAGCTTTAACAAAGCTCAGACCCAGCTCACAAGGAGCTCAGACCGACTTAGCCCCTGGTACTAGCAACCTGCCAGGACAAGAAAAGCTCATGTTTTTTTTCTTGGGTAGATATTCTTTTCTTTACTCTCTACTTTTCATATACCTGTCTAGCACAATGTCAGATTCTGATACATAAAGTAAAAAGCAAGAATGGATGGCCCTAATTAAAAGAAAAGAATTAATAGAAAGAGACCCAAGAATCCCTAGATCTTGGAATAAATAGAGAAGCACTGTAATATAACTAAGGCGTATCTTTGAAAGGCTCCAGTAGAAAATTGGACAGTATGCTTGAATAGATGAGAAATTCCAGCAGAGAAACAGAATCCATGGGAGAGTTCCACTTTTGTCTTGGGGCACCGATTTCCTAAAAAACTCACCTTTCCATAGGTAATCTCTACAACTTCTGGCAAAATACAAATCAAATACTGGAAGATTATGAATAATTGTCAAAACAAATAGACTTTGAAGAAAGAGTTGAAAAAAGAGTAAGTGAAAACTGCATAGTAATTTAATGCTTGTGGCCCTTCCTAGCTGTGATTGTGGTGGTGGCAAAGAGAAGCTGAAACTCCTTAGAAAGCTCAACATATGTCTTGGCAAGCTATCCAGGACAAAGCTCTTATATGAGCACAATAGACAGGAGAAAGCCTGGAAGGAGAGGGAGTCTAGACAAATCAACAGATTCTGTCCCCAAGATAATCCAAATACCAGAATCAGTACTAAATGACGTTAAAGTCATTCATATGACTGTGTTCAACGATGTGAAAGAAAATATACTCCTAATGAGTGGAAAGATAGGATATAGTAGAAAAATTGAAGGTCACATTTAAAAAGATATATTTTAGGCCAGAAAAATACAATATCTGAAATAAAAATCCCACTGATAAAATAATAGAAAAATAAAGATTACAAAGTAGTCAGTGAGACTGATGATTGATTCCAATACATTATCCAATATGAAGAAGACAATTTTTTTGAGAGATTTTTGCAATAGGGTGCGTGCACTCACCAGGCAGACAGACAGAAAGCAATAAATCACCCCCCAGAGGGGATGGCCACGCCGCAATCCCTTCTCCTCTGTTCTCCTCTTGGGATCTTGGGCACGCACGCACATGCGCCCAGCGTGAGTTTAAGCCACTGGATCAGGGACTCGAACCACAGTCAACTACATGGGAGTCCAGCGACATAGTCATTATGCTAACTGCTGGTCCCATGAAGAAGAAATTTAAGAAAAATTAAAAAACGACTTAAAAATGAACAGAACCTCTGGTATTGAGAAACAATGTTATAAGAAAGTTAAATATGAGTATTTGGAGCCACAGAAGAAAAAAAGACATAATAAGGCAGTTAATATTTGAAGAACTAATGGTGAAGAAAAATTTCCCCAAATCGGGTGATATACTGAAATTTACAAATTGAAGAAATTTAGTGAATCCCAAATAGTATAAACTCAAACATTGCTTACACACATTTTATATACATATATATATATATATAAAACAATTAACTTTAGGTTTCAATCTGACCAGATTAAAGAATACCTAGAGAACTGGGACCAGCAGTTAGCATAATGGCTATGTCGCTGAACTCTCATGTAGTCGACCGCAGTTCAACTCACAGACCCGGTGGTGGCTTAAACTCACCGGGCTCGTGTGCGTGCGTACCCAAGATCCTAAGAGGAGAATGGAGGAGAAGGGATTGCGGTGTGGCCATTCCCCCAGGGGGTGATTTCTCACTTTCTCTCTGTCTCTCTGGCTTTCTGGTGAGCACATGTGCCCTATAGCAAAAATCTGTAAAAAAAAAAAATAATAATAATAATAATAATAATACTGAGAGAACTAATAAAGCACTATTTTTGGTGTATCTATAAAGGGGTTTCCAGAGAAGACTGATGCTCGAATCAGTAGATGAAATGGGGAAAATTCACCCTCAATGTGAGACGGTACGATCTGATTGGTACCTTCTGACTGGCTGGGTGTCTGGATAGAACAAAAGAGGAGAGCAAAGCCTCCTCTCTCTCTGTTTCTCTCTCGGTCTTCTCCTCGAAGTGGGACACATTCGTCCCCTAATGTCCTTGGACATCAGGATCCCACGCTAACCAGCCTTGGGATTTACACAGGCCAGCCCTTCACATTCTCAGACTTTCAGCCATGACACAATTGCATCATTGGCTTCGCTGGCTCTGAGGCATTCGGGCTTGCACCACCTTCCTGGCTGTCTAGAGTCTCCAGATTGCAAGATGTTTCAGCCTATTTAACCAGTTGAGCCAACGTCCCTAATAAATCCCTTCTCATATAGCTGTGACTGCACCTGTACCTGAATCTGTGCCTGTCCCTGCCCCTGTGTCCGTGCCCGTCCCTGTACCTGTTGATCTTACCTGTGCCTATACTTGTGAGAATACCCTGTACTTATTACTGTGCCTGTACCTGTACCCGTATCTATCTCCACCTCTGACTGACTCTATCTCCCTGCTGGTCCTACCTCTCTGGAGAACCCCAACTAATACAATATCAACCTATTAAACATGAAGTATTAAAAATGCCTTTGAAAGCACCCTGAGAAAAAAGTGACACATGGCATACAAGGAAACAGTGATTGGAAAGATTTAAACTTCTCATGAGATATGTATACGCCAGAAATCTGTAGAATGCTATATTTAAAATGCTAAAAACCTATGAAACTTAAGCTGTAACCTGAACGAGGATGCAAATAGTCTGATTTTCAGATGTGTCTGGAGTGGCATTTTATCTGTCTTTATCTAAGCTTCTGACTATTCTAAATGTGTTAAGATAGCTTTCTGTAATAACTGAAATAAATTTTCCAACTTCTAATCTCTTATGCCTTTCTTCCCTTTGGTTCCATGAGACTTGCTACCTATCGTTCATTATTTTGTCTTTTTTTTTAATCCATGCCCTCACTTATTTTTTTTTTCAGAATTGTTTGCAAGAACCGGTTTTAAAAATAATATTTATCATAATTTCTTATTTACATATAATAGCTGTACATCTTTTGGGGTATAGTGTGGTTGGTTCAAGGCTTGTATATAGTGTACCAAAATCAAATAAAAGACAAACATATTTACCATCTCCAACATTTATCATTAATTGATGTCTTTTAATGAGTTGTCTATCTGAAATTCTTACAAAATATTGGCTCCTGTCACCCCATGGTCCTCCCTTCCTCAGGATTTGTTCCCATTAACTCCTTGCTTTCTTGGTAGCTCTCCAATATCTTCAAAATAAAATTTTAATTTGTTTCAGCTACTCTCCTTGTTCCCAAAGACAGCATTAGACTTTTCAAGCTACTCCATTATTCTTAGCATTGTTATTATAAAATCATAAAAATTCTTTAGTAAAATTAAGGAATACTATATAAATGGCAATATATACCACAATAATAAGTTGAAGAATTTAATATTATATAGATATCATCTCTCCCTAAATTTATAATCAGATTTCTAAAATGTGTGCAAAAGTTAAAAGAACAAGACAGGATTAAAAAATTAGGACAAGATAGTACAGCAGGTGGTATGGTGGTTAAGTAGCTGGATTCCCAAATGGGTGAACATGGTAAGAGTCCTGGACCCCATGGCTTGAAAAATCACACTGGACACAGTTGTATGTGTACCCAAAACCCCTGGAGGAAAGTGGAGGAGAAGGAATTGAGACATGGCCATCATCCCTGGGGGGTAATTTCTCACATTCTTCCCTCTCCCCTTTGTCTCCTGCAAGTGTACATGCCCTACGAAAACAACTAAGAAAGGAGGAGGAGAAGAGGAGAAGGAAGAGGAGGAGGAGGAGGAGGAGGAAGAGGAGGAGGAGGAAGAAGAGGAGGAGGAGGAGAAGGAGAAAAAGAAAATAAAACAGGATGAAAAATGTCCTAGCAGTTTAGGACACAAAAATGAAAAATCGGGTCTAATTTTTTGGTAGATATTTACAGAAAAGATTAAAATATTTAGTAAGTATAGGAAAGGGTGAATATTCAAATTTATTAGAACTATTTAAACCACAAGTAGAATTTATTTCACACCTATTATCAAGTATTGGTGAGGAGACAGTGATAAGACTATGTCAACACTTACAGAAAAATCCTGGAAAAATAGTTTATTAAGTATGATTACCTAGATTCTCTCTTTCTAGGTAATTCTCTTATAATTATGACCCATAAAATATTTGTACATGTTCTCCTGGGACATACACATATTATTCACATTAGCATGTTTTATAACAGAAACAATAAAACTAAAATATCCACATATCTGTCAGCAAGAGAATGACATTTGTGGTGTAGAGAATGCTGCCTAGCATTAAGGGAGCCACACCTCACACGGCCAGGTGCAGTCTGAATTCTACCCTGGTCTCTGGAGACTGCTATACAACAAAAAGGAAGAAGTCATGGCGAAGGGCCACAACATGCAGGAATTTCAACCATTCCGAGTGGAAACAGACAGTTATGAAAGAAAACAAACTTACAATCACATTATGTTAGGTTATGTAGATGCATGTAACTATGAAAATATTATAAAAATCGAGGTGGCAGTTATTTATAGGGAAAGGAAGGGAAGGGATGCCTCTTGATCCTTCTCTTTCTTGATGTGTTCGTTAAAAGAGTGTAGGCTTAAAATTGTACAACCTATTTTGTGGCACGCTTCTTCATGAATGGTATTATTTCATACTAAAAATTAGTTTTATAAAGCTAAGACATTTTTCCTTTGAAGGAAAAATTATATGTCTGATAATGTGACTTAACTATTCACAAGAGTGATGCCATCCGGGTGGCATAGTGGTTAGGGCAGCTGGATCCCACATGGCCAACTGCGTGGTTCGAGTCTCAAACCCAGTGGCTGGGTGCATGTGTATGCATGTCCAGAATCCTGATAGGAGAACGGAGAAGGGATGGCAGCATGGACATCCCCCTTGGAGGGTGCTTTCTCTCTCCCTGTCTTCTTTTTTTTTTTTGAGAGGTTTTTGCTATAGGGCGCATGCACTCAGACAGACAGACAGCAAGAGGGAAATCACCCCGCACCCCCCCCCCCCCGCGCGGGGATGGCCACGTCTCAATCCCTTCCCCTCCATTCTTCTCTCAGGATCTTGGGCACGCACGCACACACGCCCGGTGTGAGTTTTAAGCCATCGGGTCCGGGACTCGAGCCACGGTCGACTACATGGGAGTCCAGTGACATAGCCATTACGCTAACTGCTGGTCCCTCTCCCTGTCTTCTTGGTAAATGCATATGCCCTTTAGCAAATGATCAAAAATAAATAAATTCGTAAGAGTGCAAAATACAAGTACAATCATTGCAACATTTTTGTTAATAACAAATAAGTGAGAAAAATTTATGGATTTTATTTAATATTTTATGGTACAATTTTATGAAAACTGACGTTAGAGGAAATAAATATTATTCATGCTGATGTAGAAAGTTTTCTTAATGCAAAAAAAAAGTCATGGCATAGAAATAAGTAAATTTGATGGTGTATATGTGTACATGTGTGTCTTATTTAGATTTTTAAATAAAATAAAAATAATTCTTTAATACAAAGAGAGGGAAAGACACCCCTTTATGGGGGATGGTCATGCTGCAATCCTTTCTCTTCCATTTTTCTATCCTTTCAGGATTTGGGGCAAGCACACACTTGAGCTTGCATGTTTTCAAGCTTGTAGGACTAGAACATGAATTGCGAATGCCCATGTGTGGTTCAGCTCCCTTAACTTCTAGGCTTCAGGCTAGCCCTCCTTGTCTTTTCATAAGTCTATGTCTTCTCTTCCTCTTAGGCCTCAGGTTTACCATCTTCACGTGTCATACTGTCTTTTGTAGTTATTCTAAATCTTATAAATGAATCCTTTATTAAGCCTCACTCATATGATCATAATTTGTGTCACTTATCTCAGGCTGCAACCATTGTCTATTTCAGACATATATCTATCATCTATTTGTCTTTTTATTATGTGTGTGTGTGTATATATATATATATGCTACAGTCATACTACGGAATATGCTGGTATTCAAAAGAATGTCCTAGGAGCATTAGTTCTATTAAGAAGCACTTTGCAAAGTCTGTTGTTAAGTGAAAAAAAAGGCAAGTGAAGAGTGGTACAATCTCTGTCATGTTAAAGTATTATATAACTAATTAAATAAAATATCTAACAACCTAAACAGAAGAATGCTTTGATACACTAACTAGTGGGTTTTGCTATTTGTTTCTATTATTTTCTGCTATTCTGTGAACCCTCCCTCAATGGTAACTAGAGACATATTTACGTATTCTCTTATTCATGCAAAATGTTTGACATAACAAATTATTCTTAATAGAATGGTCAATCTTAGTTTTTAGATTTGAAAAATTTATGTGTCCAAGGCATTCATGGTCAAAACAAGTCAGGTTATCACCAAGTCTCTTCTATGATAACACTTTAGGAGTTAGGCGAGAATTGAAAGTAAGGAGAGATGGTGATGGGCTTTTGAAATTGGGTTTTGTGGCTGGCCCTTTATCAAAATGGTAGAATTACTGGGCAAGTTGAGCAAGTCTTAAGATGGAAGTGACCATTTGGCCATTTTCTGGGGCGATACCAGAAAATCTTTACTGTCCTCTCACAATCAGCACGGTATAAAAACAAAGAAAATGGTTGTCTAGTTAAAAACAGACCTGAGATGATCTTAAAGCAGTTCTTACAACCTCACTATGGGGTAGGGGCAGGAGTAAGTTTCCCACAACTCACTCTCTCATTCATTTATCAAAAGGTATTTATCGAGGGTCTACTTTATTCTACACATATTATTTGAAACTTAGAAAATATCAATAGTACTGAATAAAATAACTGTCTTCATAAAGCTTACATTGTACTGTTGGAAACAGGCAGCGAAAGCAATGAAACAAATTATATTAGTGGAATGTCTAAGGAAGACATGAACTATTTGGTGTATACAAGAACAAAAGTTGAGACAGAGCAAAGATGGAGAGTTTGGCTGAGGAAGTGATTTTTGAATGAACCACTGAAGAATATCACTGTTGAAGACCACTGTAGACAGAAGGAACAAAAAGACAGTCACTGGGATGTCCTTAAGGGGAGGGTACCTCGTGGCTTCATGGACAAGGAGGAGGCTAGTGTGGTGGAGCAGAGCGAGCAAGGAGCAGGTGGCAAGGGATGAGGTATTAAGAGGCCAGACCTCACCTTGAACTGTATTCTGGGTGAGGAGGGAATCCACCAGAGGGGTAAATAAACCAGGGCTGATGTGCTTTGTCACCTGTTTTAGGGTCACTCTGACTGATGTGTGAAACAGACTGTAGGGGAAAGAGAAGTGGCAAGAGGATGACTAAGAGATTATTGAAATTTTTAGTGAGATATGTCCTCTAAGTGCACTGAGGATGGGTGACATGGAGAACAAGTGGAATGAAACAAAGGAGGGCATGACAATGATCTCAATGAGATGAAGGTCAAAGACTGCCTGGGCTCCCTTTTGGGGGCAGCCACACTCAGATGACAGTACGCAGATCCACTCCTGTTACCCTGATGAGACCCCGAGATCTGTAACTCAACTCAAAACAGATGAAGGCTAGGTTTCCAGCAGGGATACCTTATCAAACTTCAGACCTATGGTAGAAAAATAAAGATTACTTTTCATTTACATCTGAATCTTTGAATGGAAATTTATATTTGATATATTTGTCCATTTGTGGTGTATGTCTAAGACTTCGAAAGTCTCAAACTAACCTGCCAAACTGTTCACAGTTATCTGAGGGGTAGACAGTGAAATTATTTTTAAAGTTTATTTGCCTATTTCTTCCATGAGAAAGAGAAAGAAAGAGACAGACAGGCATCCCCAGCTGGGCCCTCCTGCCATGATCCACCATCACACTCAGCCTGATCACAGGGCTGTGCCCACACATACAGCGTACACAGGAGAGCCCAGGTCACAAACCCAGGACTTTTCCATGACAGTTCCGTTGTGTTAGCACTGCACTACTGTCTGGTCCTGCCAATGGAATTTTTTTAGGTGTGAAAGGATTTGAAGCAAGTTGAATAATGAAGGATAGATTTTTTTTTTTTGGCTGTACTTTTATTAGGCTCATGCCTAAGTTTTATAATTTGAAAAAGAAAAAGAGAGTTTAAAAATTAACTAATTTTCCAGAATGCTCTGTAATGGCTCTATTGCAGACTTACCATTTTAAAAATTAGCATTCTACAATGGATACCGCATAGTCTGCTGATGTGAATATATTCCGAGTTACTTAGATACATTCTGTACTAAATATGGTTCAGATTTTGCCCAGTTACATGTTTTTCTCATTAACACTTATTGCCCTGAGCATCCTGTTCCTATTATAACCGTTGTCAATGACTGAGGTAAAGTAGCAATTAAGAGTTTCAGCTCTCACCTTGTGGGATCATGCTTTATCTCCCGTCCCTGAAAAGAAAGGAGCCGCGCTTCCTCTGCGTGCGTGGACTTTGCAACCACGTTCCGTCTCCGACGACATGCCGCCCTTTGTGTGCTCAGCTATGGAAGCCCACTCTAGCTGTGCTGTGTTCGATGTCCCCAGGAAGCCCTGATTAATTATTTTTTTCTCTAACCATCATTTTTAAAACTCTTTTTTTTTTAATAGAGGATTATCACCCTTCTTTTATCCTATCTCTTTTTATATCTTCTCCTTAAGGAAAGAGGAAATCTTAAGAACGATAAAAAGCAGACATTTTCCAAGGACACATCTGCTTTGTTTCCTCAGTTACGAAATGCAGACACATTTCATTTTCTTGAAGGGATGGTCTACCTTTACCGTGCACTGCCATCCAGGTCAGTAAGCATGTTTTTCTCAGTCTGAGCCCCTCTCTTCCTACAGTTCAAGTAACTTAAAAAAAATGTTTAAGAAAAGCTGATTGGATGGTCAGAGGAACTGTCATTTTGTTGTGAGTAAAAGATACAACAAAACAATGAAAAAAACCTGATTTTTTTCAGTTCTTTATAACTTAATCCAATACAAAGCATGGATTCACACTTAAAATGCCCTCTATCTCTCTCTATGCCTGTATCATTTTGTCTTTGGTTTGTTCGTTTGTTTTTGTTTTTAAAGGAAGATTTAAAAAGAAGGGAAGGAAAGAGGGATCTGGTAAAGGTGGGCATGAACAGGAATTCTACCAGATAGCTGGAATGTACAGAACATCACCAGGGTGTGAGGAACTGGAAGAAGCCAAAAACTTACATAGATTTAAAAACCTACGGGAATTGGAAGCCTTTCTGTGTAACTGGCAAATATATCATCTTAAACATATTGAAGGTACAGTTTATAGATTTTTTTAACCCTTCTGCCCTTATTTGCTTTCATTTGGGGGATTCTGAAAAAGTTATGTTTTTAGTATAATGAATAATATATAATAGTGAAGTTACAAATACTGTGCACAGTTAAGTAGGAAGGCATTTTCATGGAATGTATTTATATATATATATATTTTTTTTGAGAGAGAGATTTTTGCTATAGGGTATGTGTGCTTCACAGAGAGACAAAGGGAGACAGAAAGACAGAAAGTGAGAAATCACCCCCAAGTGGGGATGACCACATGACAATCTCCTCTCTACCTTTTCCTCTTGGGATTTTGGGCACGCATGCACATGTGCCCAGCTTTAGTTTCAAGCCACCAGGTCCAGGACTCAAACCACTGTCTGCCATGTGGGAGTCCAATGCCTTAAGCACCATGCCACCTGCTGGCCCTAATGTATATTTTTATTAGAGCTTTTAAAACTACATTTCTTTTTCTTTCCTCTGTGTTGAGAGTGTTACCCTCTAGTAAATAGAAACGTCTTTGTCAGTGTGAAGGACTGGGAGAACAGTGTGTTAGAGACTCCAGAGAAACAAAACCAATAGCATATGTGTGTGTGTGCATATATGCACATGTGTAAATACACATATACATTTACATATATATGTTTGTGTGTATGCATATACGTGCACA
Organism: Tupaia belangeri chinensis; assembly: GCF_000334495.1. Classification (NCBI taxonomy): domain Eukaryota; kingdom Metazoa; phylum Chordata; class Mammalia; order Scandentia; family Tupaiidae; genus Tupaia; species Tupaia belangeri. The sequence goes on along the minus strand of NW_006159808.1, from coordinate 1,860,047 downwards.
CATACACACATATAAATATATGGACTATTGGTTACTGACACATATAAACTATGCTATACATAGTCTGCATGTGTTTGTGTCTGAGATTCATTAGGGAAATTGGTTCATGAATTATGGAGGCCAAGAAGCTATCTGCAAGCTAGACAAATAAGAAATCGAGGTATGAATTTCAGTCCAAGTCTTAGGGTCTAAGAACAAGGGAAACTGATGTCCTCACTCCTAGAGTGTGAAGGCCTGAGGAACCAGAATGGCTCAGAGCAGAAGGTGGATGTCCCAGCTCGAGAAAGGACAGAGAGAATTCTCCCTTCTTCTACCTTTCTATTCTATTGAGACCTTCAGTGGATTGGATAATGCCACTCAAATTGGTATAGATGGATCTTTTTTACTCAGTCTATCAATTTAAGTATTAATCGTTTTTGGAAATGCCCTCACCATCATATCCAGAGATAATGCTTTACCAGTTCTCTGGGCATCCCTAAGCCCAAACAAGTTAACACATAAAATTAACCCTCACAGTTGGCACAGCTGCACACATGCCCGGCAACATGCCCGGCATGCATGCTAACAAAGAAGCTGTGGCATAGGTTAACAATGTTAAGTAAAGAACATGTGAATATCTAACAATAGCAATAGAACTGTTTTAATTTTCATTGCCACAACTCCAGGTGGGCCTATGGTACTTCTGAATCATTCCGTAACAATTCCCTGGACAAAAGAAAGTCTGCCTCAGTCTCCTACTGGAATATCTTCACACTGTGTCTCCTCTTCTCTCCTCAAACTCCCTATATAATTCTCTGCTTCTTTCTCTCAGCTGAGTATTTTGCTTTATAGCTTCCCAATTGCTTAGAAGTAGCAAGGAAAGAAAATTTACATGCTCCCATTACCAAAAATAACACCAATCTTTATCGGAATGCACATATCTAAATTTTTGTCAGTTTCCCAGGGTGATCTGTCTACGCTTCTATAAAAGTCCAGTCTCTCTTTTAGTCACTGAAGCCCTTCTCATGTATTTAAGTGTTTTATATGTCTTGCTGCTCTCACTCCTGGATCATTGGATGTTCCCATTTTGATTCATCTTTTAAAATCCCATACATAGATATATTATTTTCCATTTAAAAATAACAACACAATGCTCTTTAACTCAATATGCCGTTTCGCAACTGCTCTCCCCTGCATGGACTCCTAGGAGAACTTGTCAATATTAATGATCCACCTCTATTCCTCTTTCATTCCTTCTTGCACACCATCCAAGTTCTTGTCCCTACAATTTCACTAAAAATATTACTAACCTGGTCATTGACCTCTACAATGGCAAACCCAGTGGTCAAGTTTCAGACCTCAAACTGTCATCTTTTGATACAGCTGATTAACTCCACTCTCTTGAAACACTTTTTGGACTTGACTGGGTTATAACATTATCATTTGTTGTTTCCCTACCTTATTGTCCCCTCCACTCCCTGTTTTTCTTTAATGGTGAAAAAGTGTGTATTTAGAATTAGCCGGCTGGACTCGGTTTAGACGACCCCAATCATCGAAAGCATCCAAAGCAACATCCAAAGCATCATAATCAGGAGCCAGTCACACACAGCCCCTTCTCTTCATCAGGCCTATTAGGTGTGGACCTTGGCCCCATCAGCATCACAGAGCTTCTTCACTGCCTCTTTGACCTGGTGCTCTTGGCCTGGACATCACAGTGAACACAATGCTGTTGTCTCCTGCCTTCTTCAGAGCAGACTTGGTGTTTAGGGGGAACTTGATGATGGAGTAGTGGTCAAGCTTGCTTCTCCTGGGGGAGCTCTTTTGAAGATATGTAGGCTGCCTCCGCAGCTGCAGTGTCTTGGGCATCTGGAAGGTGCATGATATGTGGATCTTTTTACACCTTTCAGCACTGCCTTCTTGGCCTTCAAAGCCTTTGCTTTAGCTTCAGCTTCGAGCAGGGTAGGATCCTCTTTCATTCCTTCTTGCACACCATCCAAGTTCTTGTCCCTACAATTTCACTAAAAATATTACTAACCTGGTCATTGACCTCTACAATGGCAAACCCAGTGGTCAAGTTTCAGACCTCAAACTGTCATCTTTTGATACAGCTGATTAACTCCACTCTCTTGAAACACTTTTTGGACTTGACTGGGTTATAACATTATCATTTGTTGTTTCCCTACCTTATTGTCCCCTCCACTCCCTGTTTTTCTTTAATGGTGAAAAAGTGTGTATTTAGAATTAGCCGGCTGGACTCGGTTTAGACGACCCCAATCATCGAAAGCATCCAAAGCAACATCCAAAGCATCATAATCAGGAGCCAGTCACACACAGCCCCTTCTCTTCATCAGGCCTATTAGGTGTGGACCTTGGCCCCATCAGCATCACAGAGCTTCTTCACTGCCTCTTTGACCTGGTGCTCTTGGCCTGGACATCACAGTGAACACAATGCTGTTGTCTCCTGCCTTCTTCAGAGCAGACTTGGTGTTTAGGGGGAACTTGATGATGGAGTAGTGGTCAAGCTTGCTTCTCCTGGGGGAGCTCTTTTGAAGATATGTAGGCTGCCTCCGCAGCTGCAGTGTCTTGGGCATCTGGAAGGTGCATGATATGTGGATCTTTTTACACCTTTCAGCACTGCCTTCTTGGCCTTCAAAGCCTTTGCTTTAGCTTCAGCTTCGAGCAGGGTAGGAGCTTCCTTCTTCGCTTTTGGCGCCATCTTGGCCAAAAGCGGCTCTTCCTTTTCTTTTTCTTCTGCTGGTTCTCCCTTATCTATCAGACCTCTAAATCTTTTAGTTCTTTTCCTTTCAAGATTCCATCTATTCTTGTGATTTAAGATAACATCTGTATTGTGAGGACTCTAGAGTTTATATCTTCAGCTAGGACATCTGATTAAAAGCTCTGTGTATCCAGTTTATACCTACCTGCTTACTGGACATCTCTGGGTTGATGGTCTAACAGTCATTTCTAGCTCAACTTGCTTGTTGAAGAACTTTTTATTCTCTCCTCACTTATTCCAAACCATCCTGCGAGTCTCTACACTGCTTTAAATAGTAACTCTATTTCCCAGATGCTAAAGACAAAATCTCTGATGTTATCTTTGGTTTCTCTCTTTTTCTCTACTGTTCAATCTGTTAGTCTTATCAACTATTTTTGAAATATATTCCTAAACCACTTCTCATCATCTACCTTAATGGCTCTAATAATAATAGCTAGTACTTACTGGACACTTGGAGGTACTTATCTCACTGTTTTATTACATGAATGATCTTTTTAATTCTCACAACAAATCTACAAAGTATTATTCCTAGCACTGTTTTATAGATGAGAAAATGGAAGCACAGAACACTAAAGTATTTGATCAAAGTCACACAGACACAAAATGGAAGCGCTTCACTTGAGCCCTAAAAATGATGCCTCTCGGTTTTCTCTCATACATTTCCATTGGGAAGAGCATCTCAAACTGGACCCACCCAAAACTGAGCTCTTGATGCCTATCCCCAAATGCACCAGTTCTCTACTTTCAATGTCCCAAGAACCAGAAAGTCTATCCATGCTGCAGTCCACCCCAGCCTTAGCTAACCCAGACCACTGGCACACATGTGCACACCCAGCAGTGCTCCAGGGAGGTCCCAGGATGCAAACCCAAGCCTTTTCCATGTGGGTCCTATTGTGCTATTGCTACGAAACCTCCTTTCCCCATTCTGTTCTTATTTTTATGACAATAGTTCTAAATTTCCTCTTAATATCCTCTATTAGTAAGTCAGCCATAAGCTTGGTGAATTTACTGACTGGAAATCTCCTTTATGGATTTGAAGATAGACATTAAAGCAAAATTCAATCAGAACTTTCTAAAAGTAAGATGTATTATAGAAGAAGTAAAAGAAAATCCCACTTATGTCTTGATAGTCCAGGGGCAATACTCACTTGGGTCGTGTTATGTTAAAATAAATTTGGTAAAGTCTAAGGCCAACGAGAAGGAAGCATTAAAGTTTGCTCTCCTATTAGACCCAGAGATAGCCCAGCATCTGACTGGCTTGTCAAATGTAGAATAATGGAGGAAGTACAGTTGACCCTTGAATGACATAGGATTAAATTGTGTGGGTCCACTTGCACATGGATCTTTTCTTTCCTACAAATATATTGGAAAATGTTTCTGAAATTTGAGATAATTAAAAAAAAATCTTCCCAATCAAGTTAAATGTAAACAAATGTAAAGTTGTAGTATTGAATCATAACTGCATAAAATTAAGTGTAGTCCAGTATACTACTGTAATAACTTTGTGGCCATTGCCTGCTACTATTGGGAGAGCTCAGTCATGAGTATCTTAAAACACCATGTAAAGCTAATCATCTCTGTGGGAGCAGTTTGTGCCTACAGTAAATTCCAGATCATAGCAGAAAGTTCTCCTAGTTCACATGTATTTTCCATCATGTTCACTGCAATACCATAAACTCTGAATAACACCATAATGATTTGATGAAGATCCATTCATTAGTGTGTAGGCTAGGCTACAGTTAAGCAATCATATTGATTACATACGCTATCATAAAGCAATCATTTTGCTGCTTCTTTGTTATCAGTATATCACTGTATGTTAGTGTTATACCTATAAATAAATATAAACTTATTTTTCCCATTATCCTTTCATTTTTGATGTCTAGATTTAGAAATATGTATAACATCTATAGTGTTTTGTATTATACGTGACAATATTGATGAAGGTACTAACAGACGATTCACCTCATAGCCAGACCATGTAAACTTACCTTATTGATAAATACTGCACAGTACTATAATTTTTTTCTCAATATTTTCTTAATGTCATTTTTATAGAATACATATATAAAATATGAATTAACTATGTTATTAGTAAAGCATGTGGTCAACATTAATCAGTAAAGTTTTACCAACTTTTTGACTGTGTGGAGGTTGGTACTCTTAACCCGACATTGTTCAAGGGTGAATGTCTACTGGATAAAAGACTGCTGACAGGACTGCCAAAGGCAAGGGAACATGAGAGTGGCACTTCGCTAGAGGAGCATCTAGCGGACAGTGGTGCACGGTGAGTCAACACCTGGAAGGCAGCACATGTAGGAACAGTGAGAGCCAACACCTGGAAGGCAGCACATGTAGGAACAGTGAGAGCCAACACCTGGAAGGCAGCACATGTAGGAACAGTGAGAGCCAACACCTGGAAAGCAGCACACGTAGGAAAGTGTTCGCTTGCCTCAGGAGACCTTTCCGAGTAGCCAGCACGCGCTGTGTTCATTATCCGTGCTGGCTGAGATTTGGGGTTGACCAGATGTCAGTACTTTGTCAGGGGTACTGTATGCCTGCCTCTCACTCTTTTTCTCTCTTTCGCTCATGGAATAAATAAATATATTTTTTTAAATTTCAGAACAACAACTAAACACACACAGTGTTCTGAAAGGCTGACCCATGTGGGAAGGTTCCAGGTTTGTGTTGGAAGACCTCCCTAAGCATTCTGGGAACTTACATGCCCATGATTGGGGCTGGGGGTGATTAGGTTGTCAAAACCCTGTTAGAGATGCTGTCTGTCTCTCTCTCTCCCTCCCACCCTCCTTCCCAGAAGAAAGAAAGAAAGAAACCTAAAATAAAGAGAGCAAAAGAAAGGACTTTCTGTTATCCAGAGCCAATAAAATGCCAGGGAGAACCAGAGAAAACACTACTTAAGCCCAGACCCACACAATACAAGTTACAGAACCACAGACTTTAATGACAAATGAATAGGGTCAACTGTCCCCAGTGAGGAGACCATTGTCACTTGCCAACATATACCTATAAATGAGCATAAGGACTCTGAAAAGAGGATGCTTCTGCCCACAGAAGTGCTTTGCTCCTTCACCTTGCTATCTTCCAGGGTTAGGAGTAGGCAAAAACATCCTTCTGAGACACTGTCAAAGGATTGTTTAAATCATTGCCTGCAGGTCAGACAGTTTAATAATCACCCCCTGCTCACCGGTGATATGGCGGGCTAGGAAGGAAAGCCAAATTGGTTATTGACAACAACTAAAATATTTATATTTTCTGTAACCATCTGAGTAACTATGTGAGTTAAATTTGCAGCCTGTTGCCCTTGCATTTAAGAGCCAGAGTGAATAAAAATTATGAACTAAATATTTAAAAATTAGAAACATATCCGGCAAAAAATAACATCAAGCTATTTAAATTGTTCTTATGCTCTTTTCTGAACTATGATTATAGTACAATTTTTGTATATTCATAGGCCTATATCCTGCTTACTTTCACTTAACATTATGCAATGAAAATTTTATATGCTTAAATATTCTTTAAATTATGTTTTTAATATCTGTACAATATTTAAATGGATTTACTGAAGTGGGTTTACATATTTTTCTCTATTTGGACATGAAATCCAGTATTTCAATTAATAGCAATAATATAAATATGCACCGTGTTTGTACTATATCCCTAAATACTAATTCAGTATGTTTTTCCTAAAAGGGGAATTTGTGAGTCAAAATAGATGAAGATTTCAAAAGTTAGCATATACTGCCAAATTGCTTTCCAAAAGCTCTGTGAAAATTTACACAGCTACGAGTCGGGAAGAAAGTGCCAATCATAGAGTGTACTCTTGCCAAGATTATATAATATCACTGTGAATCTTTGCTAATTTGACAGGTCAAACATTGTCTAATCTTTAATCAGAATTTTTTATTATCACTGAGCAGCATGATGATAGATAGTTTCTGGAACACACCATTAACGATATTCTTTTTTGGACCTGTAAATCACAAGAATGGCATTTAAAACTGGGTTATAGTTTCTGGATTTTTGTTTAATATTGTTGTTAGTTTCTCTTAGAAGAATATGTCATGGTCAAATTTGGTAAAATAAACTATTTTTTTCTTTTTTGAGTCTAACATTTATTGTATCAGATTCTAAATCATTAAATAATACATTTTTTTAAAAAGTAGGGCTTGATTAATTTGAATTATACTTCTTTTGAAATAGTTTGAATATTATTCAATGAACTCTTTTTGTGTCACCTATGTACCGGGGACTATGTTATATGTGAAATACCAGACATAGTCTCTGTTTTCAAGAAATCTGTAATCTTATAGATAGGAGGGGAAAGTTTACCACTGAATATGTAGCCAACTATAGTATAATTCTATTTGTATTCATTAGACTTAGAGAGACAGAGTTGTCTATAAGTACTTGTAATAGATCAATGAACTTTGAACTTCAGTAGGGCAATTTTCCTCTATGTCCCTAGTACTTAACAATTTCCTGGGACACAGATAACATCACACATAGGACATTGTGCCTGATCAGATAGCATTTTTTGACAAAAGAAGCAAATACCAAGCATTTGTTAGTGTTTGTATGTTGTTAATATGCTTCTAATAGTCTCTGTTCCTTTTTTTCTGACAAATTATTTAATTTTATTGATTGTTACTATTTAATTTTCTATAGGGCACCAGAGAGAGAGAGAGAGTGAGAAAGCAAGCCACCAGGTCCAGGACTCAAACTGCAATCGGCCATATGGGAGTTCATCGCCTTACACCATGTCACCTGCTGGCCCCAATAGTCTCTGTTGCTAAGACGGCACTTCAGATGCTGCATCTTCTGGAGGGAAGGAATGCTAGGACTTCACGTGGTCAAAGGCAGAAGCACAACCAAGAATGAGCCCCCTCTGCCAAGCCCTTTTAAGAGGCATTAATTTATTCCTGAGGGCATTGGCTTCATAATCTAAACATCTCTTAAAAGGTCCCATCTCCCAGTCTTCTTGCATTGGAGATTAAGTTTCAATAGATCATCAATCAAGCCATACCAAAGTTGTGTTTGGCATCCAGAGCACTTTGCCTTTCCTTTTAATTTGCTTGGACAACATTAGAATTTGTACTTTTATTGCTGGAAAATTTATTCCAGGCCATAGGTATCCATTTCCATGGTGTGATGGGAGTTGACTGTTCATTTGTCTTGTAAATGTATATTTGAAATTTCTGTAACTTTATTACTTATTGCATCTCTCCACCTTTAAAAAAAAAGAAGATAACCAACTCTTGTGATTCTAGGCTATGTCTCAAGAACAAAAGAAATAACAATTAAATTTAGAGCATATTTCTTTGTGTTTTTTCCCAGTTTGTTTTTGTTTTAGCCATAAGGTGTGTATGCTTGCCAGAGAGAGACAGTGAGAAGGAATGTGAAAAATCAGTCCCAATGGGGATGGCCATGCTGCAATCCCTTTTCTATTCTCTTCCTGGGATTTTGGGCATGCACACACACACGCCTGCTATGATTTTCAAGTTGTTGTGTCCAGGACTCTAACTGCAGTTGGCAAGTGTGTAACTACCACGCCACCTGCTGGCCCCATAGGTTTTGAAGATATACTCTATTGGTGGGAGTGCAGAAGGACCCTTTAAGCCTCTGACACAGTCTTTGAACAGCTTTCCAGCTGAGTCATCTTCAATAAATAAGACTTTATTTTAAAAATAAATAAGAGTACCCTATAATGTTAAAGGTTTCATAAGGATTTTAGCATCATATGATTTCCTCTTGACCACATAAGAATGAGGGGAAATTTTTGCCTTACATTAGGATTTAAAATAGTATTCTGCTTGGGAAGATAAACATTGTCTCAGGTAGGTAATAGGCAGTTCAAGAACAGAGGCTTGCAAATTCTTGCTCTGCTAAGGGCTTTAAGGAGTCAAAACAAGAGAAAGCATGGAACATTGGGTTCCTTTGCACAATATGAAACCTCAAGCAATGTTTGAGATGATGTGAAGGATTTTGAAGTCTGTAATTATCAACTATTGATAGTTTTTCTCAAAAATGTTCAAGCATGAATAATGGAAATTATGTACAATATCATGTTAACCAACTATATTGGGAGCTGGTTGAAAGGACCCGTCCTGTCCTTCTGTGGAACCAATCAAGTTACTGTATGCGTTTGTGTCCTATATTCTGTTTCTTGCTAGTTTCTCTGGCAACGTTTCAAATGTTACAGACACATATTTCCCTCAAACTTTCAAACTCATACACACATCAATGGAGAGGGAAGATGCCTCTGAATACCTTCTTCTGTCTACTTTAAAACCTTTAAGCCCACAAACTACGTGCTCATTGGATGATGTTAATTGTGTGAGAAAGAGAAAAGAGCATTTTCCTGAGCCAATAGTTCCTTAGCTCTCAGTGAGAATAAAGGGAAAGGGTGGAGAATGTCCTAAAAATGTAAATCATATTTGTCTGGAAAGGTAATGAACTTCTAAGTGAGGATAAGCTAAATTCAGATTCCTAATAAAAATGGAAACGAGACAGGTTTCAGCTCTCATTACAAAAATGTTGCATTGCTCCAATCTATACTCATTTCCTGCTGCAAGATGTCTATTCTGACAGATCTTGGTATCTCCTGACTTAAAAAAATTAATTTATCTAAATTTTATATATTCTGACATAGGAAATTTAGAAAAGAATATCTTGATTATATCTTAATTATGCCTAATTTGTGTTTATATCATTGGTACCTGATTATATAACTCATACAGTATGTGAAAAATGTATATATTTTGAAATAAGATGACTATGTTTATGACTATATGTCTAATGCTATTCTTTTTGTTTGTTTTGTTTTTTTTTAGAGAGATTTTTACTATAGGGTGTGTATTCTTGCCAGAGACACAGGGAGAGAAAGTGAAATATCACTCCCCAGGGGGATGGTCATGCCACAATCTCTTTTCCTCCATTCTCATCTCAGGATTTTGGGTGCACACACACACACACACACACACAAACACACACGCATGCACCTGGTGTGAGTGTCAAGTCACCAGAGTCCAGGACTCAAATCGTGGTCAACCACGTGGGAGTCCAGCACATTAACCACTATGCTACCTGCTGGTCCCCTAATGCTACTTTAGAGATCAATGTAAAAATAGATCAATTTTTAATTTTTAAATGCTTAAGGATACCAATTAGAAGTTTATATTAATGTTGGTCCATAATAAAAATGTCTATAAAATAAATAGTAATAGACCTTTACTTATTAATAGCTTTTCTTTCTTTCCTTCTTTTTCTTTTTTTGCTAGAGGGCACATATGCTTATCAGAGAGAGATAGAGAGAAGGAGAGGAGAAAGTACCTCCCAATGGGGAAAGGTCATGCCACACTCCCTTCTTCTCCATGTCTCCCTTCTGCCAGTGTTTTGGGTATGCACCCTCATGCCCTAGTGTGTTTCTTAAGGCACCAGGTCTCGGCCTTGAACTGTGTGGTTGGCTATGTGAGATCTGCCTGTGCTAACCACCAAGCCATAGAGCTGGCCCTATATTAATATACTTAAAGAATACACAAAAAATTAGTGAGTATACTTTAATAAAAAGCATGTTTCAACAGGACTATGGTAATAGCTTATATTAGTCAAGCAATAAATCCTAGCATAAGATGCACGAGTACTAATACAATGATATAATCTGGATAGTCTTACAGAGTTTACTGTCCATGAGAACTAAATGTACTTTTTCACAATGGACCTAGTGGTTAAGATTAAGAACTATTTTATAATAATTGATTTAGTAATTGATTTAGTAATTCTCTCAAGGTTCTGGTGGTTCTTGAAGGGAAGTTGGATACTCTTCTACCTGCAGTCAGGGTAAGGTTCCACTGAACCTAAAGCTCCATGTATTCACCGGTCACTTTCAATTCCTCAGGACAAGAGAATGACCCTCCTAACCACAGCAGACTAGAGGTGCTGCTGTATGATCGCTGCAGAAAGCAGTGGGTCTGGACTGAGGGGATTCACTGGAACCTCCCCTGCTATTTTGTGCCCAGTGTTCGCCAGGCGACCCGGATCAGAACTTCAGGGGTTAATACCTGGTTTATCACAGTGTGAGCAAGGAGTAGGAGATGAAGGGCTGGCTGCGCTTAGAGCAATCCAATCGGAGTGTGTGGTGGAGGGAAGGGGCTAATAAGTACCAGTTACGGCCTCAGAACCAGTTACCACCATCGAGACTACACTGTTAGGTACGAAACTTGTCGTGTCTTCTGAAAACTGCTTAGACATTTGGATCAGCCATGACCTCAAAGACTTGGTAGCAAAATGGCTTTAATGAGCAGCATGAGTTGCTCTGAAAAGGGCAGGGCAGGGAACTGCAGATCACAAGTGCATGTTCTTTAAAGTAGAAAAAATGCTTCCTTCATAGCTTACACTTTAGTAGGGGAAATATTATTATTTATTGTCTTCCTCAGCTAAAATATAAGCTTCATGAAGAATTTTTGTTTTGTTTGGTTTGGTTTGGTTTTTTTGTTTGTTTGTTTGTTTGTTTTGTTTTGTTTTGTTTTGTTTTCCTGCTTTCTTTCCCCGCTAGTTCTAAGTATAAAATGGGGTCATCATTTAGTGTCTTTGGAATAAGTAAATACTGACATTTTCTTGCTTATAACCTTCCAAAATTTGTATATTATTTTAAAAATAAAATTGGCAAATGCCCAACTATGGTGCAGGAGGCTCTAAATAATCTAGTATATGCTTAGTTTTCAAAACAATTTCTCACCCCTCTCTCTCATTGTTCAGCCACAGTGGCTTTTTTAAAATTTCAAACACATCAGACTTGTCTCAAATGTGAAGACTTAATGTTGATATTTACTACCATGTGTGTAGGTATGTTAATTATCTATAATTTTAATTTAATGATGATGGAATATTTACAAAATACTGTTATAGAAAGGGAGCGTTGAGCTTAACTGTGGAAAACACAAGAGGAAAAGCCTTGTGGATAATGACGTAATTTTCCATAATGGTCAATAAGAGTGGGTGATATTCAAAAAATAAAATATGTCACCCTTTTATTTATAAAGTAATGTCATTCCTATAAAAGTACATAACGATTAAGTCTATGTCAAAGATACTTTGGGTTTATGTGTAAAATGGCATTAATTTCTTGGCTCAGATGAACTTTCAGGCTCAGATCGTTATGAACAGGAATTTTATCTACAGGTATGTCCTACGGGGCATTTAAAAGTTACAGTGAATGAGACACAATTCTTTATTGTGTAGGCTGCCTGCAACATTGCAAAATGACCACGATGGCCAATCCCTGTTCATTCAGTCAAGAGGGCTGCTATCCTAGCATGATAATAAACAAAATCATCTTTTAAAAAGTAGCTCTCTTTTGGTAATTATCACCCCATTCTTGGTTTTTTCCTTTTTAAACAATGTTTATTTTATTTTATTTTTTATTTCTTTACATTCGATCACTGTAAGATTTATTTCTGAGTGAAGCAAAGCTATGAAAGAAAGACATTGTATGTCTCCACTTAATAAATACCTGGGTGTTTCTTCTTTTTATTTAGATAGCTGATGGAATTTCAAATTCAGAAATGTAGCTATGTAAATAAACTAATTTATAGGTTATAAAAGGTTATAAAAGTATCTCTTCTTTTAAAATAGGAACCTAGATCTGGAATAGCACTGATACAGATCAATCGTCAGTCCAAATGAGAGTGAGGTTAGTGAAAAGCAGTTGGCGAGAGTTGTTGGTGTAGGGCCAGCCAGTGGTGTGATGGGCTTGGCAGCTTGAAAACATGTCGGGTACCTGTGAGTGTGTGCCCAAAACCCTGAGAGGAGTATAGAGGAGAAGGGATTGTGGCATGGCCATCCCCCCCACCCCCCCGTGAGCACATGCATCCCGTAGCAAATTTAAATTAAAAAAAAAAAAAAGTTGCTGGTGTAATAGAGGAAGACCTTAAAGGAAAAAAAAAAAGGTCTCATCATTAAAGCTCTAAAACCACCTGTGAGGTTCTGGCAACTTGTAACTTGAATAAAACAAAAAACGTTGTAATTAGCCTTTAAAATTGGATAAACTTCTCTAGAAACACACACACAGTAGCTGGAAGCACAAATTTTAGAATCAGACATGCTAAAGTACAAATACTCTTAACAATACCTTTAGTTGGAGAAATCCTAACCTGAGAAACAAAATTTAGCTTTTCAGTTGATTCATTAGATTGTCCAAATAAACGAATGTGTGATCTGTGAATAAAGGCAACTGTTCTTTGTTTCCAATACATATGTAGGCATTTGTATGTGTGTACATATTTTTAGTAATATTTCATTCCTTATTTCTCTGTCTTTCTCTCCCAGGTCAGTGTTGGAGAGAAGTGAACACAGACACAGCTGGATGTGCCCATCTTCGGAGGAAATATGTAACATTTTTAATGATAACATGTTACCTCTGGGTATATCAATACTCTTTCTCACGTTAATGAAGCTCCTTTCTTTTTCTAGCTCTCTTAAATCTTATTTAAGGAACAAAGACCCAATTTTGTCAAGTGCTTTTCTGTATGCATTGAGATTATCGGATGCTTCCGCTCATTTTAGTTTATTAATATAGGGATTACATTGTTTGGTATTCAAATGTTAAAGTTACCTTGCATTCCTAACATTAACCTCAACTCATCATGATATATTAGCATTTTTATATATTTTGAATGAGTTCTTGCTAAAATTTTTCTAGAATAGTTGTACATATTTATGACTGGTATTGATGTAAAGTTTTCTTCCCTTACAATGTCTTTGTCTACTTTCATATTAGAGTCATGCTAGGCTCATCGGATGTTTTAGAAACTATTTCCTCTTCAACTTCTCAAAGAATGTGGGTAGATATGGCATCATTTCTTTTCAAAATGCTTGTTAGAATTCCATGGTAAAGGCGTCTAGCCTTGGAATGTTTTTCATACAGATGTTGTTATAGATTTAATTTTTTTGTTAGATTATCTATTCTGTCTTCTTCAGTGAGTTTTGGTAGTATGTGTCCTTCAAAGTATTTGTAATTTCTTTTGCCCATGCTATCAAATGTATGACGGAAAGTTGTTCATAATGTTTCTTTATTATCATTTTAACATACTGATGTATACATTTTATTACTTTTTATATGAGTAGAATCTGTATCAATATACTCCTCTCATACCTGATTTTCATAACTTTTTTTCAGATCTGTCGTGACTATAGATTTATCAACTTAGGCTTTTCAAAAATTAGCTGCAAGCTTTAGTTTTGACATTTATATTGTTTTATACATCATTAATCTGTATTATAGACTTTATTATTTCTTTTTTTCTCTTTTACAGTAGAAGTTGAGTTTATTTATATGAGTCTTTTTTTTCTTTTCTATTATAGACAATTAATTTCCCTGCTGTAGCTGCTCTAAGCACCATATTACCTTCTAAAATATGTTATCATTGAACTTTCATTCATAAATTTTTTAAAGCTTCTGTTTTGATTTTTTTCTTTGACTTATGACTTTCTTTGCATTTATTTAACGTAAATGCAGGGCCAGCAGGTACGGTGGTTAAAGCCTTGATCCCACATACCCGACTCCAAGGCTCAAGTCTCAGGTCTGGTCACTTGAAATCATGCCAGGTGTGTGTGCATGTGAATGAAAAAGAAGGAATTGTGGTGTGGTCATCCCCCTGGAGGGTGAGATCTTACTTTTCCTCTCTTTCTCTTTCTCTCCAGTGAGAGAATGTGCCATATGACAAAAATCTCAAAAAAAAAAGTGTGTTATTTAGTTTTATAACATTTAGATATTTTTGTACCTTCTTACTATTTACCATTGCAATCAAAGACCTCACTCTGTATTATTTCAATACTTTTTTTTTTTGAGACGTTTTCGCTATAGGGTACATGCACTCGCCAGATAGACAGAGAGAGACAGAGACGTAGAAAGCGAGAAATCACCCCCCCCAGGGGGGATGGCAACGCCGCAATCCCTTCTCCTCCATTCTCCTTTCGGGATCTTGGGCACGCACGCACACGCACCCAGCATGAGTTTTAAGCCACAGGGTCCGGGATGCAAACCGCAGTTGACTACGTGGAAGTCCAGCGACACAGCCATTACGCTAATTGCTGGTCCCTATTTCAATACTTTTAAATGTACTGAAACTTAGTTTCTGTCCCAGAATATGGTCAACCTTGATTAACAATCCATGTGCATATGAAAAATATATATATTCTACTATCATTTGCTGGAGATGCCTAAAAAGATAATTAAGGGGGATGAGCAGATGGTATACTGGTTATGACATTGGACTCCCACATAGTCAATCACAGTTCAAGCCCCAGACCCAGAAGCTCAAAACTCATGCCAGGTGTGTGTGCATGCATGCCCAAAATACTGAAAGGAGAACGGAGGAGAGGGGATTGCAGCATGGCAATCACCATTGAGGGGTGATTTCTCACTTTCTGTCTCTCTGCCTCTCTCTGTCTCTCCAGTGAGCACATGCGACCTGTAACAAAATCTCTCTCACCACACATAAAAAGACAATTAAGTCATATGGTTGATAGTGTTTAAACCCTCTGTATCTTTATCAACTATCTATTTCTTTTTCTCCCAATTATTGGAGAAAGAAATTTAAATTTCTAACTATACTAGTAATTTCTCTATTTCTTCTTTGAATTGCATCAGATTTGCTTCAAGTATTTTGAAACTCTTTTAATATTTATTATTGTTGTCCTGATGCATTGACCCTTTTGTCATTCTGAAGTAGCCTCTCTATCATTAAGAAATAATCTTTCTCTCTAGTAATATTATTTAAGCCCCAGACCCAGAAGCTCAAAACTCATGCCAGGTGTGTGTGCATGCATGCCCAAAATACTGAAAGGAGAACGGAGGAGAGGGGATTGCAGCATGGCAATCACCATTGAGGGGTGATTTCTCACTTTCTGTCTCTCTGCCTCTCTCTGTCTCTCCAGTGAGCACATGCGACCTGTAACAAAATCTCTCTCACCACACATAAAAAGACAATTAAGTCATATGGTTGATAGTGTTTAAACCCTCTGTATCTTTATCAACTATCTATTTCTTTTTCTCCCAATTATTGGAGAAAGAAATTTAAATTTCTAACTATACTAGTAATTTCTCTATTTCTTCTTTGAATTGCATCAGATTTGCTTCAAGTATTTTGAAACTCTTTTAATATTTATTATTGTTGTCCTGATGCATTGACCCTTTTGTCATTCTGAAGTAGCCTCTCTATCATTAAGAAATAATCTTTCTCTCTAGTAATATTATTTTCAGGTAATCTGGCTTTGTGGATATTAATACAGTCATTCAATTTTCCATTCACTTAGTGTTAGCATGTTATATCTCTTTCTATATTTCAATTTTACCCTATTTGTGTCTCTCTATTTGAAGTACATTTCTTACAGAATGCATTAAGTTGGGTTATGCCTTCTAATTCAATTTGAAAATCTCTTTCTTTTAACTAGGGATATGTAAGCCATTTACTTTTAGTGTGATTATTGGAATGCTTAGGTTTAACTATAATACATTGCTATCTATTTCTATTTCTTAGTTCTCCTTTTCCTTTATTCTCCCTTTATTTTTTAGATTGCATATGTTTTCATTTGTTTTTCCATTTTTACTGCCAAAGGTCATGTACACTCACAAGACCAAAGCAGAGAGAAAGAGAGAAAGAGAAAAATAAAGAGAACCTTCTATTGAGTCCTGGCCATGAGCAATCCTTTTGCCTCCATTTCTCATCCAGTCAGATTTTGGGCACACACACTTGTTTTTTTGTTTTAATATTTCAGTTTATTTCCTTTGTTAACCTATTATCTCTATCAGTAGCTAATGGTCTCCAAATTTATATATCTAGTCCCAATGACCCCTCTTAAATTTATTGGTATTTGCAGAATTTATGAAGCAACGAGATGAAGAATAACTATGCTATGTGAGAAGACTGAAACAAGCAGGACTTTGCAAATGACTCTGAAGAAGAATAGCTGTGGGCCTTGGGGGGAGTAGGAAAAAAACCAGGAGTGTGTGATACCCCAGGCCCCACTTCCCCACAAAAAAAAAAAAGAGAGAGAGAGAGATTCAAGAAGAAGGGGTGATCAATTGTGTAAAAGCATGCAGTTGGAAAAAGTAACATGAGAACTAAACATTGTTCATTTGCTGTAGCGATGGGAGAGTCATGGGTGACCAAGGATGTGGGCAGACTCAAGAATTAACTTAATGAATGAACCACCTTATGAAAGAGTTCAGGCTGCTTTTTTGGCTGGCTCAGGAGGGAAGTACCCATAAATGAATAGCCTAGTAAAAAGTCTCATTCAAACAAAATAATTAATCTCCCTCTATCACACTAATTTGAAAAGGACATATCTTTTATTGTTAACAATTAAAACATAAAGTATACTTGAGTCCAAACAGAAAAAAAAATGTGTCAACAAAATGCAGCTAGACTACACACATAAAAAGAAAAGAAAGGCTCCAAGGTGTAACTAATATCAAAACTTAAAATTGGCAGGGGAATTTTTATTAGTTTCAAGTGCAAGAATAATTTGCTTAAAATGCAAAGGCCCTTATTTATTTTAAAAGACATGATAAGGTTGAGGTAGAGGAAGAGAGAAAGAAAGCAAAGGCAGACTGGCTGAATGCTGCTTTTAGCCTTGACGATTTCCCTGCAGGGTGTGGGTCAGAATTTTATATATTTAAACTGCATGGTAAGTCACTCTGGGGGAAGATCTGTGATGCATAACGCATTGTAAATCCTCCACCTGCTGCCTCGAAAAATATAACCTAATAAAAACAGCTTGATACATAATTTGGCACCCCATTGCTTAATTGCAGATAGAGGATAAATGGATAGGAGAAGATTACTATTATTTAACATTTATTAAGCACCCACAGTGTACCTGGAAGTCTACAAAACATGAGTAAATCTACTCCTTCTTACTTTCTAATTTTGATTATGTGTATACATAGACTAAAAAAAAAACTCCCCATGCAACATGCCTAAGCTCCTATCTTTCATACATGTGTGTGTATAGATCAATATACACACATTTTAAACATTTTATATACATTTATATGTATACATAAAAATGTATATATGTATATTTGCATATATATATACAAAAATACACTTAAAATATTACTCCATGCTTACACCCCCCCTCTAATGCACACATACACACACATTTTTGCCTTAATATGGACAACACAAAAATAAGTAGTAGAGGGCTGCCCCATGGCCTAGTTGTTAATAGAGCTAGATCTCACATGGCTAGCTGCAAGATTCAAATACTGGATCTAGCAGCTTGAAAAACAACAGGCACGTGTGTATGCATGCCCCAAATGCCTAGAGGATGGAGAAATGGAGGAGGAGTTGGAGAATGACCAGGCTCACTGGAGAGAGGGGGGATTTCTTTCTCTCCCTCTATCTCAGTCTCTCTCTCTTTCTCTGTCTGCCTCTGGCAAGTGTATGTAACCTCTGACAAATTAAAAAAAAGAAGTCACTTTTTTCAATCCAGTCATCAGAGGAGATGGACAGTAAAGGGTGAGTGGGAGGACTTCAGAGAGGAGATACCTCACAGACATAGACTGTACATTTGTTCATCGAAAGTGATGTATGTAGTAATATCCTTGATTTGATTGTCATGTACTACACACATACTTTAAAAAACCATGTTGTGTGCTATAGAGATATACTAAGATTAGATGTGAATAAGAAATAATGAAATAAACAATAATAACAATAATAAAGTGGTAGAAACTGTAGGCAGTTCATACTGAGGAAGCTCAACAGCATACAGCGGCTGAAACCAAGTATAAGAGGACAGAGCACAGAAAATCGATTTCTTTCCAAACAACTAAAATCAACTAATATAAATTAATTCCCTCAGCTTCTATGCAGCTCTGTGTGCATGTGTATGCATATATAATATTTTATTTTGTGTTGGAAAATAGTGAAGCATTGTATAAACAACAAGAGAAATTAAAAATGGCAGAATTAAAGGGTATTTACTCGGTAATTTAGGTAACATGTAAGAGATAAAGTGATTGAGTGATAAAAATTGGAAAGGAGAGAAATCAAAATGTTAAAAATGTATAGTAAAATGGTGTAACAACAGTAAAAATGCTTCTCTATTTCAATGTGTGAATTCAGTTACTCATTTTTGTTTGTTTCTTTGTTGTCTTCATCACTGGCATTATGACAGATGATTCTGCAGTGGCAGGCCTATGTGGCATGTCATTGGTCACCACGCACTGTCTAAAGCAGGCAAGCCCCTGAAACAACACTTTTTTTCCACATTAATTCCATCAGAATCAGTTCAATATTTGCTGAGCAACTACAGTGTACCACGTGTTGGTGAGGGTTTCAGATGGAAAGGAGAACGTAAAGATTACACTAAGACCCTGCCCACTAGGAATTTATAGTCTAAAAGTAGACACAGAACTATTAATGAAGAGCTATGAGGGATACTGCAACAGAAGTATGCACAAACTGCTTTGAAGGACGTAAGTGAACAATTGATTCCATCTGAGGTAGAGACAGTTCTCCGATCTTCTAAGCCAGCTCTGTCCTCTTTCGCAGTATAAGGAACAACAAACGAAGCCCTCTTGGATGAAGACAGAGTAGAGACTACTTAGTAACAAATCATGGATCCATTTATGGTATCTCTCATGTTGTTATTTTTTCAAAGTTTACTACTTGTGCCTGTATTTCTGCTCAGTCCCCCAACTCTGTAGCAAGCGTTTTGCATCATGCACACAGTCATTTGTCACTTGCCTACTGACAACTTCACTGTAGGACAGCAAGACCTGGCTAGGAAGCCTGCGTCTTCATTCTTCCCTGTCTCAATTAGTCATTTCCTTCTTTGAGATCCCAAAGCACTTTATAATACCTTTAGGAAACACTTATCATTTTTCTTTTTAAATTAAGGTTTGTATACCTGACTTCTCCAGACTGAGAAGGTCAAGCTTTGAGAGGTCAAATACTGGGTTTTATGCTTAGCATGTAGGTAAGATTTGCCAGATTTAGAAAAGCAACATATAGAATACAGTTAAGCTTCAGTACCATTTTTAATATAAATATATCCAGAATTGCATAAACACATTATATTACACACATACACATCCTCCTCATTATTATATATTTATACTTATATTAAAATATTCATTTCTGATATAAATTCAAATGTAATAGTGTCTCAAATTATGCTTGGCAACCCTTTATAGGGCTAACCCGAAAAGCATTACTGAGGTATATGACATATTTTTGTTCTTTTTGTGGTTTATTTCAGCTGGTTAACACATCTCTGCAGTGCAATGTGAAGCAGACCAGGACAATATTGTTGCTTCACTAATGAAAGGGATTTTGGACTTACAGCTGTGCAAATCCCACTGGGTAAGACCCACCAGAAGGCTGGGGTTATAGGCACAGCAGGCCACAGAGCTGCACACAGGTGCGAGCGCCCTGCAGAATGCCAGCTTGGTGTGAGCGTTGCTCAGAGGCATGAGGGCAGGTCTAGCAGCTTATGGTGAAGTGCAGGAGTGGTGATAGCCTTCAGGTTTGGAGAGAGCAATAGAGTTTTCAGACTAAAGAAATATCTGATATCCACCTTTCTGTCTTAAGGGTGAGGCTTTTATGAATCCATTTTACTCTTTAGCAATAACCCCCAGTTCAATGTGATGTTGAATCCAATAATTTAGGAGGCAGCATGACACGGTGAGCAACAAACACGGCGCTGGATTCAGACAGAAACGGGTGCGAGTCCCAGCTCTGCTCTGACGAGCCATGATGGCAGCCTCCAGAGGACACGAGGGGGCTTTACCTTGACCCCTTAGATAATTGCATTTGCCCTTGCCTCATTCTTTAATATTATCTGGAGAGTTATATAAAATGCAGTCTCCATCCCTGTCTTCCAAGTAGTTTGACATTTTTAATACTTCCCCACACAGAATTCTGGATTGTCACTGTTGTTGCGAGTTTCTGAGCACAGTCTCCTTCTTGGAATCTTATTTTCCACATGGAAACACTATCACCTACAGAGTAGGGCTACAGAATGGTGTCAAGATAATTAGGTGACTATGAGAGCCATGACTAGCCACACACTCACACATAAACAGGAAAAGTACACGTTTCTCATACAAACGTTAGGTACCTTTTTGCACAACATACATTAGAATGGTTGTTGCATGACATTTCATTGTTGTTTTTCATCATTTGAATGGGGATCCACTACTATATAGTTTTATAAATATGCCTTTAATATGTAATTGCTATTCCTTTATTTTTACACGCAGAGTATTATAAGAGAATGTGTGAACATCAGAGATAAGAATGAGCCAGTTCTACAAAGAATCCACCACTTTATAAATGCCAGCATAATAATCCCTCCATGGGTGATACGCTGGTATGTTTCTCATCACACTTCATGATACATGATGGTGCTCCAACCGTGGAGCTGTTTCTGAAATCAGCAGGCATTTCATACTCATCCGATTTGCAAGACACAGAAACCCTGATGTTAAACACCATTTCACTTTGAGCTGGCTTCAGGAATAAATGGTCTTATGTCTTGGTCTCAGTGTAATAGTCATTCAGGTGTGTGCTATAGAAAAGGCACCAACCTTTGTGTAAGGAAGTTTTCTTTCTTATTATAATAGGACCATGGATACTGTTGACCTCTGAGCAGTGATAACTTTTGATGTTACATGCATCTAAGTTTTTATAATGATTAAATATAAAAGACTCATCTCTTTCTTCATCTAACAAGTTTAAGGATCTACTCTAATGCCATTCTGTTTTTGAAGGGTTTGCATTTATTTTTTTAGACCCTGTTGAAATATTTGTTGATTAGAAGTCAACATGGGTACTCATGCTGGGAAAATTCATTTTCAATGTAAAGATATACAGTGACTGAATGTAAAAAACAAGAAAAAATACAAAAAAAAAGAAATTAACATGAAGAAAATAAATGTATATTATGATTTAATTAATATTAAATGTTACCAAACAAAAGGCATCTCATGACACTTCACTAAAGTAAAACTTTCTTCATCTTGGAAAATGATTTTGCATTCTAGGTTTACTTATATTATTTAATGAATTTAATAATTTTTAAATAATTCATACAGGTATTTA
Source organism: Tupaia belangeri chinensis (assembly GCF_000334495.1). Classification (NCBI taxonomy): domain Eukaryota; kingdom Metazoa; phylum Chordata; class Mammalia; order Scandentia; family Tupaiidae; genus Tupaia; species Tupaia belangeri. The sequence continues at coordinate 1,838,159 of NW_006159808.1, read as the reverse complement.
TACCTCAAGTTTCTCATCATTTATTTTCTTCCTCTAGAAGAAATTCACACTTCTCATTTTACTTTGCAAAAATTAAGTATTTCAATGATTTTGCTAAAATAACGTATTCATTCTAATAGCTGACAGACTGACTGTCTTAGTCAACACTCATGTTTTCTGTGCATAAATAATTAAACAATGGCAAGAGCTTCTGTTTGCTTTGGTATCTCTATTTCATGCTGCACTTGCTGGGTGACTGTGTTCCACCTGCTTCTCATATGCTAGTCCAGAGTGTTATGCTATGTTCTTATAGAAATGACAGAGGCAGTATAAAATAACATTGCCAAATAAAATAAGTTGCCATTTAAATCTGAATCTCAGATAAAGAATGAATAAGGTAGCAAAAATATGACCTACTTCTAAGCATTTTCACAACTAAATCTGACAGACCTGATCTAGACTATGGCCTGGTGGTTAAGGTAGCTCGATCCCACATGGCCAGCTGCAGTTTGAATCTCAGACCCAGCAGCTTGAAAATACCCTGGGCACATGTTTGTGAATGCCCCAAATCCCAAAGGAAAGGAAAGTGGAGGAGAAGGGAATGCCCCACAAGGGGTGCTTTCTTCCTTTCTCACTGTCTTTTTCTGTTTCTCTCTGGCAAGTATACACACATTCTCCCCAATTAAAAAAAAATCTGACAATCCTAATAATAGAGCAATTAAAAATATATAAGACCTCTTAAGACACACTATCATCTCCCTATCATTGGTCAAGAGGGTCACATGACTAAAGCCATATTTAGGGACAGAAAAATATATTATGCCACATTACTAAAGAAAACTGAAAAGTCACTTCGTTAATGGTATGAGTTCAGAGAGAAATACAAATAGTATATATTGTAAAGACCTCAACTATTTCAAGAATCAAAACTAAAGGGAACACAAAATATAATTGAAAAAAAATGAACACAATTGAACATTTATTGTGCCAAATGCTTTATTTAATAATTTCAATAATATAAAGTAGAAACTGCTTTTAGGAGAACAAATGAAGGTCCCTGGCAGTGAAGTGACTTGCAAGGTTAAATGACTTTTTACTCCATTAACAGTTGAGATTATAATTGATATGTGTGGACTTAACCTAGTTGTTTACTCTTCTTTTTTCGTTCTACTTCTTTTGTTCTCTCTTGCTTCTATTTATCTCCCTTTAGTTTTCCAGGTGTGGTGTTCCCTTAAGTATTTCTTGAAGTGGTGGCCTACTTTTGGTGAATTCTTTCAGCTTTTATTTATCTGGGAATGATTTTATTTCTCCTTTCCATTTGAAGGACAATCATGACAGGTATAGTATTCTTGGCTGAAATGATTTTCCTTTGAGAGTTGCAAATATGACTTCCCATCTTTTCCTTACCTGCACTGTTTCAGTTGAGAGGTCTGCTGGTGGTCTAAGGCGGCAATCTTTACAAGTAACATGGTGTTTCTCTCTTATCATTTTTAGAATATTGTCTTTGTCTTTGATTTTTATCAGTTTGGTTAGTTTGGAAATTTTCAATTAACATATCACGAAAGAGATTTTCTAAGCCTTTACTCATCTCTTCACCTTCTGGAAACCAATTATGCAATATTCAGCACCTAAATGGTATCTAGGATTTCCTATATGTAGTCTTCATTTTTAGTGGTTATTTCTACATTCTTCTTGGTTGCTTGGACTACGTTAGAAATTTTGTCTTCAAAGCCAAAGATTCTTTTTTCTGCATGGTCTAATCTGCTGTTAATACTTTCAAGGATGGTTTTGATTTACTCCATGGCACTCTCTAACTCCAAAAGTCCAAAAGTTCTGTTTGATTCTGTTTCAGGATGTCTATCTCTTTATGGAGTTCCTTCTTCACAATGGAAAGACTTTCTCGTTTCTTGGAATTGGTTATTGTTTTCTCTCATATCTCATTGAGTTTAGTTATAATTAATATTCTGAATTTTTATGACATCTCTGTGATTTCATGTGTTTTATCCATTATTGTGGAGTTTTTGTGCTCCTTTGGGAGGAATATTTCCTGCTTTTATCATATTTCTTGAGGCTCTGCTGTGATTTCTAGACATCTGGTCGTGAATTCATTTCTTACTATTTCTTTGTAGTATATACCTTTCTGTAATTGTATATGTGTGCTTCCTTTTGATATGAATTAAATCTATGCCAGTATCCTTCAACTGTGGATGGCAGTGAGGTATAGTATAGATACTATAGAGTTATAAGCTCAAATTTACACAGAATTTCTATGCTTTTGTTCGTTTATTTGTTTGTTTTGAATTTCTGGAATGAGCTTGGGGAGAGAATTCCTGAAGGTCCTCACTGTGTTTAGATGCTTTGGCTCCTGTACACCCAAAGCTTTCTGGTTCGTAAGTGGCTGAGGACTGAACAGAGAAGCTATAATAGAAGGTGGTATGTAAAATTGCACACTGAGACAGCCATGCCACTCACATCCTGGGCTCAGTAGGAGGGTTTGGTGGTGAGTTGGAACCAAGTGACCCTTCTTTCCCTCTACTTCTGGATTGGTGAAGGATAAAGTGGTGTTGGCACCAGAAAGTAGCCCCTTGTCCCTTCTAGATCTGCAACTGTAGGGACTAGGGTGATGGCTCTGAAGGCTAAACCAGTCAGTCCTCCCACAACCTAGGCTTGGTAACAGGCTATGGTGGTAAGCTGGGGCCTGGTGGTCCTGCTTTCCCTCTGCTCCTTCTAGTTCTGCAATTGCAGGGACCAGGATAATGGTTCTGAAGACACAGACTGAATGAAAAACTGAAACCCTCTATCTGTTGCTTACAAAAAACACACCTCATTGACAAAGATACACACAAACTGAAAGTAAAGGGCTGGAAAAAGTTGTTCCATGCAAACAGAAATAGAAAAAAAAGAAAGAATGGTAATATTGATATTAGACAAAATAGGCTTTAGGACTAAAAGGGTAAAAAGAGACAAATAAGGACACTACATAGTTTTAAAAGGATTAATTCATCGAGAAGATATAACAATCATGAGTATTTATACATCCAATGTCAGAGGGCCCAAATATGTAAAAGAAACACCGCTAGATCTAAGCGGAGAGATAGACTGCAATACACTAAGTGTTAGAGACTTCAATACCCCACTCTCACCACTGGAAAGGTCATCTAGACAAAAATTAAACAGACACAGGAACTAATTGACTCCATAAACCAAACAGACCCAACAGACATATATAGAGTATTCTACCTAGCAACTGCTAACACACTTTTTTTTCTCATCTCCGTAAGAGATACTTTCAGATTGACTACATAATAGGCCATAAAATAAGCCCCTATAAACTTAAAAGTATAGAAACTATACCCAGCATCTTCTCTGACCGTAATGGAATTAAACTTGAAATCAAACAGAAAAAGAGCCCTCAAAAATACACAAACACATGGAAACTTAACAACCTACTCCTGAATGACTTTCAAACCACTGATGAAATTAAGACTGAAATTAAAAAATTCACTGAAACCATTGATAATAAACACATCATTCTCCATAACCTTTGGAACACAGTGGAAATAGTCATATGAGGGTTCATAGCCATTAGTGCTCACAAGAAAAAAATAGAAAGGTGGCAAATAAATAACTTGACATTTAAATCTTTTGGAACTGGAAAGCAACAATAACACAAAAATTAAAGAAGTAAAGAAATAGTAAAGATTAGAGCTGAAATAAATGAAACAGACAATAAAAGAAATATACAAAAAGTTGAAATGAAAAGCTGGTTTTCTGAGAGGATAAACAAAATTGATTAAACCATTAGCTAGACTAATGAAGAACTGAGAAAGGAACCAGATAGATAAAATCAGTGATAAAGCTGGTAATATTACAAGTGATATATTGGAAATACAAAAAACTTATGAACAAATACTATGAGTGACTATATATCAATAAATAACAAAACCTAGACATGATGGACAAATTTCTGGATGTGTACAAGTTACTGAGGCTGAAAGGATGAAATAGAAACCCTGAGTGGACTAAAAACAAATTATGAGATTGAGTCAGTAACATATAGTCTCCCAACAAAGAAAAGTCCAGAACCAGATGGCTTTACTTCTCAATTCTACAAAACTTTTAAAGATGAGTTAACTCTGGGACCAGCAGTTGGCATAATGGCTATGTCGCTGGACTCCCACGTGGTCGACCACAGTTCTAGTCCTGGACCCAGTGGCTTAAACTCACGCCGGGCACTTGTGCGTGCCTGGCCAAAATCCCAAGAGGAGAATGAGGAAGGGATTGTGGCCTGGCCGTCCCCCCAGAGGGTGATTTCTCACTTTCTGTCTATCTCTCTCTGTCTTTCTGGTGAGTGCATGTACCCTATAGCAAAAACTTCTCAAAAAAATTCTCCTCTAGCTATTTCTAAAGATTCAAAAGGAAGGAATCCTCCCCAGCTCATTCTATAAAATATCAAATCAGACAAGGACGTAACAGAAAAAGAAAACTACAGATCAATATCTCTGATGAATACTGATGTAAACATTTTTAACAATATACTAGTAAACCAAATCCAACAGCATAGTAAGAAGATTTTACACCATGAGCAGGCAGGTTTAAACTCAGGGATGCAAGGATATTTCAACATACACAAAACAATAAATGTAATATACCATATTAACAGAAAGAAAGATAAAACTTATATGATCATATGTATGGATTAAGAAAAAGTATTTGATAAAATGATCCCTTCGTAATCAAGACGCTCAGCAAAACAGGGGTAGAAGGAACATTCCTCAACCTAATAAAAGCTATCTGTGACAGACTTATTACAAACATCATACTGAATAGGGAAAAGCTAAAAGCCTTCCCACTAAAAACTGGAACAAGATAAGGCTTCCCACTTTCTCCTTTTCAACATAGTGCTGGAAGTCCTAGCCAATGCAATAAGAAAAGGGAACAAAATAAAAGGCATTCAGATAGGAAAAGAAGAAGCTAAACTGCTTTGATTACATACATGGAAAATACAAAGGACTACACACACACACACACACACACACACACACAAACAACAACAACAACAACAACACTCCTAGAAGTGTTAAATGAATTCAGTAAAGTAGCAGGATACAAAGTCAATATATAAAAATCTATAGCATTTTTATATACCAACAATGAACACAGACAGAATTGAATAAATCAATCCCATTTACAATAGCCACAAATCAAATAAGATACCTAGGAATTGAGACCAGAATGTGGTGTGGTGGGTAAGGCACTGGACTTCCACATGGCTGATCATGGTTCAAGTCTTGGACCTGGAGGCTTGCTCTCACTTTCTCTCCCTCTCTAGTGAGCACACATGCCCTATAGAAAATTAACTAATGATAATAATAATAATAATAATAAATTATTCTTAATAAAAAGATATCTAGGAATAAACCTAACCAAAGAGGCGTAATGCCTCTACAAGTAAAAACTATGAAAACTGAAAAAAGAAATTGAATATGATACCAACAAAATGGAAGGACATCCCATTTTCTCAGATTGGAAGAATCAATATAACCAAAATGTCAGTTCTACCCCACTTAATATACATAGTCAGTGCAATTCAGATCCAATTGCTTGTGACATTCTTCATAGAAATAGAAAAAATATATATAAAATTTGTCTGGAATCATAAAAGACTCCAAATTGCCAAGGCAATATTGTGCCAAAAGAATAAAATATGAGACATCTCACTACTCAACTTCCAAATATCAATATATTATAAAGTGGTGATAATCAATACAACATGGTACTAACACAAAATTAGACACATAGACCAATGGAAAAGAACAGAGAATCAGGGGGAAAAATAATCCAAATCACACAACCAACTGATCTTTGACAAAGGCTATAAGATAATACACTGGAGAAAAGAAAGTCTTTTCAGCAATGGCACTGGAAAAACTATATATCCACCTGCAGAAAAATGAAACTGGACCCCTATCTCTCGCCATTAAAAAAAAAAATCACTTCAAAATGGATCAAAGATTTAAATATAAAGCCTCAAACTACAAAACTACTAGTAGAAAACACAGAGGAACTTTTTGAAGACTTTTGAGTAAGCAAGGATTTCTTGAATAAAACCCCTAAAACACAGGCAATAATCCCCAGAATAGACAAGTGGAATTACATCGAACTAAAAAGGAAACAAAAATTAGAGTGAAAAGACAACTTTCCACATGGGAGAAAATATTTGCAAATTATTCCTCTGAAAATAAATTGACTTCTAAAACATATAGGGAACTCAAGCAGCTTACCCATTAAAAAACTAAATAATTCAATTAAAAAATGGGCAAATGAATTGAATAGACAATTCTCCAAAGAAGACTTATGAATAGCCAAAAGGCATATGAAAAAAATGTTCAAAGTCTGTTGTTAAAGGAAAATGCTAATTAAAACCACAATGAGATACCACTTAACTCCCATTAGAATGGTTAGAATCAACAAAACAAAGAATGACAAGTGCTAGTGAGGCTGTGGTGAGAGGCTGTGGTGAAAAGAGAACCATCTCTCACTCTTGGAGCAAATGTAAATTCGTACAACTTCTGTGGAAAACAATATGAGGTTCCTCAGAAAACCTACAAATAGAACTACCTACCATATGGCCCAGTAATCTCACTCTTTAGTGTTTACCAAAAAAATAGGGGAACACTCAATCATTTGCACATCCATGTTTACTGCTGCATTATTCACAATTGCTAAAACATGGAACCAAACTAAGTGTCCAAAAAATGAAGACTGGGTTGGAAAACTGTGGTACATATGTACTACGGAATATTACAAAGCTATAAGAAATAGTGAGATCCTATCATTTGACAAAAGTGGACAAATAGAGTACAGTAATTATTGACCCAAGTAAGCCAGACATTGAAAGATACACATTGTACATCCCCAGTCAGTTTGTTCAGAGTGTCTGCACTATATGGCAGAGGTTGAGAGATCTGAAGATGTGATGGTAGAAAGGATAGATGTGGATGCTAGTGACTATAAGGGAGGAGAGTGGGTATGAGGTGCAAGGGGAGGAAACAGAAAATGTAAAAGTTCTTTGTTGAAAAGGTATATGTCTTTGTGTATATATATTGTATACATCATGATGGGGTTTTATGTAAAATGGGATATTAGTAAAATTTTTAAAAATTAAAATAAAAATGATAATTTTTTATAAGGAAAAGTAGTTCTTTTAAGTTTTAAAAAGAATTATTTATTTATTTATATTATATTTTAAAATTTACTTTAAGACACATGCACTCATGAAAGAAAGAAAAGAAGAAAGCAAGCCACCAGGTCCAGGACTTGAACCACAGTCAGTTATGTGGGAGTCCAATGCCTTAACCACCATGCCATCTCCTGGTCCCAAAAGTAGTTCTTTCAATTCTCTGAGCCCAGAGACTATACTTTTACACCTTGGATGTAAACAAAAAAATGTGAAATTCATTTGGAAAAAAAAATTATACCAACTATTGAAGAATGATGAGATAAGGTGGTTTTACGGTTTGTGAAAAAGGTGGAAGATGACTTTCCCAGTGGACAAAATAGGGATAATAGTAAGAGTTAGCATGTCCAAAGGAAAAAGCAAAAAGCTATTGCCTACAGATTTAACATATTAAAGAGCTAAATATTTCATAATTAGCCAACTGTTTATTTTTTACAAAAATTCCACTCCCTGGTCATTCTATGTAGAAAACCTCTCTGCTGAGATGCATGCATTGTGGCTTCACTCAACAAATCCACATTTTTGAAGTTGAATCCAGATTAAGAGAGTGTATCCAATCTATGCGACCACCATCTCCAAAATAGGTAGGGATTCTTTTCAGACCTCTGTTACAGAGTTCGATTTGTTTGTGAGCTAAAAATTAAAAATGTTGATGCTTATGTACTCTCATAATTGAGTCACATTCTCTTTCTGGTCTTTATAGAAAATGAAATAAATCACTATATTGCATTTATGTGCTTCATATATCTCATATACAGCATTTTACATTAATAGGTGATCTCCTGAAATAAAAGAAAATTAGCAGATAAAAAATATGAGAGAGAGATGGACTTATATTAAGTAACTATAGCAGACATGGTGTTGAAACTGTGCTTGACTGTTCAAGTATTCAAAAACATGCAAGACCATTAAAGTCACAGGAGCTAAAATTGATTAAGCAATAAGAAGCTTTACCTTCATTAATATTTCAATACTCACAAATGGATAAAAAATTCTTTAATCATCAGGTCAAAATGAGTATATTCTTCATCTTAAAAATGTGTTTATAAATGATTCTGTGACCAGATAATATAAGCTCTGGATTCTAAAAAAATCCTGAGGGAGCAGTGAATTATTGTTGTGTGTAATAACAACTATGAAGAAAGTTCAATTCTGGAAATAATCAAGATCTGATTTATTAAGGCAGGAAAGATACAGTTTCTCCAAACTTCCCAAGGAACCTATGTCCCTTCAGTATATAATATCACTTTCCTAGAAGTAAGCTGTAAAATTATTAACAAAGAACAATAAAATGTCTGTCCCATAAAATAATGACATTAACAGTAGGAAAATAAAAGTAACAAAGGCTACTATATATTGAACTTTGATAAACCTGGAATTGTTAAGTATTTAACATATCACATTTTATTAATTTTACAATGGTCAGTTTTTTTTATTTTTTAAAGAATTTATTTATTTAACATTATTTATTTATTTATTAGTTTATTTTAATTTGACTAGAGACGGGGAGAGAGACAGATAGATAGAGAGAAAACAAGTTGCCAGGTCTGGGACTTGAACCATGGTTGGCCACATGAGAGTTCAGCATCCTTAACCACCATGTCATCTGCCAGCCCTCTTGAATTTATTTTTTAAGAGAGATTTTTGCTATAGGCCATGTGTGCTTACCAGCGAGATAGAGAGAAAGAAAGTGAGAAATCACCCCCCTCCCCCATGGGGGAAGATGGGCTTGCCACAATTCCTTCTCCATTCTCCTTTCAGGATTTAGGGCACTATTACATGCCCAGCACAAGTTTCAAGTCTTGGCGTTTGGCACTTGAACCATGGTCTGCCATGTGGGAGTCCAGTACCTTAACCACGATGCTATCATCTGGTCCCCATTTTAAAATTTTTAATACCTGAAACAGATTCTTCTTACAATAGATGAGCTCTTACAGCCCTTGACTGTAAGGTGAAAATAAGCTACCTAACATCATCTTCATGTGTGCAAACTTGGCCATTGTTACGCACATTTTTTTTCTTATTTCCACCTATTTGCTATTATACAAATTAAGCTTGATTGCTGTTTAAAATAAATTCAAAATATTATACTTTATCAAGGCACGGAAAAGAATTATGTTTGCAAAAGAACACAGAAAAACAGTGTGTATGGTTAAACAAGGAAATATGCTCTAAATTTGATATTAGTGAATGAAAAATTTATCAGAGAAAGGATTACAATTTCACGTTTCTCAGAAATTATAACCAAATGCTTCAGGATCGAGAAGACGCCCACAACTACGATAACTTATGTTGTTTCTGAGCTATGTGAGAAAGGATTCCCTATCACAAACAAAGTCCTATAATTAAAAGCAGAAATATTGCTGGCCCCCTTTAAACAACAGAGGGAAAGTTCAGAAAACTAGGGGCGGATATGATTTTCCCTCCATTGAATGAGATCATCATTCAGACATTGAGCATCAGACTGTTGGAAACTTACTACTGAGTTTGAACAACAGTTACATTTGAGGCAAGTGTGATTTATAGGAGGGGAAAAAAATTGTGTTTAGATAATCACTTGTAGCATCTCAACATTAATAGTTTAATCACTTGTAGCATCTCAGCAACAATAGTAGAGCACAGTCTCTTAAAAAAAAGAAGGAAAAAAAGGAAAAAAAAAAACCTGCAATACCAGTGCTTTTAATTTAACTGCACAGAAAATGACAATATAATTTTTTAAAAAGGAAAAAGATAAAAAATATGAATATGAACCAATTTGAGTTTAATAGTGATAAAATAGGCAAAATATGTTTTATGAACTCAAAAACCAATGTATTTTTCTTATATTTCTACCTTAATACTTAAATAAGTTTTAAAAATTACTTTACAGATATAAAAAAATTTAAAAATTAACTCATTCTCCCATCTTTTAATAGGATTGATAGTCTTTTTTCGGAACAGCTGCTTGAGTTCCTTGTGAATTCTGGTTACCAGTCCCTTATCTGACACATAGTTTACAAAAATATTTTTCCATTCTGAGGGCTGTCGATTCACACTAATTATGCGTCTTTTGCCAAGCTCTCTAAAGATGACATAGGAATAGCTAGAAGGCATATGAAAAAATGCTAATCATCCCTCATTGTAAGGGAAATGCATATCAAAACAACAATGAGATACCATCTAACCCCAGTCAGAATAACTAAGATTAAAAAAACAAAAAAATGGTAAGTGCTGATGGGTGGGGGGTTAGAGTGGGGTAATTCTACAAATAGAACTACCATATGATCCAGCAATCCCACTCCTTGGTATCTACCCAAAGGACGGAAGAATACTTAATAGGAAAAGTGCTTGCACATTGATGTTTATTGCGGCACTATTCACGATCACTAAGTCATGGACACAACCCAAATGCCCACAAACAGATGAATGAATGGATAGAAAAACTGTGGCACATATACTCTATGGAATACTATTCAGCCATAAAAAAAGCAACAATACCCTGGCTTTTGACAGGAAGTGGATGACTATGGAAGATCTACTGCTGAGTGAAGCAAGCCAGACTATGAAGGAGAGGCAATGTATGTCCCCACTTAATATATACCGAGAGTCAGCACTCGATGACTGAAACTCATTAACTAAAGGATATAGAAACACGGTATATAGATGTAAATACTACATACGGTGTGTGTGAAAGAGGGTCTGAGGAAGGATATTTAGAAGAAAAATACGGAGGCAAAGCAATAATGGAACAAAGAAATGTGGTATTATCTGTTGAAGATATTTTACAATTTTATCAACTGTACTAGGGAGAAATGTTCACCTGTTGAACTATTCATTTTGTAAGCTAAATAATGTGATTGAATGTATAAAAGAAAATGAAATAAAAAAATTTTTAAAAATTTAAAAATTAAATGGGACCAGCAGTTAGCATAATGGCTATGTTGCTGGACTCCCACGTAGTTGACCGCAGTTCGAGGCCCGGACCCGGTGGCTTAAACTCACGCTGGGCACGTGTGTGTGCATGCCCAAGATCCCGAGAGGAGAAAGGAGGAGAAGGGATTGCGGCGTGGCCATCCCCCCTGGGGGGTGATTTCTTGCTTTCTATCTCTCTGTCTCTGTCTATCTGGCGAGCGCACACGCCCTATAGCAAAAACCTCCCCCCCAAAAAAATTTAAAAATTAAGTAAAAGAAATAGTTTTTTTTCTTATTTACTGATACAAAAAAATAAAAGTGACCTTTAGAGTAAAAAATATTAGATTTGATGAAATACAGCAAGTCATTAAAATTTTTCCTCAAAATTTTGGTTATATATATTAATCTTTTCAGTTTACATATGAAAAAAAATTGAGCCCTAGCAAATCTATGTACCATGTCAGAGGTCACACAACAAACTGTCTTAGAGTAGCCCTCAGCCCTAGTCTGTTGAAATGCTGAGTGTCTTTCATATTGTGATTGATTTTATACACATTTCAGAGGTTCAATTTCTTCAAGTATAAAATTAGGAAAATAAACCAAAAATATTGTAAAATTCTTTTCTCTATTGATACCAATCATTTTAAGTAAAACCCAAGATATTTTTTCAATGTCAACCACGACACTAGGGAATTATTGGCTAAGAAATACACAATTATGGTTCAAAATTTCCAACTGTTTCTTGAGCATATTAATATGTTCTTTAGACTCCATATGATATAAGGTAATAATTAGCCTCATACATTGTAAAATACAATAAAAAAAGAGCTTCTGTTTGTACTAAAATGAACACTTTGTTTTAGAATTCGGAGATTTAGTGAACGAGCTTTTTTTCCGTCCTCTACACATTTCAATTAATTATAAACTTCAAATATAGCAACTCTCAGCTTTTATTTTTTGACATTGGATAATTTTTTAAAGGTTTTTGCCATAGGGCATATGCACTCAATGGAGAGACAGAGACAAATAGTGAGAGGGTAAGTGAGAAATCACTCCCCAAAGGGGATGGCCAACCTGCCACAATCCTTCTCCTCCTTTTTCCTCCTAGGATTTTGGGCACACATGCACACATGCCCGATGTGAGTTTCAAGCCCTGGATCTGGGACTTGAACTGCAGTAGGTCATGTAGGAGACCAGCACCATAACCACTATACCACCTGCTGATCTCAGATTAATATTTTTCAATTATTTTTATTCATGGGATTTTACAAAAAAAATCTCCACTGTCTTGATTGACTTTCTCCAGGATGTCTATAACTTTATGTCATTGTGTATAGCTACAATGGACAAAAAGAAACTAGATTTTTCAGTGTAGTGACTTTTGGTTGCTTCAGCAGAATTGTTGCTTTTTTCTGAATGTATTACCCAACATCTCTGGATCCATTGTGTTTCTGCTGTATTTTGACCAGTCAAGCCATCTCTTTCTATCTTCCTGTGATTTCTCTTTGTCAGATTCAAGAGATCCCACCTACATGCTGAGGATCTGGATATCATTCAGTTCATTTCAGTGCTTTTTCATCCAAAGTAAAGGAAAAACATTTCAGTCCTGAAGTTTCTCTTAGAGTTCTTCTAACACAGCCTCATCTGAGACTGTGAACAAGTCTAAATGGAATTAGAGCAATCAAATAGTATGACCAAGCTCTCACAGTTGTTCAACAACAAGGTACAAGAGCCTTGTCTTCGGAATCTTGGTTACTGTGCCATATTGCTATTTCAAGTGTTTATCCCTTCTTTCTAATTATACTGGTTAAGTTGGTTTTATGACCTATAACAAAGAATTTCTGTACTATTAAAATTCTATTATTTCTCTTTCTTTTTAATTGGACTACTTAAAAATCTAATATCTTGAAGTTAATATGTATATATATATACATATAGATATATACATGTATATATGTATATAGATAGATAGATAGATAGATAGATAGATAGATATGCTCTTTGGAGTAAGAAATATATTGAACCAGTTCTGGGCTCTTCAATTTGCTGCCTTTGTGTTATGGGTCTTCTCTAAGTCTCTGTACTTTAAAATGTATATAATATAGAAAATAATCTCTAATATAAGATTGTTGAAAATATTTGTATGAAATAGTATACCTTATGGCTGGGCCATTGTGAGTCACTAATAAATGTTAGTAATTTTATTATAATTGAGAACATTGACAGCACCAGAACAAAATGTGAACAGGAAAGATAACAAGGTAAAATTTATAAATATTCTTTTATGTAGGTTTTCAAATATTGTATAAAAATCAGCATAATAGTGAATAATGAGTAAACAATTAATTTGTAGTAAGACTAGAGAACATGAAACTACTTCTCCCAGTTCCTCTGAGTTATCTGTGATGATGGAGAGGTCTGGAAAATTTCCTTATTATTTATCACCCCAAGGTCCAGCTTCCAGAAAAATTAACATAGGAAATTTTTACAAGACACCACCACATAGACATTGAAGTGGTTAAAATTTTAAAACAACTGATAATTACAAGTTGCTAAGGATGTGGAAACACTAGGCTCCTTCAAATTTTCTGGCAGGTATGTAAAATGGCACAATCAATTTGGGAAATCGTGTATTAGTGCCTTAGTCCATGTTACTACAACAAAATGCCATAGACTAGATGGCTTATAGACAACAGAAATTTATTTTTCCCCGTTCTGGAGGTTTTAAGTCTGAGATCAGGTGTGCTAGCATGATTGGGTTCTAGTGAGGACTCTTCCAGTTGTAATCAGCATCCTTCTTGTATCTTCATTAGTTGGAAGAAAGAGCTCTGGTCTCTCCCTCCCCTTATAAGATCACTAAATTCCATCCATGATTCCTCTATCTTCATGACTAACCACCTCACAAATATCATTTTGCACCTTAGACTTTAACAATGGATTGGGGGAAACATGAACATATATTGTATATATCTATACAATGGGATACTACATGGGAATTTTTAAAAATAGACAGTTGATGCCAACAATGGCATCATTAAATTTTTCAGAAGATTATTCTCTGTAAAAGAAACAGAATTTCTCCTCCCACCCCCAAAAGAGGCTATACTGAACAGCATGCAAAACACACCGTGATGTAAAGCAGACCAGTTGTCTGGGGATGAGGGAGAGGGTAAGAAATGTGGACATGAAACAAATGTGGGTGCTGACAAATACAACCTATCAAACTATTCATAAGTATTATATTTAAGTTATACCTTAATAATGTTTTATATTTCTTTTTTTAGGTTTTTGCCATAGGCACACATGCTCACCAGAGGGAGACAGAGAGACAATGAGAGGAAAAGTGAGCTATCACTCTTCAGGAGAATGACCATGTGACAATCTCTTTTCCTCCAATCTCCTCCTGGGTTTTGGATATCTGCACATATGCACTCAGTTTGATTTTCAAGCCACAAGGTGTGGGACTCGAATCATGGTTGGCAATGTGGGAGTCCAGCATCTTAACCACCACGCCACTTTCTGACCCATGCCATTTTTCTCTTAAAGGGTAATGCTACACAGAATATAGTGTTCTCTCTCAAACAAATCTCTCAGAGTCATTAGATCCACAAGTTAGAAAAAACTGAAGCATAGAAGCATAGTTAGAAAGATTGTGTAGGATTATCTCTGATCTTTTATTCTAAACTATCTAAAAAAAAAGTCAGATTTACTTTCCGCATTTTATTTAATAAAAGTGACTCATAGAAGGGTTGCACACGTGATCTTAGGCGTTCTTACTGCAGTATTTTGTATTAGACTGTCCAATTTGACAATCTGCAGATTCCTACCCAGTTGGGGAAAATGTTGCCAATCCATAGATTTCCCAGTAACAAGAACCATTCTATGAGAGAGAGAGAAAAAAAATACCTGAGACAAAATACCATTGTTAACATGGGAGCAAATTCCTACCTCAAAATGGCCTCAAGAGTGACAGAAAAGGTTTGGGCTTTGCATTTTTCTCAAATGCAAGCTGTGAATAATGTGGATGGTATCATAGAGTGGCTTAGCTTTCTGTCTTCTGCATTTTTCTACACAGAGGTTGGAATCAGTTACGGCTGTTACCAACAATAGTCTATACCTTGGATTTCTGTTAAAAGCCTACTTGAATACACTTAAAAGTCTGCATAACAAACACCCTCCTTTATGAAAATGAAGAACCTGACAAAAATTGAGGGACAAGCAAAATTTATGGACAAGGAAAACTATAGGAATTGGACAGTTTTGTCACTGTGGAATTTCATTCTAAATAAGTAAATTGCTAAGAATCAAATTTCCATCCTACGGAGGAAATACTCAGCTTCCTATCTTTCTTTATAAAAACTGTCAAGTGTCAGGCAAGGAATTAGTATGTGAAGGGAAATATTGTATGTAGGGCAGGTGTTCTGTGAATTTCTTTGACTGACAAGAATCTTACTAAAACCCGGACTGAAGAAATTAAACCCTACTGTTTGTTGTCATCTAAATTTGAGGGGTGCTGGGAATCTCCCTACCCTCAAAATATCTCCATTGGCTTGTCAAAATGCCTATAATTTTTACCATAAGAAATTCACTCCTTTCAGGCAGCTGAGGCCACTGAGTGGGCCGAGGCACAGGGGAGAGCAAATACGTGGGTGGGGCCTGGACCCTCTGATGTGCCTGACAGCTGGCCAAGGGGAACACCACTGAGAAAATGTCAACTCTCCCCATTTTTAGGTAGCCCTTTCAGGGCAAAGCATTTATCTCTATCACTAGATCAAAAAATATTTCCATGATTATGATATATAATATGGTATCAAAGGTGCTCAAGTATTCCAAATGCAATCCATTAATACAATTGACATTTCATTACAGTGTAAAAGGGGATTCACGAGAACATGTAGATTAGTCCTGATTTGTAAAAAGCATTTAGAACAACTCAGATGATTCAAAAATGTATGCGCTCAGTTAGTGAGAATGTGTGTGTGTATGTTTGTGTGTGTGCATATGTGAGAGAGGTGGGACGAATTCTGGTCTCCACACTGTTCCTGGATACCCTAAGAGGACTGGTATTATTATATCATAGTTTATACTCATAGATAGCCAAGGCTCCAATTATTCATAATTTAAGACTCGAGTCAAATAACAGCAGTAAACATATACAGCAATTAATAAATAGCCAAAGGCCAACGTCTCTGTCTCCAGAGCTCAGGGTCTCAGAAATGAGGCAGAGGGAACTGAGAACACAAAGAGACTTGCCCAAGAAAGCAGTTTCAAGAGCCTGGTCCAAAGCTCAGGTGTGTATGTGCTTCCTGCCTGGCCCCATCACAAGCCATCCTTCTGCCATGGAATTCCAATCAAATCCCACACAGGGGCACGTGGGAATTACTGCCTTGTCCCTGCTGCACTCTCCTGACACTTGCTGTTTTCTGGGCATTCTCATTTGCCGGCTCTGATGCTCATCTGCGCTGATGTGGCAGTAACATGCAGGTCAGGGAGCAGACTCCCACAACATAAAATGCTCATTTCATCACATTCCACGTATTTCGCTATCGCATTAAGGGCAGGTGGTGTCCAGCCTGCAATGAAACCTTTCTATCTTACTTTCTTTGGACATACATCGTGGCTGTGAAGTATCATCTGCTTAGAGAAATGTAAGTCTTCCCTCTCTACATTCTTTGGAAGCTATGCCTTCAGCGAATTTTCATTCAGAGTCCACATTTGCTAAAATCAGAATAAATTCAAATAGCTTTAAAAAGAGAGGGAAAGGCACTCATCAGGATGCATTTTTGTCAGCCTTCCTGTTTTTTTTCTGCTTCTGTTCAGAGAGGGTACCTCTTCAAAAGCACACTTTGCTTCTGACAGCTCTGCAGTGATTGGATGCAGCAGGAAATAGTGCCTGACACATAAAATCCACTGATTCAACTATGCAATATTTATTTCATAGCCAACATAAATAAAAATAAAATATTTCCTTGAACGTTTTCACTCACACATGGCCTGGCTGCATAGCCAGCAACTTTTCAGATCCTTGCATTAGGAAACTTGCATTGGTTTTCCTCTACACCACACATCATCTCTGACCCGACTTCAATTGAACTATCTTTTTGTTGAATAATAAAACACAAGTATTGCTTGGGAATGTATTTTTAAATATACTACAGAAAATACAATAAAGATGGAATGACTATAGCTTGATGAGGATACTATTAGATTCAAATGAGTAAAGATTTTCAAGAGACATTTTTTTTCTTGCTTTAATTACAATGACTTGGTCTTTGCTATGGCTGCACCAAGGAGCTATTAATGTCCAGTTACTTGGGCTCCTAAGTTATTGAGTTCATCATGACCTTGATGAATCCAAGTCCTAATTATTAGAGTGGTACCAAGGAGCTTCTGAAAACTCTAAAGAAATCAGAGACATCACAACTTGATTTTATAGCCTCAAGTGGGCCAAGCAAGAGTAAACTTGTTTATCACCACAGCACGACACCTACCTGAGACACATGGAGGGAGGATATTGGGAAATCTCTGTTGCTTAGAAAAGCATTTGTGAGTAGGGTCAAAGTTTTCCTAGATCATAGAAAATCACTAGTCATAAGTGTATCAGAGTGTGTGTCAAGAAAAGGCCACAGTAGAGGGTCCGAAGAGGAAGTGACAAAGGATGTCCTGATGGCCCACCTCCAGTAACCTTCATTAAATATTTTTCCATAATTCTGGCAACACTGAAGGTATTTTTTTTCTTCTTACAATTTTGCCTTTTTTGTTTTGTATTTTAGCATGAGGAAAACAGATTTTGATATTTCAGTGAGACAATGTTCATATGTTGATTGAAAGAAGACAACAGAACTTTCACAGGGAAAGGATGCAGAACACAGTATTTCTGAAGAGCTAATGTTTCTTAGTAAAACTACAAGCCGTGGGAAAATTTGTAAGCTCTAAATTCTGAACAAACTTTATTCAGCTACTCACTTAAAGTTTTTTTGAATCATTTATCGACAGTCTTCTCATACCCTTTGCTAAATTAAATCATATTTCACCCAAAGCTGTCTCCTTATGATATTAACTATAATCAAATTAGTATAAACAAACTGCAAATTAACTAAGAAAGTATTCTTGTAACAAATAACTGAGCCTTAGCCAATCACAACAGCTGAGCTTTGTCCAGTCACAGGCTTCCAACTGATCAGACCATGTCTATATAAATCAGATGCCAAGCTGTAACCAATCAAGCTGTTTCTATATGTCACTTCTTCTTCCTGTCTATAAATTCTGCCTGACCATATGGATGAATGGAGCTTTATGAACTCTGGTTCTGAGAGCTAGCTAAATCCTGAAGATTTTTTTAGCAAATAAATTCTGCTACATTTGTCTAAAGTTTTTATTAATGGTGTGGTGTCAGAAGTGGGATCAAAAGTAGATTTCTGATGACTCTTAGGAGTCATGAGTGACTAAGAAAAAGTAGCTGTTGGTCCCATTATACCCAGTGATCCTTCACAGCAATGGGAGTTGAAGTAAGTTTTCTCTTGGATTAAAGCTCCACCAACTTGTGTTCTGAACTCTGAGGTTATTCGAGCATATCTAACCTGGACTGGGTGTGTAAGTTAAAACAGAAACAGGACTATGTCTTGTAGGGAGGCTTCATGTGTCTATCTGAGTCAGATAGAACCTGGACTGGGTTTGGTAGATGAGATTTCTAAAAGATAGGAAGTCAGGGGCTCATCTGGATCTAACAATTCTAGAGCTCCAGTCAATTTTATGTATCAAAACTATGGACTCAGAACCTGTGATTTTTTTGAATAAATGGGTAAATCTTGGGAACCAGCAGTTAGCATAACGGCTATGTCACTGAACTCCCACGTAGTCGACCACGTTTCACGTCCCAGACCCGGTGGCTTAAAACTCACGCCGGGCGCGTGTGTGTGCGTGCCCAAGATTCCGAGAGGAGAACGGAGGAGAAGGGATTGTGGCGTGGCCATCCCCGCTGGGGGGTGATTTCTCACTTTCTGTCTCTATGCCTCTCTCTGTCTGTCTGGCGAGCGCACGCGCCCTATAGCGAAAACCTCTCAAAAAAAAAAAAAAATGGGTAAATCTTAAAGGTAACTTAGACTTAAGAGTGGCCAAAGCAGGGAAACTCCTAAAGAGAAAACAGGCACATGTCTTTACAGTTACTATCTTTATAGGGTCCTAGAGAACCTTCTCATACATATTTTTATGCCTCTAAACTCTTTCTCATAAAACTAAACAAGACAAAAAAACAAACAAGTGATTGATCTGTCATCCAGTCTTGAAAACAATAACAAAAAATAGCAAAAAGTAGGAGAAACCAGTCTCCAACTATAAGGCATGATTAATAGCATCCATGCTGATTCCGGGCATAAAAAAATTATTGTCCTATTCTTTAGCATGCATCACTCTAAATATAGTAATCTAGCTAAAACACACAAACTGCAACTGGGAAACCACTGAGCTAGCTAAATTAATCTCCAAACTAAAGTTTTCTCAAATAAAGACCATTTTCAGCCAGTTATTTTGAAATCCTTTGGTTAAAAAAAAAAAAATTACGTCTATAAGCAAAATGGCCATTTCTAAGAGTATTTATCTTTCTGGATTGGGAAGATAGGGAATATAAACCAGAAACTCTTACCTTGGTTTAAATATACATTAAAACACGACTTTTGTTTAAGATGCTTTCTCTGGCCATCTTGTCTTACCTAGGTCTTTACCTATATCTTTCTTTCTTGGTTTAGGTAAATGTTATTTAGGCCAGAAGTTTTACCTCTGTGCCTTTGAGATGTTCATTTTCTACCCAGTCTTACCCAAGAACTATCCCTTGAAAATATAAGTTTAAGAAAGACAACTCAAAAGATAAGAGAAAGAGAGAGAGAGAGAGAAAAAAAAGAACTATTTGGAAACTGGCAAACAACAAAATTCTAAAGGGTATTTTATTTTTTATATTTTTTACAAATATTATTCATAGTTTTTGGCAATCTGGATGGATAGCTTTGTTTCATCAGCCAGTGAAAAACAACTTAAATATCAGTATTCTTTAAAAAAAAAATTAGTGAGCTTTCTATTATTGTACCTAGCATGTGGCTAAGATTTTGTAATAAAAGCAGTAAGATCTGTTTCTATCTATATGGTTACGTATACACGAAAATCTGTGTGTATGTGTGATATTTTTCTATCTCTTTATATTACCAAAAATAAATTGGAAAAGAGCTCTATTTAATTGGCTTAAAGAAAAGTACTTATGTAAATTAAGCATTCTCTCAGGCAAATGAGAACTAATTCAAGTGCTTTTCAAGTCCACACAACCTGGGTAATCTTTTGTAAATAAGAATATGGTTGATTTAATTAAACCATACATGTCTTCAAGGTTTTCAGCATTAAATGTAGTGTAGACACACAACTTTAATCTTTAATAGAACTCACCCACTCCCAGACTTCCAGCCAGCCAAAATCACATGTGCATCAAGTGTGTTCAGGTTTACGTGAGATTCAAACCCAGGGTTTCCCATCCAACACTAGTACTGCATAGTGGTGCCCTGCCAGCTGCACCACTATAGCTTGGCCACCTGGGTTTTACAAGATGGGTGCAGAAAGGCCACACAGAAGGATGGCAATGTGCTGGTAGAAGCAGAGGTGGAGTAATACCGCCAAGCAAGGAGTGCAGGTGGCCTCTAGAAATGGAATGAGCCAAGGATGGGTTTTCTTCCCCTTTAAAGGCTCCATCTCTACTGACACCTTGAATATAGGCTAATCAGTTTCATTCTGAAATTCTGACCTCCCAAAATGCAAGCTTAAATTCATGTTGTTTTAAGTCAGAGTTTGTGGTAATTTGTTCTAGTAGTAACAGGAAGCTAATACATTATGGCTGGCCAAAAACCCAAGGATGTGAATTATATGATGAACTTGTAAAACTTTACAGTAAAGAAAAAAAAAAATTGAACACAAAAATGGGCAAAAACATAAAAGGACATTTCACTGAAGAAAACATACTAATGTCAAATAAACACAGGGAAAGACATTTAACATCACTAGCCTCCAGAGAAATGTAAAATAATAACACAAGGAGCTGTCATACGTTCACCAGAATGGCTTTTAAAAAGAGCACCACCAAAGGCTGGCAAGTATGCACAGAATGTGGACCATTCATTCCTTACTGATTGTGATGTAAAATTTCCATTCTGGAAAACATTTCACAGTTTCTTATGGAAATAAACATTCAATTACAAAATGGCCTAGCAACTGGACTGGCATTTATCCCAGAGAAGTAAAAACTTGTGTTCACACAAAAACCTGTCCATGGATGTTTATAGCAGTTGTATTTGTAGTAACCAAAACCTGGAATCAACACAGCTGTGTTTCGGCAGGTGAAAGGATAAGAAACCTTTGGGGCATACGTAGCACATACTACTACTTAGCAATAAAAAGGAACCAACAATTGACACATTTAGATGCAGCTCCGTGAACTGAAGCTGAGAGAAAAAGAAATCTTAAAAGGTTACACACATATTGTATGATTCCATATCTGTATGTGTGTGTACATAGTGTGTGTGTATTGTATTATATTGTATTACACACACACATATATATAGGCAGTATATATATATTATATATATATACTATATGGTGTGTGTGTATATATATATATATATATATATATATGTATGTGTGTGTGTGTGTATTTATATGTGTGTGTGTGTATATAAAATTTGTGAAATGACTAAATTTTAGAAATGGAAGACCTATTTAGTGACTGCTAGAGGCAAGGCAGAGGTGAGAGAGGTGGGTTGGGTATAAAGGGGAAATCCAAGGGTCATCATGGTCATAGAATTGCTCTGTATCTTGTCAGTGATGAGACATACACAAACCTAGTTATGCGATATATTTATAAATACATGCATATGCATGTGCACACATATGAGAACAACAACAGCAACAACAAGATAACAGGAAATCTGAACAAGACCCTTGGAGTGTACGGATGCCAATCCTCAGGTGTTGTACTACACTTTTCCATTGTGTACACTGGAGGACCTGGGTAACTGTACACATGCACACACACACACATATACACACACACGGGATATCTATGCATATGTCTTGCAAATATATGTGAATCTACAATTATTTCAACCAAAATTTCAATTAAAAATGTAACTGTGGGTCCAGCTTCAAACAAGGTGGTGAAGGAAGCTGGATTCTGCCTGGCCAATTCTGTTGTTCAAGTCCCACACCTGGCTACTTGTGAAACATGGTGTCATGTGTGTGTGTGCATGCATGCCCAAAATCCCAAAAGAAAAGAGAAATGGTGGAGAAGGGACTGCAGTGTGACCATTCCCCATGGAAGGGATATTTTCTCCTCTCCCCCCTCTCTATTTTTCTGTCTCTCTCTGATAAGTGCATGCACCTGCTAGTAATAAATAAATATTTTTTTAATGCAACTGCAAAAGTGATAATAAACCCAATGAGCATCTTTGGTTTATTTCTTCTTTGGGATTCTATAATGAGTCACAGGACTCTAATTCCAAGATATATATATATGTATGTGTGTGTGTGTGTATTTATATGTGTGTGTGTGTATATAAAATTTGTGAAATGACTAAATTTTAGAAATGGAAGACCTATTTAGTGACTGCTAGAGGCAAGGCAGAGGTGAGAGAGGTGGGTTGGGTATAAAGGGGAAATCCAAGGGTCATCATGGTCATAGAATTGCTCTGTATCTTGTCAGTGATGAGACATACACAAACCTAGTTATGCGATATATTTATAAATACATGCATATGCATGTGCACACATATGAGAACAACAACAGCAACAACAAGATAACAGGAAATCTGAACAAGACCCTTGGAGTGTACGGATGCCAATCCTCAGGTGTTGTACTACACTTTTCCATTGTGTACACTGGAGGACCTGGGTAACTGTACACATGCACACACACACACATATACACACACACGGGATATCTATGCATATGTCTTGCAAATATATGTGAATCTACAATTATTTCAACCAAAATTTCAATTAAAAATGTAACTGTGGGTCCAGCTTCAAACAAGGTGGTGAAGGAAGCTGGATTCTGCCTGGCCAATTCTGTTGTTCAAGTCCCACACCTGGCTACTTGTGAAACATGGTGTCATGTGTGTGTGTGCATGCATGCCCAAAATCCCAAAAGAAAAGAGAAATGGTGGAGAAGGGACTGCAGTGTGACCATTCCCCATGGAAGGGATATTTTCTCCTCTCCCCCCTCTCTATTTTTCTGTCTCTCTCTGATAAGTGCATGCACCTGCTAGTAATAAATAAATATTTTTTTAATGCAACTGCAAAAGTGATAATAAACCCAATGAGCATCTTTGGTTTATTTCTTCTTTGGGATTCTATAATGAGTCACAGGACTCTAATTCCAAGAGTTTGGCAAATATATTTTCTTCTGTGGTTGGAATTCTAATTTTTTTTAGCTTTTTATGTGTGTTTATATATTTAACCTTGTTATGAAAGAAGTTTGTTTGCCAAGATTCTGTTGATTATTATTAGTAACTTGTTTTAATAGAATAGAAAACAAATATGTTGGTTGAGAGTAAGACAGTGCCAAAATTTTAGGTGGCAGTGGTTTAAAATAAAATCAATCCATTTATAAAATTTTTTAGCTTGTCATATTGAATAAGTATCTGAAGAACAAACCAGGCTTAGGATCTTTTTTTAAGATGTTTTTCCCCCCTAGGGTATGTGTGCTCACTAAAGAAAGACAGTAAGAGGAAAAGTGAGAAATAATTCCTAAGGTGGGATGGCCATGCCACAATCCCTTCTCCTCCATTCTCCTCCTGAGATGTTGGACATGCATGCACATTCGCCTGGCTTGATTTTCAAGTTGCCAGGTCTGGGCCTCAAACTGCAACTGGGAATATGGAAGTCCGGTGCCTTAACCACTACACCATCTGTGGGCCTCAGATTAAGATAATTTAAAAATTCCCCAGTGCTTTCCACAAAACTTGTTGTCCTTGATCACGGTAATTGTCAAATATGTATATACCAATTCAGTTCCTAATTAACCTGTCATAGAAACTGTATGACCATTACAACTCTGTAGGAAATTGACAACATAAATAAGCATTCTTTACAGAACATCTTATAAGTAGCTATCACAAATTTTCAGTCATAAATACAAAATTCATTTAAGGTATAAGTGGTACAATAGTACAGAACAAGACAGAGACATTTTGGAGGGCCACACAATCAGTTTAGACTACGACAAAGTGTCAATAATCACCCCTCCCCAAATATATAATTTAAAACTAAAAAAGCCATCATATCCATTTTATAATAGTGAATACACATTTGTTAAAAGGGCTCCATCCCTTCTTTTGCAGAATAAATAACCATATTCCAATATCAACAAGCTAAGTGGCTCAAGAAGGGAGATTCATAACATGAGACACTGTCAAGGGTATGTCTCTCTCTCTCCCTCCCTCCTTCTCTCTCTCTCTCTCTCCCTCCCTCCTTCTCTCTCTCTCTCTCTCTGCCTCATGCACATGCCTGTGCTTTCTATTAGAAATAAAGTACATATACTTCATTTTTAAAAATTTTTTTAATCTTTTTTTTTTTTTTGGAGAAGTTTTTGCTATAAGGCGCATGCGCTTGCCAGAAGGACAGAGACAGAGAGACAGAAAGCGAGAAATAACCCATCAAGGGGGATGGCCATGCCGCAATCCCTTCTCCTCCATTCTCCTCTCAGGATCTTGGGCACGCATGCACACGTGCCCAGTGTGAGTTTAAGCCACCGGGTCTAGGACTCAAACCACGGCCGACCACATAGGAGTCTAGTGACATAGCCATTACGCCAACTGCTGGTTCCAATATATACACTTTTAAAAATACTGTAGAATTAGAATTGGGCCAACAGATGGTATAGTGGTTAAGGTGCTAGACTCCTACCTGGTTGACATGGTTTTGAGTCCTGGACTTGGCAGCCTGAAACTCTTATCAGGCATATGTGTGTGTGTGCCCACAATACCGAGAGCAGAATGGAGGAGAAGGAATTGTGGAGTGGCCACCCCCCCCCCCAGGGATTTCTCACTTTCTGTCTCTCGGGCTGTCTGGCAAGTACATGTGCCATAAAGCAAATATCTTTCAAAAAAAAGAAGACTGTACAATTACTCAGGGAATTTGTTTTCAAATCCAAGGGGTGACTGTTCTTAAAACTATAATTTCACCAGATAAAAATTTTAGAATCAGGAAAATCAATTTTACAATTGGTATTATATTTTTTGGTTCCCTAAGCTCTAAAGGCCATTTCATATTGACCCTGAGAAGATGTAGTATATGTAATAAAAAGTGCAAAAGAATATCAATTATCTCAACTTGGTTTCACAACTAAAAGCAAAAGGAATTACAGTTTCAGTGAATGCTTCTCCCTGGAAATAGCAAATGTTGAGTAATTGTAGCAGAGGAAATTTTATAAAGATATATAAGCGTGATATATGGTTAAGGACTATTATGAAGAAAGACTGATAATAATAGTATAAAGTATTGAAAATACATTCACCATTATTGAGCAACAATAACTACTATTAACCATTATTACAATAACCACTAGTAACCATGACTGTGTAGCAATAACTGCTATAGCGCAATAACAGGGAGAGTGTGTTCTGGGATGAGGCTGACTGGATTCATATCCCAGCTCACCACTATGAGCTGTGTGACCCTGTACACATACATGACCATCCTGTGTCTCAGTTTCTTACTTTTTAAAAATAATATTAAATAATTACTAATTTGATTTTATTTATCATCATCATTATTATTTTTTAATTTGTTACAGGGCACATGTGCTCTTCGGAGCGGAGTGGAGTGAGAAAGCGCATTAGGACTTGAACTGCAGTGGGCACACGGTAGTCCAGTGCCACTACTTGCTGGTTCATTAGTTTATTTCTTGTAACACTACGATAATAATTTTAATTCCTAGCCCACAGGGTCTCTATGAGGGTACTGTAAGATAATTTACATTTATAAAAGTTAGAATGCCATCTGACGTCTAGTAGACACATTAAGTGATAGTTGTTATGACAAACTATTATTTGCCAACGGTGAAAGGCAACAGACAGAATAAGAAATAGCCCCACTCAAAGGAAAAAACTTGCTAGAGAATCATTTGGATGGAGCTAACTCCAATGGAATTATTAAGGAATATTTTAAAGAGGAACATTATTTGACCTGGAAGGCAATTTATTAATAAATAGAATTTCAACTACTTACAGAAGTAGGAAGGATGGAACACCCTTTCTAAGAGATAGGCCAATCTAAGTAAGTAGAGAGGAATAAGTAAAAGTAATGTGGTGAATGGAGTTTAAGAATTCTGAACAACAAAGTGGAAGTCGAGGATAAAATGCAAAATTGAGCCCTACCTTTGGGGGCTCTACTGTGGGATTTTATTATTTGTGGTAAGAAATGTGTGCCAGTGTTCACTAAAGATCTGCAGCTCCATTCCATATTATAGGAACAATTTGGGACACCTACTGCCAAAGTACAGACTCTGTATTTTTTCTGACTTACGTCTAACTGGGATCATATGACTAGTTCTTGACAATGGAATTCAAGTGGTATTGCGTGCCACCTCTAGTCCAGCATGGTTACCAAGAGACATGCTTTCTCCACCATCTCTTTCCCAGTTCTTGGCCCGGGGAAAAAAAACTGAAGTCCTAGAAGGTGATATTGCCAAAGAATGGACAGAGCTTTTATTTCTGCTGGGCACTGCATTCTGTGTGTGTGTGTGTATGTGTGTGTGTGTGTGTGTGTATCTGTATGTGTGTTAAATAGCTCATGTTACCCAACTTAATAATAAAGTCAACTTGATCTTTAGGCTTATAATTCCCTGAATGTCTTCTAGGAAAGGATCTCAAATAGTAGCCTACAAGAAGGCTGTTTCTAATGTTTGGGACACGTTGTACAAACGATGAACTAAAATTAGGGAGAATACTCAGGAAGCTATTCAATGAATTCAGACAGAGGTAGAAAATAGAAAATTAAGAAGCTGGCCTAAGAAAGGAGGGATGAGTTTAAAGACAATCATTAGAAGTAGAACTGATAGGACTGGGTGACTGGACCTGGAGAATGAGTGAGAAGAGAGAAGAAACACTGGAGATTTATTTTCACTATGACCATAAGAGTCTCAAGATAGCAAATTTTGGCTTCATTGATTATATTGGCTAATTATAAGCACTATCAAAAACAATGGATAGCCTCAGAGGAAGTGAGACTTCCACTACTCAAATATCAAAATGATCACTTACTAAAAATGGCATAAAGGGTTCCTCATGAGGAGTGGATTTTTGTAGAAATCTAATTTCTGAAGTTCCTTATAATTCAAAGTTTTATAATTAGGTAATGATGCTGAATGGTATTCATATTTTCATCATGTACAAGGAAATATCTTGGACAAATTTCAATGAACAAAAAGTTATACTCAAAAGAACATTTTATGTATTTATTTTTTTCAATTTATTTATTTGCATTCATTCACTGTACATCATTACAGCATACAAAATGAGATTTTCCATCCAGAGTACACTGTATATTGTCTCAATCAAGCACATCAACAAACACGTTATTGTCAGCAAATAATCTTCCATTTCTTGTTTTATGTATGTTTTGCTTTTTTCCCCCCATCCTTGATTCCCTATCTCTTACCCTCTGTCATCTCCCACTTTCCTCCCTCACTGTCTCTGGTATCTATGTTTGCTTTCTATACTGTTTCCCCACACACAATTTTATTGAATCACCAAAGACCCTAATCAATCCAAATACCCTCATAGCAAACACAGGTGACACACACATTTCCATGAACACAAGTCTAACTTTACGCATCCTATAAAGTAGCACCTAGCTGGGGCTACATATCCTACTGCAGTCATTGAATAGATAAATTTTTTTCCTGAAACTTTTTTTTTTTGTAACTCAATTTACATTCCTTCCCTAAGCATCATCACAGCACACAAAATGCGATCTCCCATCCAGTACACACTGCATAGTGACTCAATCATGCACATTACAAAAAATTTTCCATTTCTAGTTCCTAGAATTATTTCCACCTCTCTTTCTGACCCTCTGTCCCTTCCCACCCTCCTCTCACACCACCTCTGGTGTTCACAATTGTCCTTCATTCCCTTCCCACCCACATTGCATTGATCACACGATTTCCTACATAATCTAACTACTTTCGATGGTGAGTTCACTCACTACTAAGAAAACCAGTTTTAACTTAAATCAAAGAAAAGCCAAGGAACTTTGCTTAAAGCCAGGAAACAGGTTAGGATTC
>NW_006159808.1:1773044-1809517 GCF_000334495.1 Tupaia belangeri chinensis | reverse complement strand
TTAACACTTTGAATATATTTTCCCATTCTCTCCTCGCTTGCATTGTTTCCGATGAGAGATCTGCTGTTAGTCTGATGGGATGTCCTTTGTAGGTAACTTGATGTTTTTCTCTTGCCAATCCTAGTATCTTGTTTTTGTCTGTGGTTTTAGTCAACCAGGCTATAATGTGTCTTGGAGAAGATCTTCTTGGGTTGATTCTATTTGGGGTCCTTTATATTTCCTGGGACTGGATCTTCGAATGCCTCTCTAGGTTTGGAAAGTTTTCCTGCAGGATTTCATGGAATAGATTATCAATGCTCTTATGGGTCTTTTCACCTTCTGGAATGCCAATTATCCAGATATTTGGACATTTTATGGTATCCAGTACTTCTCGCATATTATTCTCAAATTTTGGGGCCATTTTCTCAGTCTTCGTGGTGGATTTTTCTAGGCCAGCTATTTTCTCTTTATGTATAATTTTTGATGTAAAGATTTTTAGTTCATAATTATACAGAGTTAAACAGATATTTCAAATAACATATACCATTTTCCCCATAATCTAATAGATTTTTTTTTTGTTTTTTAAAGTTTCTTTCTTTCTTGATAGAGAGAGGCATGAACCCTCAGCCAGGTCTGATGTCATGTCTCCTAATTCCCCCAGTCACCGATAAGCCTTTCAACTAGCCAGGATCACAGCACACACATGTGTCTTGTATGTGCAGTTGACCCAGGACTGAACCCTGATCTTCTATATGGTTTCCAGTAATGCAGAGCGCTGCAGTACTGCTGCACCACAGCGGCTGAGACACTAGCTCTTTGTCGTTAGAGCTCTATGGCTCACTATGGCTGGGAATAATTTCAACGTGGTATATACACTTTCTGCTGTTTTTTCTTTCTGAAATAACTAGTATATTTTGTGATTTCTATTCAGTGTACAGAAAGCATTCTACAATATCATCTTCAATATTTCAAATCTAAGACTTAATATTTCTCTTTACAAGCTCTTCCTCTATCCTCACAGGGGCTTTGATTTCTCCACCTGTGGTATCTTAACAGTCACAGAGCAGCATTGTCTCCAACGTAGACAGTGTCAGGAACCACATTGGCCTGTGCACTATTGTTTCTGTGAACACACATTCTGTGTCCACTGCTGATTTGCATAGAGCCTGCTGTCACTTTGTGCTTCCACTGTAGCTTTTTTTTTTCTCATTCTTGACAGCTGCTTCCAAAGCACTTTACCATTGGATTGGCTGTGACTAGGAGAAGATGTGACATGTTCCGATTCTGATGACACAGCAAACTGCAAATTACCCATTGGCAAAATGAAGTCTATTGCTGGCAAATAGTCTCTGGAATTCTGTAATAGGCAATCTGGGCATTGCAGTTCTCCAGCACAGCAGATGCTGTTGTGTATAACAGTTCCATTTTCTAGTAGTCAGAGTGGTAATCAGCCATGGCAAGGTATTCATGACTGCCCACTGTAAACAAACACGTCCTGCCCTTACTCCCAGCGACTCCTGTGATTCATGAGCAAAGAAGTTATGTTGGCTATGAGCCTGACGTATTGGCATTCACTTTATAAATGCTACATTTATATTTCTCTAAAACTCCATCAATTGGTGATTATGAATCTCTGGTGTCGACTATACGTACAGTGAGACAGATCACCTTGAGCTAATGAAAGTATTGATTTTAATGAAATAGAACATATTACAAATTATTGGGTCACTGGGAAAGTCATGATGTATTTTTCTGTTTTTCTATGCAAAAATGTGTCAAGACTTTTCTGACAACCCAATATGTATGTTCCTTATTAAGGTATAATATGACTTCAATTTGCTTTCAAGATTAGAGATCTTTACAGAAACTAAGATGTGATATGAGAAATACAGAGGACTTCAAAAAGTTTGTGGAAAGATGAAATTAAAGTTCTAGTTTATTTGGAAGAAAAAAAAATTGAAATTCATGCACCGTTTATTTATAATACATATTTTCCATAAACTTTTGTAATATCCCTTATATGTTCTTGTGTCCTGGCATCAGATCTTTCAAGACTTGACAGAAATACATTTAAATATGCTTAAAATCAAAATTAACAAATTTTGAGATTTTTAAAAAGTCTGTTGTAAACTTCTTGAAGGGAAGGACAATCTCTTGCATACCAGTTTACTTACTGTATTAAATCAAATAAGTATAATATAAAACATAGAATATTGACCTTATATAAAAATAAATTATACAAAAATCATTCTCTTTCAGACCATAACTCTAGACAATACTCGATTACTGAGAGAGAAAGCTCTTATATGCATATTTAGAACAATTACAGGTTTCTTTGCTGCTTAAGCTTTCTTGGAAATTAATACAAATAAGAATAACATCAGTTAAATCTGAAAGGATGACATTCACAAAATCAACAGATTTATTGTGTTAATTTAACACCGGAGGGTTTAAAACTTCAAGCTCCAGGTCAATTCCCTGGCTTTAAAGAGTGGCCTTGCAGGGTGGAAAGCACAACGCAGTGATATTAATATATGCAAGCAGCATAGATCACATTTTCTGAAAGAAGCAAATTTAACAGCTGTAAACAAACACGTCCTGCCCTTACTCCCAGCGACTCCTGTGATTCATGAGCAAAGAAGTTATGTTGGCTATGAGCCTGACGTATTGGCATTCACTTTATAAATGCTACATTTATATTTCTCTAAAACTCCATCAATTGGTGATTATGAATCTCTGGTGTCGACTATACGTACAGTGAGACAGATCACCTTGAGCTAATGAAAGTATTGATTTTAATGAAATAGAACATATTACAAATTATTGGGTCACTGGGAAAGTCATGATGTATTTTTCTGTTTTTCTATGCAAAAATGTGTCAAGACTTTTCTGACAACCCAATATGTATGTTCCTTATTAAGGTATAATATGACTTCAATTTGCTTTCAAGATTAGAGATCTTTACAGAAACTAAGATGTGATATGAGAAATACAGAGGACTTCAAAAAGTTTGTGGAAAGATGAAATTAAAGTTCTAGTTTATTTGGAAGAAAAAAAAATTGAAATTCATGCACCGTTTATTTATAATACATATTTTCCATAAACTTTTGTAATATCCCTTATATGTTCTTGTGTCCTGGCATCAGATCTTTCAAGACTTGACAGAAATACATTTAAATATGCTTAAAATCAAAATTAACAAATTTTGAGATTTTTAAAAAGTCTGTTGTAAACTTCTTGAAGGGAAGGACAATCTCTTGCATACCAGTTTACTTACTGTATTAAATCAAATAAGTATAATATAAAACATAGAATATTGACCTTATATAAAAATAAATTATACAAAAATCATTCTCTTTCAGACCATAACTCTAGACAATACTCGATTACTGAGAGAGAAAGCTCTTATATGCATATTTAGAACAATTACAGGTTTCTTTGCTGCTTAAGCTTTCTTGGAAATTAATACAAATAAGAATAACATCAGTTAAATCTGAAAGGATGACATTCACAAAATCAACAGATTTATTGTGTTAATTTAACACCGGAGGGTTTAAAACTTCAAGCTCCAGGTCAATTCCCTGGCTTTAAAGAGTGGCCTTGCAGGGTGGAAAGCACAACGCAGTGATATTAATATATGCAAGCAGCATAGATCACATTTTCTGAAAGAAGCAAATTTAACAGAACTGTGAAATTAGCTAGGTTTACACTGAGCCGTAAGTCAAAATTTCTTTATTTTATCTTAAGATACATAGAGCAGTACTCCCCTTTTAGAATAAAGACCTGACACCCAAAATGCCAATTATTTCAGCAATCCAAATTTTGGCCACAATGGTGTAAATATCAATTAAAATTCACAAAATAAATTTGCAAAAGCAAACTCTTTTGCTGTTGTTGTTTCCAATGTGTGCAAACAAAATTATACATGTGTGTGGTAGGGTGCTTATGAGTAAATTAGTTGGAAAAGACTAAATATATCATGGAGAAAAAGTGAGGCAAAAAGAATAATCATTAGAATCGAGCTTCAAAAATATGATAAAAATTCCAAATAAAGTAAGTCCAGAGGAAAAATTAAGTTGAATTTTTCTTCAGCAAAACACATAGCCCTCGTCCAAAGATTCTGAAGATAGTCAGGACAATGAATTTGTCTTTTTTGTACTTAATTAAGCAACTGAATTTTGTTTTAGAGTACTAGTAGTATTATTGTCATTTTGTGTACTGACTTTATTTTTGGCTGGGTTTGAGGCCCTGAATTCAGTGAAGACATGACTGGATCAAGGTGATATATTAGGTCAGCGGCAATTACTTTGGAAATACCAGGTCAGTCTCTGCTGCTGACTCTGTAGTAGATCAAAAGAATTTTGAGTTAACTCTCTGGAGTCTTGGAAGCATTCAGAATTGACCCCTCAAGCATTAAGAAAAGAATATGAAAGTGAAAAAATATGTTCCCTGATGTTTGTAAGCAACGGACATAATTAGAGGATTACATTTGGTTGTGAGAAAACAGTCTATTAGGAAAAACCTGGAGATGATGAAATATCATACAATTGTGCTTCAAGGTAGATACAGGATTAAAAAGTTGAATTTTTTAATTGATTCTAAAGAATTTCTTTTTTTAGGATTTTACACTTTTTTTTTAGTTTTACTAGATTTGAATCATAAAAATCCCCTGCTTTGCTGAAACTTGAGAATCTAAAGATAAAAAAATGAATAAACTAAATGAATGACGACATACAGAAACTATAGAAATATTCCTTTCAGTTCAAGACAATTATATCTCTCTTAAAATCAATTAAATTTACTATTCTTAAAACTGGAGTAATTTATAATTAAAAACATATGTTAGAAGTGTTGTCATATATGAGGCTGTATCTTTAAGACTCAGGAAAGCTGCAGCTGGCTAACTGTTTTCAGTAAAATAAAAACAAAATGAAAGTGAACAATGACATGGCAGCAGAGCGACAGCCTTTCACTCTCTTTAAAAACAAAACAAAAACAAAACAGTTAACACGATGAGACTTGAAATTTGGAAGTGCAATGCTTCTTCCAACCCTCAGCCATTTGCCTTTAAAAATAAATGTCCTCTGGGGGGGGTATATATATTTCTAAATGTGCTAAAATATGTTAGACATAACCTGTGAGATAAAGTTGTATTTATGCTTCCTCACACTGTCGAATCTCAAATTCCAACCCAGGAAAGAGGAAGGTGTATACAATAGGAAGCCGCCCTGTTCCCGGCTGCAGACTAAGCTGTACAACTGTGTGTTTTCATTGTGAATTAAAATCGTATTGGAAATCTTGAAGTATTTAAAATTCTGCAGTTGGGAAGCATAAAGACGTAGATTCAAAATTTTTTCTGCAAAATATTACCTACGTGACTTCGAATGAATAAATTAGGTTTTTAAAACAAAGCTTTCTCAGTGCTTAAGTAGAAATAATTATAGAACCTACTGTTTGGGGATCCCCTAGCTAAAATGGGGTGAAACATGAGTACCAGAGCAGCTTGCAACCCTACTCTAATAGGAAATGTAGGGAGATGGAAGTGGGTATTTATAGTGAGCTTTTTATGGGGTACCTCTTCTACCTGGCAGACAGCCCTAGTACCTCCTTGTCTGATCCAAGACGGGAGCTGCTCACGTGGAGGCTTGTTGATAATGGCAGATGCCCTGGTGGTCCTTGTCTGACCCGTGCCCACTTTGTGCCTTCCTGACCGTTGCTGTGGTGCTGGGAGCCTCACCTATATTCTTCCAAGCCCCAAGGAAAACTGTCCTGGGCCAGTCCCTTGTTCTTTATATGGAAGGCACAAACTCAACACACCACAAAAATAGCAAACAAGTTCAAAGACTGTTACTAACAGATACTGAGCAAAGAAGGAGATGAGCGGGCAGCCCCCATCCTGGCTCATGCACAGCAGAAATGAAAAGTCAGGTTGAGACAGGGAGAGAGAAGAGAGCTCCTGACCACCAGCTCTATGGACAGGGAGAATAGGCTGTGAGTCACTCTAAGTTCAAGGGCAAATGCCAGAATGGTTCACTTAAAGGAGCTGTGGGAAAGCGAGGAAATACTAGATCATAAGAGAGTTCTATTTTCAGGTTTTTTAAGGAACAGTCATATTGTTTTTGACAGTGGTTGTGCTAATTTACATTCCCACCAATATTACATGAAAGTTCCCCTTTTCTCTACAACCTCTCCAGCATTTGTTCTTTGCTTTTTAGATGACTGCCTTTCAAAAAGTGTTATCTCATTATAGTACCGATTGCATTTCCCTGCTAATTTTTAAAAAAATATTTGTTGGTCATTTCTATGTGTTCTTCTAGGAACTGTTCAGACCAATTGTCCATTTTTTAATAAAATTATTTGGTTTTTGAAGTTTGTGTTTGTTTTTTTGTTTGGTTGTTTTTTTCTCGTTGAGTAATTTAACTTCATTTTGTTTTAGTCATAAATCCCGTTAGATGTATTGCTAGCAAATATTTTCTCCCATTTTGTAGGATGCCTCTTTATTCCTTTGATTTTTTTCTGTGCAAAACCTTTTTAGTTTGATATAATCCATGTGTCTAGTTTTGTTGTTGTTGTCTGTGATTTTTGAGGTATTAATTTTTAAAATTTTGGATATACTAAGAGCCTGTAGTATTTCCCCATGATTCCTTCTGATAATTTCTTATTTCAAGTTATGAGTAAATTAAATTACATAATGTATAAACATCTAGTACAGTACACATTTTTAAAAGAGCCTGTTATTGTTGTATCTAAAGAGAATTAATTCCATGCCTAGATCTGAGTAAAATGTGGAGCTATATTATATTGCTTTCTATATTGAGTTTACAGACATATAAAAATAGATTCAAAAAATATTTTATATAACTGATCTTTATAACTAAATTCAACCCTTAGCATTTCCATCTTATGATTCAATCATATTTCTCAAACCATAGCAATTATTTTGTTCTCTTAAAATCACTATAAACACTGAGTCTGCTATCTGATAGCCATTTAAATCTAATAAGGAAATTTTCTATACCTTAATTGACAGAAACATTCTGAAGAGAGGGCATATGAAGGAAACTCTTTGACTTATTACTAATGGTGTTCTCTTTAGCTCGATATGATTGTTAATCTCTTTTCTTTGCAAAGATTTTTTTTTAGAGCTTGTTATGAAATTAGATAATTGCACTACTATTTGATATATCTATACCTTTAACAAAAGTACAGATAATTAGATATTTTGCCTTACAAATAGCTGAAATCATCCTACAAGTTCCACCCGTTCTGTAACCCTGTGAAAACAGGAATGAAGTTACTTCTGCGTGACTTGTTCTTAGTGAAAATGTACGAGTTCCCAATGTTGATCTTTTGTTTTCACACACACACACACACACACACACACACACACACACACATATGTATGTATTTTTTGACAAACATTTAAGTTATGAGTCTAGTATGGGTTATGTGTAAGAAGAAAACTATAATGTAATAAATTCATTTAAAGATCCAATTCATGATCATATGTAACCTAGATCATTTGTGTGTGGAGAGGTGGGGGACAATAATGATCGAATGAGTGTTTTCTAGAAAATAATAAAAATAAATATTTAAGTAAAGACTTAAAAAGACAGAAGCCAAGGAAATATGAACTATAAGCAGAATGCATAGTTTTGGCATGCCTGGAGTGAAGAGAGTATACAGGTGTTGAAAGAGGTATCTGGCATGGTGAATTAAGCCAGAACATGAAGCACTATACAAGCTCTTATAACTTTTCCATCTGGAACTAATGGAAACAACCCTTTTGCCACATTTCGAGCTCTAGAACATGACTGATACATTTTCAGGCAACAAGCATATTTACAAATTCTCATTGTTTTCAGTTTTAATCAATTGTTGACTTTCGTCACAGTCACAAGTCCAATAATTGAGACAGAATACATTAATTTATTATTTTATCTATCTACTTTCTATTTATCTATCTGTTATGGGCTGAATTATGTCTCCAAAATTCCTATGCTAAAGTCCTAATCTCCAATGTCTCAGCACGTGACTGTTTTGGGAGACAGAATTTTTAAAGCAGTAGCTAGTTAAAATGAGGCCTATAGGGCAGGTTCTAATCCAAAGTGATTGGTGTTCTTACAAGAAGAGGCAATTAGGGCCCAGCCATGATGTCAAACAGAGAGCTCCACTGCTTGAGAGGCTGGAAGCCAAAGGGGAGGCCTGGATTTGGATCTTAGCACAATCTGAACATGCCAGACATAGTTGCAGGTGCCCATGTTCCTAGTTTAGTGGGAGGTTGTGATAAGAGTATTACAACCCAGAAAGACCCTGTCAA
The DNA here is from genome assembly GCF_000334495.1 of Tupaia belangeri chinensis. Lineage (NCBI taxonomy): Eukaryota > Metazoa > Chordata > Mammalia > Scandentia > Tupaiidae > Tupaia > Tupaia belangeri. Next base: position 1,801,218 of record NW_006159808.1, on the reverse strand, counting down.
AAATATTTCTCTTGGGTCTAGCAGATGGCTTAAGGGTTACATTGCTAGACTTCCACGTAGTCGATTACAGTTGGATATGTGGATTCAGTGGCTTAAAACTCATGCCAGGTGTGTGTGTGTGCATGCCCAAAATCCTGAGAGGAGACTGGCAGAGAAGGGATTGCAGTGTGGCTATCTCCCCAGGGGGTGATTTCTTGCTTTCTGTCTCTCTGTCTCTACAGTGAGTGCACATTCCCTATAGCAAAAATCTCTCATAAAAAAATGTTACCTTGTCTCTCTTCCCCCCCCCATTCTCTCTCTCTCTCCTCTATCTTTCTCATAAAGAACAAAAAAAGAAGAGGATATTAGAACACACTTAGAAATACCAGAGATGTGCACACACAGAGGAAGCACCATGGGGAACAATGAGAAAATGGTCATCTGCAAGACAAAGAGAAAGGCCTCAGAACAGACAAAACCTATGGCCACCTTGTGGACTTCTAGCCTCCAGAACTGCGTAAAAATAAAATTCTGCTGTTTAAGCCACCCTGTCTGTGGAATTTTGTTATAGCAACCTTATCAAATTAGTACAATGTATGTGTGAGTTTGCATGTGGGTGTTTGTATGCATACACATATTTATATATATTTAACATATGTTCTGTTCCCTGTACCATTCTGTTGACTAAGGATATAATGAAAGAGACGTTATTTTTTTTAATTCTGAAATTTTACAAATATAGGGAGAATTATTCAAGTAAAACAAAATTCAAGAAATGATTATGCACAATACTATCAGCATACACATACTATAAGGGGATGCCAGGGAATTACCTTAATTAACACAATATGGGAAACTTCTGCAGTGATGGTGCCGTGGCAAAATCTTGATAGAGCAAAAGAACTGGATTTAGCAGAATGGAAAGGCTGGTTCATGATAAGAAGATGCCTTGGCTTTCGATAAAATAGCTTGTCACAGAGGTGTGAGGGAGCGTGGCAGATTTCATGAGCTGCAGTAGCACAGTACCTCTGAGCAGGTGTACGTGTGAGTGGGGTGGCAGGTGGGCACTTCTGCAACCACCTTGACGTGAATCCTAATGACCCTCCTCCCATCCAGGGAGTCACTTGCATGATGCCACTTCTCATCATTTCAGTACATAGATTATTTTCCTTTGTGAAAGGAAGCAAGTTAGCATGTGATTAACCTTGTCCATCTCTCTTATCAGTTCACTTTATACGACTTTACCCCTTGCAGTGATTCTTGCATTCTTGATTCACATTTTGAATTCTAAGAGTATATTTTTTTAAAATCTAGCAATGCTTTTACAGGCTTCAGCCTTTTTCCTGGCCATCGACTCATGCTCAGCATTTAACTGATCTCAATCTGGTGTGAGGTAATGGCGCTGCCTCTGCCAGCTGCTGTGTGCTCTCAGTACACAGAGTAGCATGGAGACGCTCACTCACCCTTCGTCACAGCATTGTGGGATGTTTGCTGACCTTTCTTCCAATTCCCCACAGTTGTTTGTCTTCTGGGTCAGTTCCTCTAGGCCAGGAGGAGCTTTTCCCTCTTGGGTCAATTATTCTTAAACTTGAGTGTGTACAGAAAGCATCAGCAAGTTATAGTTAAAAATGCAGATTCTTCTCAAATATTTTACTTTCCTTGTCCACCTCCATATAAGCATCAGCTTTTCTTTTCTAAAAAATTTATTTATGTATTTGATTTTATTTATTATCATTTTAAAAATTAGCTATAGGGCATGTGTACTCACCAGAAAGAAAGGGAAGAAGAGGGGATGGGGGCGGTGGGGAAGAAAGTAAGCTGCCGGGTCTAGGACTCAAACTTGGTAGGCCATGTGGGTGCCTAGCACCTTAACAACTGCATCCCCTGCTGGCCCCAAGCTTCAATTTTTTCTAATTATTATGGTTTAATTGGTAAATAAGACAAATCTAACTTCTAATAGTTATTCGATTTGTACCAGGAGCAAATTGCTGAAACCTGCTTATCCCAAATTCCTGGGATTTTGAGTTGCTAAGGACTTCAGTTAGGGACAAGAATCATACCTCCATTCCCACTCTTCAAACTGATCCAAAGTTCCCAGTCTCAACCCTGCTGTACTTTGATGCTCTGTCTTAGTTTTCTGAAAAGAAGCAATGTTAGCTCGTTGTCTTATATTTGCAAGTAATATTTCCTAACGGAGGCCATTTGGTGGACTTTCAGTTTCCTTTAGGAGGCTCTTCAGTGAATCTCACCGCCAAGAGCCCAAGTGATTACTTGTACTACAGTTTAAGTTCTTTCAGAATATTTTTCTGTATTTTTCTTTGAAAACTACATTAAACATCCTAAGCTAATTTTTACTATCTTAAAAGTCAGCAATTGTGTTTGTACTTCCCACTGTACTTCCTCTTTATATAAAATATCCAGTCAAGGGCTAGTTATCCACACTGAAGCAATCAGAGCTTTTGAAAATACATGTGATTTTTAATACTCATGTAATTTTTAAAGCTCTCCTTTTTTTCCCTCTCTGGCATCGTAGTGTCTTCACTGAGTACGTTTCTATTTTATCTAGGGGTCCTAGCTACAGACGAAATAAAGCAGGGATTATTGATTATTCCAAACGTGACACACCATGATTTCCCTTCCCACGAAGGACTGTAAGTCTAATTCACTCATAATTTCAAAGGTCGTCCCTTCCCTGATACTTTATGAGGGAACTCTAGTGAGTTTACAATTTTACACACAACTGAATTTCTGGATGTAATCCAGTCTCACACATGAAAGCTTCACAAGGTCTTATGGCTAGCATCTGAGTATTTTTAAAACCTCTCCCCTAATCTGAGGTGTTCCCAGGGCCATCATAGACTATGTCAATTTCCATGATCAGTTTTTCTGCTCTAGGAATTAACTCTTTGACAGTAAAACTTGGGTTGGATTTCTGGCTGTCGTGTAAGGTTTTCACTGAGTCCAAGTTGCACATGGGTTTTGTTCTAGAGTTCAGATGATACTGAAAAAACTTCAGAATAATCCAAAATTAACTGGATCTCTCTGCCTTTAGAGCTCTAACTAAAAGTAGCTAGAGCCTCTATTCAATATCTTCTAGATTGTGCTAAAATTTCAAATAATTTTTCCTGAATTTTAGCTTCTAAGTTCTTCTGGATTCCTTGGAGTTTGTTCATTTGATTTATTCATATATAATCTCATGGATCCATAAATGTTGTCAGATTAAATTTTACTGATCAAGGTAGTTCTCAGCCATTTTTCTTAATCCTATAAAATGCCCAAATATCTTTGAATTATAACCAATTAAAATCTAGACACCCCTAATGTAAAAAAAGGAAAAAAAAAATCTTTGAGCCTTTTTCAGTTTGGACATTAGTCTTTTATCATGTTGGCTGGTCTTCCCATTTCATTGACACATACAAAATATTTTTATTTTTCTAGCCCATATCACATAACACATTTTGGGTCTTATCTTTCCATATCCGAGTAAATTGTTGGCCTCCATAATCTATGGACCACCTATTTCAATTTCTAAAAACACTAAAAACACTATCCTCAATTGTTGTTCACACAATCTCCAAGGAAGAAAGAAGCACTGTGTGCATTTTCCCTGTCAATTATGGTATTTTTCTTGAGAAAGTACATACAGATCCAGCCTCCTGACAGAGTATTAAGCAAACTCAACTTCAGTGCTGGAAGCCATATGGCTGACCATGGTACTAGATCCCAAGTTGACCTGAAAATACACTCGGTGCATGTATGCCCAAGATACTGGTGAGCTGGAAGGATGTGGAAAGGGAATTAAGGCATGACAAGACCTTTTTAAGGGTGTCCCCTCCCCCGTGTCAGTGCAAATACTCTCTCTCATGAATTACACACATAGTTGAAGACAGTTTTGGTTTTCAAAACTAACTGCTTTCATTTGACCTCCTGATAATCTGCAATAATACAGCATTATATTTACATATTGGACTGGAAGCTAGCTTTTCTGCTTGCTTTTCACCTCCATTAGGTACTCCCTTCTTCCATCTTCCCTTCTTTCATTTTATTGGGCAGGGAGGGATTCCTTCTGTATCTTTTCTTTTTCCTCTCATTACTTTCTCCCTATTGTTAAAAATTGCCAGAGGGCACAAACACCCACCAAGTGGGGGTGGTTAGTGCCCCACCCCTACATGAAGTACAACATGCAATCCCTTCTCCTCCATTTCTCCATTCCCATCAGTACTTGGATTCAGTCAAAACCCTACACATCCTATCACACACACACACACGCACGCACGCACGCATGCACATGCATGCCACTGGCATGTTTTTCAAGCCACCAAGATCAGGATTTGAACTGCATTTGGTCAAGTGGGATCCATCTCCCTAGGTACAGTGCTCAACCACTTCACTGTGGGGCCAGCAGCTCCCATTACTTTCTTTCCTCTATTTCTATCACCTCCTACTTTATTGCTCTCTTCTCTCTTCCTTTTTCCTTCTTGTCCCATCTTTACCAGACATCTTCTTCCTGCCTCTCTTCATTAAGTTTACCAAAAACAAGCAAGAAAAAAGATTGACTTCTGGCAAACTAATTACTATTAACTTTTTCTTTTCCTTTTTTTTTAAAAGAGAGTGTTTGTTTGTTTTTGCTACAGGGCATGTGCACTCGCCAAAGACAGAGCAAGACAGAGAGAGAAACAGAGAAATCACCCCAGAGGGGATGGCCATGCTGCAATCCCTTCTCCTCCATTCTCCTCTTGGGATCTTGTGCACATAAACACATGTGCCAGGAGTGAGTTTAAGCCACGAGGTCTGGGACTCAAACTACAGTCAACTACATGGGAATTCAGTGGTGTAACCATTATGCCATCTGCTGGTCCCATTATAAACTTCTTGAAGATAAAATATTCATTGCCTAATTACAGAAGTTAGCCTTTCTGTTACTGGTCATACAAACGTATACTATTATCTCCATGTTTATAGTGGATTATAAAATAGTTTGGTTCCTCTTTGGATGGGATCGGATTGTATAATTTAAATGTTCCAGCAGGAGTTGGGGTTGAGGATGTGAACAGCTTCTTGCCATCCCCATGAATTCCAATATAATGCTGCATAAAGACTTCCATTTCTTGAGTGATCTGCTAGGTCAGAATCCCCCATCAAATTTGTCATGTGAGCAGGTCTTTAGTACAGTTATCAGCTTAAATTCCAGCCCTCTCATCACCATTTAACATTTCTCTGGCATGATTTAAATGGATTTTGACGGTATTCCAATATCAGAGAGCATATTCTGCCAGTCTAAAACATGTTCAGTAGCTACAATCAGAAAACATCTAAATTTATCCAATTTCATTTCTTGGATGCTTTTTTTCTCCTCACCCCACATGCCAAACTAACTCATTTTTCCTGCCTAGTGGCACAAACAGGCCACAAAGTATTCAACCTGAAAAACATTGAGATTGATTTGATATTTTCAACTTTTCCCTCCATTATTATCATAACTCTGCATCCTCAAATATTCAAGGTAATATTTTATAAGAGTTTGCATGCTGGCTATAGTTGAGAAGATATTAAAATATTAGGAAAATGTATAACCATCCTCCAATCACCCAGTCTTACAGATAAAACAATATGATGCTGAGAAAGTAAGAGTTTTGTCCCAAATAATTCTAGAGCGAGGCCACAATGATACAGGCATGTCTCCTGGCTCTATCAGTCAATATTAGTACATAATTTGGGTTAACCCAGACATCTTTCTAAGTATTTTGGAATAGGAATATTGCCATGTACAGATATAACAATGTTCATAGATTATTTTCTTTCTTTTTTTTTTTTTGAGAGGTTTTTGCTATAGGGCACGTGCGCTCACCAGAAAGAGAGAGATAGAAAGCGAGAAATCACCCCCAGGGGGGGATGGCCACACCGCAATCGCTTCTCCTCCATTCTCTTCTCAGGATATTGGGCACGCACGTACATGCGCCTGGTGTGAGTTTAGGTCACTGGGTCTGGAACTCAAACCGCAGTTGACTACATGGGAGTCCAGTGACATAGCCATTACGCCAACTGCTGATCCCCAATGCTCATAGATTACTTACCTGCTCAACAAATATAAGTACATATTACTGATACTATCAAATCTCTTTGATTGGAACCCATTGAAGACAATTAGCAATTATTGGATACACATCATTCTGAGAGTGTCTTAATATTAGGTTGAATCATATGAAGTCAATAAACTTTTATTAAACCTAAAAATCTTAAGTTAATATTGCATAACCTAATACTTTGATGACATAGTAAATGGCTTTCAGGACTAAAATCATATTAAAATCTGTGGTCTTTTATTTCTGAAGCATTAAGGCAAAGATGTACTGGGAGTGGGTAGAGGTAAGTATGAATTTTGACCAATTGGGAAAGGAAAATTAAGCCAAAGAGAAACAGCTTCTCTGCAAACTTTTCAAAAGGCCATTCTAGCCAATGGAGGATAGGTGAGAATGAAAACCTAAATGTAGGACATACTTGACAAGGCCCCTTTGACAGGTTCAGATGAAGCCATTTCAGCCTGGATGTCCTGGCTTACTCACTCTCTCATCAGAGATCAGTTACTTGACTGACTCCCAACTCTTGTTGATGCAGCATGTGGGAGCTGGTTTCATTATCTTTAGTTTCCAGGACTATAAAATATCTAATAAACTTAGCAACCAGCATGCCAAGTCCATGCGCTGCTGCCAGCTGGAGAAGTCTTGTTGCGTATTTAAGTGAAATTTTGCTTTATTTTGAAAGGAGGCTTTGGAACTTTCTCTTTTCTATGTAATGTCTCTTATAGTTTGGGAACCATTAACCTGAAACCTCTCATCTTAACCACGACTTTTCCATCTGTGGGAACAGAAGTCAGTTAGAGACAAAACTTCATGCTACCATCTATGAAAAGCATGGAATTTTCTGGGAGCTATGGCGATTTCAAGTTTATAAATTTTGTGGGATGACCTTTATCATTTAGGATCATTAGGAAAGAGAGGATGTGACTGGTCCCCAATGGTTCAGGTCCCCAGTCTGACCTACCTGAGGTACTCTGGGGGTGTGAGCATGTGCTCAAGGTCTTGACAGGCTTGGGACCAGAGGAAAGGGCCACAGTGTGTTGAGACCCTGTCAAGGGTTTTCTTTCTCTTTCTTATGAATGTGCACACACTACCATGAATGAAAAAGTAAATAAAACTTTAAAAAATAATAAATGGACATTTGGTGTTCAGAACCAAAATGCAGACTCTGATCTCAGACTTGTCCTAGAATCTCCAATACCACGTTTTTGGTATGAGTACATAAATGTTCAAAGCTATCTTTTGTGGATGTACAACTTACACCACTAACCAGTTCATTGTTTTCATTTTATACCATTTGGAATCCTAATTTATTTCAAAACTTTTTGAGATAGCTCTAATTAAGTTGGCTTTTGGGTAGGAGATTAAAATAGGAATAAAAATAATATGCAAGAGAAATGTGACCATCTAAATTCATAAGCAGAGACACAATGAGGAGATTGTAACCATATGAATTAAATCTAGGTTGTTAAGAATCTGCCTACCTTCGGGGACAGAGAAAATGAAGGATAGATTTGTCAACAAGAAAGGTGCCTTTGAAAGAATACATTCTGACCTCTCCCTTTAATTTTTGGAAATAATAATGGGTAAGAGATTTTTTTTTAACTCCTAGAGGTGGTTTGTGATAGTCAGGCCCTTGATTCCCAGATCAGTATTCTACTTTATAATAGAGACACAGAATGATCAAGGCAAAATTCCTTCTACTTTACTGAAAGCACCAGAGGCACAAGTGTGATTCTTCTCCATAGAAAAAGATTTAGGCTGGAGAGAACTGATTTTTGCAATGGCAAATTAGAACATTTCTTGGTGTCCTAATATTTCCCCATCGACCATGCCCAAGAGGGAATTTTACTACAGAAATTTTAGCTAGTAAGTGACACTATTATGTAAATGATATATCTGAAGCCAGGACATGTGGCCTACAGAAATGGATGCAATATACTTTTTGTAGTGTTTGACAGTTTGAAGAGAGTGTAGAAAAGGAAATATGATAGTTACATGCAGCTACCTGGACACACAAACACCTTCTTGCTCACTGATGTAAAAATGGATGTGGGTCCGGCCAACACGGTGCAGTTGGCATACCAGCCTGCAGTGCTGAAAGCCTCATGGTCCCCAGTGCTTCAGATCCCCAGTCTGACCTACCTGAGGTTCTCTGGGGGTGTGAGCATGTGCTCAAGGTCTTGACAGGCTTGGGACCAGAGGAAAGGACCACGGTGTGTTGAGACCCTGTCAAGGGTTTCCTCTCTCTCTCTTATGATTGTACACACACTACCATGAATAAAAAAGTAAATAAAACTTTAAAAAATAATAAATGAATATGATTATTAAGAAGTAAGTGTTTCATATATTTGTGTTTAATGTTTTAACTACAGAAATTTGACATAATAGCCAAAGTTTTTCTTCCTTCACCACAGGAATAAGTTTTACTTGGTAAGATAATTGCCTGAAATTGACTTGCCTTAAAATGAAAGGATAAAATTAAAAAGAAAACTCGGGACCAGCAGTTAGTGTAATGGCTATGTCGCTGGCCTCCCATGTAGTTGACCATGGTTTGCGTCCTGGACCTGGTAGCTTAAAACTCACGCCAGGCGTGTCTGCGTGCGTGCCCAAGAGCCCAAGAGGAGAATGGAGGAGAAGGGATTGTGGCGTGGCCATCCCCCCTGGGGGGTGATTTCTCGCTTTCTCTCTCTTTGTCTCTCTCTGTCTATCTGGCGAGTGCACGCGCCATATAGCAAAAAAAAGAAAAAACCTCTCAAAAAAAAAAGGAAACAGATCATGCTTTCATTTAGTTTGGGAAGACAAGGAAAATTCAGGTAGATACCTCTTGAGAAAGAAGAAATTGATGACAATGAGGTAAAATTTCAGATTATTTTTGAAAAGAAAAAAGACAGCATCCAACAGTAAGAAAACTGGATATATGTACCATGTGGGAGTGGCACTGAGAATTAAGTGAACTGAAGCAATCCAAATTAATCCTCTATGATAAGAAAAGATAGAATGAAAAAAGAGGTAAAAAATGAGTATTTAAAAGTAAATTATTTACATGTGGATGGCTGATGACTATAGGGATTTGAAATGTGACAGATGGCAAGGATCTGAGGAGTGGTTTCCAAGAGATTTAAGTATTTTAAGGTCCATTGAGTATATGATCTGATAAGAAGAAAACCTGATCTAGGGCACCAAAACCTTCAAGACCTGACAGGCTGCTGTTCTGTATAAACTCGCTACAGGGAACTGAAGGTGTCTCAAAGCTTTGTTAAATTCAGGTCTATCCTGTTGCAGAGGGTATTTTCTACAAAGGATAGAACTATTTGGGGGCTAATCCTTTACCAAAAAGCCAATTAGTGGCTTTTCCTAATTTACATTTTACAATATGTAGCAGAATTGATAAAATTAAAATGACAAAATTGGCCTCTAGAAAACCCACCTTAAACTGACTATATAGCCTCGTGGTTAAGGGAACCAGATCCCACACAGCCAACTGCTGTTCAAATCTGGTCCCCAGCAGCTTGAAAAGCACACCAGGAATGTGTGCTGAAAATCTCCACAGGATGGAGAAATGGAGGAGAAGGGACTAGAGTGGAACCACATCCCATTGGGAGTTCTCTCTCTCTGCCCCTGTTTTTCTGTGGCACATGTATACATCCTTTGAGAGCATGAGAAAAAAAGAATGACAGAAAGAAAGAAAAGGAGAAAGAGAGAGAAGAAAGACAAAGAAAATCCATCTTTTTCCTATATATTAATGTTGACCTCCTCGTTTTCCTGATGGTGATGTAGCAGCAAACCGTGACTCTCCAAGGCAGACCACGTGGGAAGACTCCTGGTCCACATCTAGAGACCGCCCTGAGGACACCAGACACACGTGCCCATGATCCTGGCTAGCTGAAGCTGGAGATGAATTGCATGTCAGGACCCTGCTGGGATGCTATCTGTCTGTCTGTCTGTCTGTCTGTCTCTGTCTCTCTCACTCATTGAATAAATATACACTTAAAAAAAAAAAGAACACATGACCATCAACTACACAGTAGTCTTGCTACCGGTTGATGGTCTTTCTTTAGGTGAAGTACATGGAAAAATACAGTAATTTCCTCACTATAGTATTCACATGGATATCTGGGTAGCAGTTGAATTTTCACATCTCCCACCTATTCCCATCCCTGTCACAAGGTGATCTGTACTTTTTATCTCTACCAGCATTTCTCCGGAATGGGTCAGGCAATCGCCCAGTTGCTATAGTTCTGACATCTTCGATTCTGAGATGACTTCACATCGCCCCCCGCCCCCCGCCTATGTCACAGTTTTACAAGACAGCCAGAATGCTTGCTGGAATTCTTTCTGTCATGTATGAGGTGTAGAGAAAGCACAATCAGGATTTGGACCGCTAGGAGAGAATGAGGCCCCTGGTATTTATAGCAACTGTAGGAGGTTCCAGTGACATTAATGTAGGATTTACAGAAGTTAGGGAGTTGGAGAGCTTTTCAAATTTCTGTCCTTCTGCATTTTTTCCCCTGGGTATTAAAGGTTATTCTGGATTCAGTAGGAATCATGAGTTGGAGGACTTTTCAACAGAAAGCTGGTAGCTAGAGATCTTGCAATTATCCTCCTAGACTTTTTTTTTTTTTTTTCATCTCTTAGCGTTGCTATGCACCACCATTGTTGGTTTTCTTTTTCTACCCTTTTCATGTCAATACAGTGACAGAATTGCTGTGCAATTTAGTGGAGCTTTATGATTCCAGCCACACAGTTTGGAAAAGAAAGTTCCTCACTAGGGGTGGTAGCATTTCCAGCAATTTTACTTATGTTTAGCTTCCAATCTTTTTTTTTTTTTTTGCCATTCTTGAAAGAAAAGCATCCTTTTCTAACATGTTTCATTGTCACGGAGTTTAGAGAGAGTATTTTCAGAAGTGTTAGGATGAGTATTTTCATTTGTAAGGTCATTTTTACCTTATCTCATGTGGATCAAATTTACACCCAAAGCAATTTTTGAATTCTAAATTAACTCATTGATCTGCTCACCCTGTGTTCCACAGCTAAGTTCAGTCTTGTCATTAAGATATTTGAATCCTTTCATACTTATAAGTAATTATAATATATAGCTTGTGTATGGTTTGTTCCGTTTTGTTTTTTCTATTTTAACTTTCCAGAGAGTGACCGTGCTCACTGGAGTGAGACAGAGAGGCAGACATTCAGAAAGCATCCCCATGGGGAGTGCTTACTTTGCAATCCCTTCTCCATCTCTCACTTCTTTCAGGATTTTGGACAAACATAAACATTTCCTCAGTGTATTTTTCAAGCTATCTGGTCCAGGATTTGAACCACACGGTCAACCATGTGTTATCCAGCTCACATAATCACTAGGCTTTGGCTGACCTGTGTTATTCTATATTTTAAATATGAATAAAAAAGGTGGATTAAAAAAAGTTCTGATAGGGGCCAGCAGATGGTGTGATAGTTAAGGCACTGGACTCCCACACGGCCAAGCATGGTTCAAGTCCCAGACCTGGCGACTTGAAAATCACACTGGGAACATGTGTACATGTGCCCAAAATCCAAGGAGGAAAATGAAGGAGAAGGGATCGCAGCATGGCCATCTGCCCTGGGGGGTGATTTCTCACTTTCCCTCTCACTCTGTCTCTCTCTGACTCTCTCCAGTGAACACACAAACCCTATGGCAAAAAAAAAGAGTTCTTTCTGATAGCTAAAATTGTTCATAATCTTAGACTAGCATTGCCCAGAATGGGATGGAGAGGAGAGATCATGAGCTAGAATGGGATGGCTTCCTGTGGATGGGCAAGGCAAGGAACACCGGGCCACATAATGCAAAAGAGATAACTTCTCAGCATCGTGAAATGTTAAAAAGTATTCTGAAACTCTCAAAGGGTTTCATGATGTGTATAGCCTAGAAAAATCACAGTATGACCCCTTGTATTTAACAGGATATTTTGTTATACTAATATGCAAAGGACTATGTTAGAGAAAACTCCATTTTAGACAATATCCTTACTTAGGACAGAAATCATCTCTTGCAGGAAGATTTTTTTCATAGTATAAACATTTTTTTTAACACGTAAGGAGTTCTTGCCTTTCAAATCCAACTAAAACTGACTATAGACAAAACTGTGAATGTGCTCGTTTGTTCTTGGGTGTGCCTTGTTTTAATTCCACTCCTTTTTACTCATCTCTTCAGGTCTCTGCACAAGGAAGCTAAGCCTGTGACATCGCCCTACATGCTGAGTTTATTTTTGTCAGAGTCTCTTGCTTCTTTCGAAATCTCCTGAAACACATCAGTATTTTCTGCTTTAGAGCACAGCTCTGTCTTCTGATTCTCACAGACTCGGGAGAAGTCCGTGAAGACTCACGGGAGACCTCTATTTTCTCTTGTGTTATTGACAGCCATTGGAAGACAGCACAGCACGTGTCTTGTTTGACTCCAGACAGCCTTTCCAGTTAAAAATTGAAGCTAGGTGCTAGGCTAAGATGACTGCTAAAACGGGAAGCTTGCGACATGTTCCAGTTGCAGTTCAGCCGGTACACGGTTGTGTCGCAGTCCTTCTCCTCCATTTCTATATCCTGCCAGGATTCTAGACATGCATGCACAGATGCCCTGTATGGTTTTCAAGCTTCTAGGGCCAGAACTTGAACAGTGTGGTTGGCCACGTGGAGTCAGACTCCCTTAACCACGGTATCACAAGGCCGGCTCATTGTGACATATTTTAGTTAAAGATGAAAAGTGCCAGTCAATAGCGTTTTTATACACCAACAATGAACAGACTGAGTTAGAATTGATCAAAGTAATCCCATTTACACATACAAAACAAAGAAACAAACAATCTTAGGTATAAACCTAACCAAAGAATTGAAAGACATCCACAAGACAAACAATGAAAACTGAAAAAAGAACAATATACAAGATGGGAAAGATATCCCATGTTTCTGAATTGGAGGATCAATATAATCAACATGTCAATTCTACAAAAATTAATTTACAATTTCAATCAGTTTACCAGTGACATTCTTCACATAAATAGAAAAATACTCATAATATCTGTCTTTAATCATAAAAGGCCCTATATTGCCAATGCAATACTGTGCAAAAAGAAGAGATACCTCATTACTCAACATCAAAATATGCCACACCACTTAGATAACCCAAACAGCATAATACTGGCACAAAAACAGACACAAAGAACAATGTAACAGGATAGAGAATGCAAAAATAAATCCTAAACAGACAACCAGCTAATTTTTGACAAAGGACACAAAGCAACCCAGTAGGGGAAAGGAAGTCTCTTCAGCAAATGTGGCTGGGAGAACTGGATATCGACCACAGAAAAATGAAACTGGACCTCTCTCACCAGTAACAAAAATAAACATAAAATGGATCAAAGATATAAACATAAAGCCTCAAACTATTAATATAAAGCTACTTTTGGAAAACACAAGGGAAGCATTTGAAGACATTGGAGTGGGCAAAGATTTCTCAAAGAAGACTCTAAAGGGCAGGCAACAATCCTAAAAATAGAAAAGTGGGATTACATCAAGCTCAAAAGTTTCTGCACAGCAAAGGCAATGACATTAGGTCACCAGAAAAGTCATGATGCATTTTTGCATAGAAGCAAATACACCATGACTTTTTCAATGACCAAATAATTAAAGTGAAGAGATGACTCTCAAATTGGGAGAAAATATATACACTTCACGCTTCAGATAAGAGATTGATAACAAGAATAGACAGTGGACTCAAGCAGTTCACCCACAAAAAGCAAATAATCTAATTTAAAAATAGACTAATGAGGAACCAGTAGATGGTGTAATGGCTACATCGCCAGACTCCCACATAGTCAACCACAGTTTGAGTCCTGGACCTGGTACTTAAAACTCACACCAGGCACATGTGCATGCCTCAAATCCCAAGAAGATATTGGAGTAGAAGGAATTGCTGTGTGGCCATCCCCTCCGGGGGAGAGTGATTTCTTGCTTTCTGTCGCTCTGTCTCTCTGCCAAGCACATGCACCATATAGTAAAAATCTCTCTCAAAAAAAATAAAATAAAATAAAATAAAGGCAAACAAACAAACAAAACCGATGAGTTGAGCAGATAATTATCTAAGGAAGACATACAAATGGTCAAAATGCATATGAAAAAATGTTCACATTTCTCTTTTTCTCTTCATAATGACAAGCAAATCAAACTCACAATGAGATACTACATAATCCCAGAAAGAATGACTTTGATCAAGAAAATAAAGAATGAAAACACTGGTGAGGCTGTGCTGAAAGGAAACTAAGCCTTCCTACATTGCTGGTGGGAATGTACATTGGTACAACCACTGTAGAAAGCACTATAGAGTCTCCTCAAAAAAATCTATGAATGGAAGTGCCATATGACCCAGTAATCTCACTCTTTGATATTTACCCTGAAGTTAGGAAAATATTCAGTTAGAAAGACACTTGCACATCCATGTTTATTGCAGTACTATTCACAATTGCTAAGACATAGAAATATCCTAAGTGCCCAAGAACTGATGACTAGATTGAACAAATATGGCACATGTACACTACGGAATATTACTTAGCCCTAAGGAACAATGAGATCCTATCATTTGATACAAATGGATGAATATAGAAGATTTAATACCAGGCAAAGTAAGACAGATTATGAAAGATACATACTGTATATCTCTGCTCAATAAATACTAAATGTCTGCACTCTATGGCAGAAATTTTAAGATACAAAGATATAATAGTAGAGAGGACAAGTGTAAATACCAGAGACTGTGTGGAAGGGGGGTGGATTGTAAATGGTGAGTGGGAAGGGCTCAGGAAAAACAACACTTAAGAGGTATAGGGATATAAAGTTCTCCATTGAAAATGAGGTATATGGTAATATTCTTGATTTGACTGCCATGTACTACATGCAAACTATGAAAAACCATATTGTGGGCTATAGAGTTGTGCAATTAAATGTGAATAAGAACTCAGAAAATTTAAAAAATGTAAATGATTCATGAAAAATTAGCAGGAAAATTTGGGATCAATAGAATGATGTTTCTTATGATCACTGCATCCATGGTTTTGCTTTTGATCTCAATGAGTATGCAGTGTTCTTCAATAAAAATCTCTCAAATGACTCAATTGTATTTAAACTTTCACTCTGTTTCTGAAATTAAGGTTCCAGAGATTTTCTTCTGTCTTTTTCAAAGCAAACCCTATTATTTGATTTATTATAGCAATTATTGTTTAAATTAATTCCTAAAAATACCAAAATGATGTCCTGAGTATTATTTCTAGAGTTATTATTTATACTGATGTTTTTAATGTTGTCTTTGTTTTGTATTTTGTCATGTGAGATAGGTTCAATCTGTTTTATCTTTTGTCGTATTTTGGAAAATAACTTTATGCCTCTCTAGCCGTCTACAATAGAAAAGAAAGAATTAATACTCCTTACTCTCCCTGAATTCTCAGGCTTTCTTAATGTGCTCTGGGAAAATAAATCTAAATTATGATGATGATTATATTAATTATATTAGTATAATCTAAGAGATATAACTGTATTTAAATACTTACTCTGGGCTTTTGCATTAATTTTATAACCAGAGGTACAGCAGTTATTTGGATTTATATCTAAGTGGCTAACCAGTAACAGCACTCACCAACAATTCTTCTTCTACAGAGTTCCTGGTCTCTTGTGTCCTTAGTTTTTACTGATCACCTGTAGGCTAGGATACATCTTCTAGTATTTTATTGAGAAAAAAAAAATGCAAGGACTATGTATTCTGTGCTTTATGATATTTGAAAACATTTTTATGCAAACTTTGTATAGTTATTAACAGCAATCTGGCTGGGTACAGAATTTTATGTTCAGCCCTTCCCTGAGCCTCTCTAAAAATGATTTTATATGTCATTCATTTTTATATGTGACTTCTAAGAGGAGACTTTATTTTTACATAGCTTTGTAAGTAACTTGTTTTCTCAACTTAGATACTTGGATGTTTATCTTGCTTTATGCACTAAATTAAATAAATTACAGTCTATGTATAGTTTTTATCTTTTCTTTTTATATATATATCCCCTCCCCCGAGGATCTCCTTATCTCCTTAGTAACAGTAACTTCTCTTGGTTTATATTTTGGTTTTTACGTGGTGAGCATGTGTGTGTGTGTGGGGGGGGTTTCTGATTACTTATACTGAGAGATGAAATTAGGCTAAGATCTGATTGATTGGGTATTAAAAATACCATTAGTGAACAGAAAGAAAGAAATGTCCTTACGACAAGGAAGAAAGGAAGGAAAGAAGAGAGACAGGAAGAAAAGAAAGAGAGAAGGGGAGGAAAAAGAAAAACGACGGCAAAGAACAGGGACGGAGGGGGAGGAAGGAACAGAGGGAGATAGGAAGTGAAGAGGGAATGAAAGAAGAACACAGAGCATTAAGGAAGGGGAGCAAAAAGGAGGAAGGAAAGAAGATAGGAAGAGGAAAAAGGAGGGAGTGAGAGATATTTCTTCATCTGAAAAATGAAGATTCAAAAGTTTAAGACAGCAACTTTCCAAAAGCTGATCCAAAGACTCCTGGGTTTCTTTCTCCCTTTTTTTAAAAAAAATTTTATTCATTATTATTATTATTTAAAATTTTCTATACATCATGTGCACCCACCATGAGAAAGAAGCAAAGTCAAGCTGACAAGTCCAGTACTCGAACCACAGTTGACCATGTGGGAGTCTAACACCCCAACCACCATGCTACCTGCTGGCCTCAAATCATGGAGATGCTGACCATCTCAGTGGATTCACAAAATCATAACTATTTTCCTAGAAATATTAAGACATTATTTGCAACTTATTCTCATTATCTAACAAACATAGAATGGACATTTCCAGAGACTATCTGACTTGAAATTATAAGAAAAATGGAATGTAAGAGGGGGGTATGAATATCTAGCTCTCTTACATAAGACAAACATTAAAATAATTTGCAAAATATATATAAATGAATGTCAGTCTTTACTATTCTTTTTTTTTTGAAAATATAATTTTTTTACAAAGGTTTCATTTTTTATTTTTTACACCCTCACCAATACTTGTTATCTTTTGCCCTCTTGATTAATAGTCAGGGTCCTAATAAGGACAATAGTGCCAGAATTCTCATGATCAAATCACCCCCCCCCAAAAGGCACAGCCTCATTTTTTTTTTTAATAATGTGATTGAATGTATGGAAGAAAATGACATAAAAAAGACTATTTTAAATGGAAAATATAATTATTTTTCATAAAATTTTTCAGGTTTCTTATATAATACAATGAGTTTTTCCTATTGTATATAAAGAAACTAATTTCATTTAAATATCTAAATGGAAATGTTTAAATATAATCCCCATAAATAAAATCTTTTTGGTATATGCAATGGATTTTGAAATATCTTTTTTTATTTTGAAATAATTTTGACTTACAAAAATATTATAAAGATAGTCAAGTCCCATATATTTCTTGCTCAATTTTCTCTATTGGTAATATATTACATTGGCATATAACACTGGACAAAAAGAAACCAACATTGAACCATTACTATTAACTAAACTGCAGACTTCATTTGGTTTCACCAGCTTTCCCATTAACGTTCTTTCTGTTCCATGATCCACTCCAGGGTACAACACTGAACTAACAATTGGCATGTCTCCCCAGTGCCATCTGTTCTGTAATAGTTTCTCAGTCATTCTTCGTCTATCAAGACATTGGTAGTATGAGAAGAATTGGTCAGTTATTTTAAAAAATATTTCTTAATTGGGGTTTGCCTGATGTCTTTTTTATTTTTTAAAAATTTATTACTTTTAAAATTTCCTTTAGGAGTGACACAGATAGGATGATCCACAGAGAAATATACCTTGGTAGAGCCTTGCCACACCATGATTCTCCTCTCAGCTAGCCAGGATCACAGGCAAGCACAGTTGAACTAATATGTTCAGGTAATCTGGGATCCAAACTCTGGCCTCCCTTGTGACTTCAGCATTGCACAACAGCACCCTACTGCTTGCACTTCCATGGTTGGGCTTGATATCTTCCTTATGATTAGGTTGGGCTATAGATTTGGGGAAGGAAGACTACAGAGGTAATATGCCATTCTCAACACACTATATCAAAAATGCATATTACCAACATGGCTTATCACCATTGTGGTCAAGGTAGCATTTGTCAGGATCATGTACTATAACTTTGCTTTCCCCTCTTTCTATATTTTATTTTTTAAGGCAATTCAGTAAGACCAGCACATACCAAAGGGGTAGGGGAAAGAACTATTAAGCTCTACTTCTTAGAACAGGGCTAATATACACAAGTTAATCAGAATTCTTTTGTAAGAAAATGTGTTTCTTCTCCCTTATTTATATATTTAATAATATGTTTTATTAATATGAAGCCATGCATATTTGTTATATACTTTGGCTGATACTTTGGCTGATAATATAGTACTTTTTAATCTATTTTTCACTCAGTTTTTCCCAATTCTGTCATTCGAGAGTCCTTGCCAAGACAGCTCCTGTGTCCTCCTGACTGAACCTGCCCTATTCCTTTTTTTTTTTTCATTTATTTTCTTTCAACTTCAGGCTCATCTTGTATATCTTCTGCCCAGGTCCTAGGATCTGCCATTTCTCTGAGAAGTCCTTTGTCCTTTAATTGGAAAATGGTATTTAGAAATCAAGATCTGCGGCCTGTGGTGCTAGTTACTATAGGACTGCCATTGTTTTAGGTCCTCTCAGAACACAGATCTAGGTAATACATGTAATGTATACTAGCCAGTTTGTATATCTCTAATTGTGTAATATCTTTCCATCTATATCTATACTAAGCTAAACATGAGTTTATATTGATATTCTTGACAATAATATACGATCATATGGGCTTTTCTAGTTTGTCCCACTCACTTATCTATATACTCAATGAGTTTTTAAGAATATACAGGAATCCTGACTTCAAAATTTTGAGAAGCACTGAGATAAAATATGCACCATGCTTAAAACCATGCTTGGTACATAGTGAGAGCTCAATAAATGCCAGCTTTGAAGAAGGCTGGACAAGTCATTGCTGGGTCCCGTCATCATCCGGCCTGACTTTCTCATCTTTATTATAGCTATTTGAACCCTATTCAGTTTTGGAGGCTCTACCAGTGATTACTAAATAACACAATGCAAGTACAAGAAAGGCCACCTCAACAGTTTACACTCAATAATGTCCTCTTTGATATAGACCACACACCTAAACTAGGAAAAGCAACAATAATTTTTATTTCTATTTATCTCCTTTTGCAGCAACTTTATAGAAAATGCTCATCACCCCCCCCCTTAATAATTATTATCCCTCCCAAATAATTGTCATACGGGCTCCGATTACTCATCATTACCTCTGGTATTTTGAAGTTTCATTTCTGTGTGTGTTCATAACTATTTTAATGAGAAGTTGCAAAACAGTCCTAGTAGCAATATAAGCCATCTGCCATTTCTGCTTTCCCTATAATCTTTTTCAAATTTTACAAAAACATCATGATGCATGCCAAATCAACTTCATGAGCGTACAGCCTGCGCTGGCACGCAAGGCCCCACTCTCGGAGGGTCCCATGCTTGGTTTAACATTCTGCTGTCACTTGAAAACATTGATTTTTATCTTTCAACTTGTTTTGCAAGTGAAATCCAGTAGGTTACTGGCCTTGCACCTGAGCAGTGAAGTCCTAAGGTGGCAGGGCAAGTCCTCAATAATTCGCGGAGTCGTCCATCATGGAAATGTCAACTTAGTGTAGTCTGGGGAGTTATGAGGTCCTGAACACCCAGACCAGGACCTGGGCCCAGACTGGAGGTATCAGTGATGGTGGGAAGCAGCAGCCATAGCCACCATGAAAGACAAGAAGGGACTGCCTGGCATGGTTCTGGAATCCCAATGCTAATTCGTACAGCCGTCCCCGAAGCCTACCCTGCAGCTTCTGCACAAATAGTAACTCTGGTCTGAGCACAGAGACAGAAACAGCCAGTGTTTAAGCAGTAAATTATTATAAAATTAAAAGCTTACATACAGATATTGCAATAAAATATATTAAAGAGTTAGAACACACCAAAGCATTCAGAATCTCTAGTTTGGAAAACTGTGCAGCATTGCAAAGCAATATCTAAAGGCTTAGAAATAGAAATTAATTTTGAAGATTACTATATAAGATGAAAAAGAGTACTATCTTCACATGATACTTCAGATGAACTAATTATTAATGAGAAAAATAATTTCAAAATGATTTTTCTTCAAAATTAAAATTACAGCTATAGAATAAAAAAAGCATTTTAAGTAATACATAAATTATGAAACTACTTTGAATTTCCTATACAGCCTCTAAAAGTTTTAAGAAATGTCAGGAGAAACATTAAAATGCCATTATATAAATTTACACATAAAATTAAATCTAGAATTATAAGAAACTAATTCATAGGAAGACTTATATCTTCTTAAGAAAAATTATTCCGTGAGAATCAACTCTAAATGTATTACAATTTATATTTTAAAATAATACTACCAGAAATTATCCCATTATTTTAATGAACAATGAAAAAAACCACTCTATGCAGTTTTAGTAATAGTAGCAACACTAGAAAGTTCTTTTTCAAAGTTAAAAATTATCAAAAAGTATTTGTTATCCAGCATTTACCAAAAGTATATTATATTATGTTCAATTACATGAATTGAAAACGAATTTGTTCAGTCTAAATTTTCATGCCACTGTAAATGCATTTTCAGAAATGCAAACTGGAAAAATCTTATGATTAATTGAGTTATCATATTAATAAAGTATTATATTACATGAAAGTATGACATGAAAATATTATTTTTACAATATGTATTTTTGTCATTACTTATGTGTGGTTATGCTCCAATTACATTTATAGGTAACAAAATCTCTCTAAGGGAAAAAGCGTGTATTAGCATTTTGTTGACAGCACTTTTGTTTCCCTGATTTTGAACTGAGCTATTATATTATGTAGCCACCCTGGAAACACTAGTGTTATCAGGTAGGTATATATATTGCTACAACACTCCATAACAATTACAAATATCTTTTCTCCTAACTGAAGTGATTCCATGTCCGGCTATAACATCTATACACAACCATTTTTCTAGACTTGGGAAAATCTGAGTTTTCAGTCTCAGCAATATGTGGGTTAATTTTTCTTACATCAGTTACTGACTTCACCCAACTTTGGAAGGGGCATTAGGAATCGGGACCATGGACAGAGATTTGGTTTCTTTTTCTTTGTTTCCTTCTTTGTTTTCTTATTATTCTTTGACTGAATACTATCTTTCTTTACTTTGGTTTTTATTAACAGTTTTTCAAAGTGATCGAATGGGGATATTAGCTATCCTCTGGGTAGTATTTAATTCAAAGCCTCACTGAATTCTGAGTTTCTTAGTATCAAAGTTCAATTATTATTACATTTTTGTGGTTAAAGGGGAATGTTATTATAAACAAGAACGTCCATGGATCTCCCTGCTGGCCTGGACTGCCAGGTACCATGCTGGGTGCTGTTACGTGATCTTCCTTACACAGCTCCCCCAATATCTCCACAAAGTAGGCAGTGTCCCATTTCTACAGTGGAAGAAACGGATCCTCAGGCCAGCATTGTTGTGAAGTGTCCAGAATCAGATTTGTGATGAAGCTGGTGATCTGAATTGATTCTGAATTGAATTAATATTTTCATGTCATACTTTCATGTAATATAATACTTTAATTAATATGATAACGCGATTAATCACGGATTTCTACGCCATGTGATTCTCACTATACCACATCATTCTTACAATTCTTGTCTTTAAGACTTAAACATAAACTGCTTTTACTCTGGAAGGAATTTCCGATTTGACAATAATGTAGGCTCAGTATGAACACGTTCACAATAGAGACTCCTGCACCTTTCCTTATCACGAGTCTCATTCATGTCTTTTAAATTAAAATCAGAGAAAAGGAAACTTGGAATGAGGTGGTGTTACTTTCCCCCTCATCTTACTACCCATCGCTCTGAAAACAGATACTGGGAGAAGCTGTATGAACTGCCTCTTGCTCTCTCTACTGCCTGCAGCTTGACATTTCAAAGCGACGGCTATTCCCAGGATGCCACACTAACCCTTTATCTGCCTCACTTGGGTTGAGTGATTACGGCGGGCCAGCAGCGAAGAAATACATGGTTTATCCATCGCTCTCTAAGTCAGCATCTTCAAGGCCAAGTGAGACTACTCTTTCATGCAGAGGGAGCAGGACTTAAGAAAAAAAAAAATCTTCAAACAGAAGATGGAGTCATAAAGGAAAATCTGTCATACTAGGAATGTAGGGGAGAGGTGACAGGGAATCCTCTGAACAAAGTAATCAACAAAGACATTGATTTTAATCAATAAGTATAGAAGTCTAAAATCTCAGGTGTTTTTAAATATCCAAACTCTTTTCTAATAACATTCCAAAGGTAAGAAGATGGCTCTGCATGAAAAACTGGTATGTTTTCAGGAAACTCTCAGAATCTAAATTTGGATAATTAAAATGAAAATATATGAAGACTATTTGAGCAGGAAAGCAATTTTTCTTAACTGCATGCCTTTTTCCTTTAGGAAGGATTTTCTTTAGCATTGGAGGAGACGTATTCTGATTTAAAAATGCTGAACCTACAGGACATTATATTAAGTGATCTAAGCCAGACACAGAAAGATAAAGAGGGCATGCTCTCACTTCCATGAGGAGTCCAGAGACAGAGAGAGGTTGCCAAGGGGTCAGGGAGGGGGAGTGAGGGATTTGGGTGAAAGGGTACAAACTTTCAGTTACAAGATGAGTAAGTTCTGGAGATCTAACCTACCACATTAATAACAATGGATTGTATACCTGAAATTTGCTAAGAGATGAGATTTTCTTTTTAAATTTACTGACTTGTTCCGAGAGAGAGCAACTCAACAGGTCTTCAGTCTGAAGCCAGCCAGGACAACCAGTGCACCCGGCATGTGGAAGAAGTCCCAGGATATGAACCTTGAACCTCGCCACAGGGTGTCCAGAATCACACAACAGTACCTCTGCTTTCTGTGCCCCAAGGCTGGGCCTCAGAGTGGACCTTAAGTGCTCTCAGCACAGAGAAAAGTGGTAACCACGTCAGGGAAAGGACGTGTTAACTAATTTGATCGCAGTAGTCATTTCACAAGGTTTTCCAAAACATCACATTACACATCTTCAGTATATGTAATTATTGTCAGTTTTACTTCAGTAAACTTGAGGGGGAAACATATGGTTAAAATGTAATAATTATATATCATATGTTTTTCATTTCTGGAAGTTTCTTTCTTTCTTTTTTTTTTTTTTTGAGAGGTTTTTGCTATAGGGCATGTGTGCTCACCAGAAAGACAGAGAGACACAGAGACACAGAAAGTGAGAAATCCCCCCCCCCAGGGGGGGATGGCCACGCTGCAATCCCTTCTCCTCCATTCTCCTCTCAGGATCTTGGGCATGCACATACACGTACCCGGCGTGAGTTTAAGCCACCGGGTCCAGGACTCGAACTATAGTCGACTACATGGAAGTCCAGCAGCATAGCCATTACACCAACTGCGATCCCTCTGGAAGTTTCTTTAAAATATGCCTATTTTTAAAATATTCCCATGTTTAAATTTATGTATGAATCTTGTTTCTTTAAAATGTTGCTTCCAAAGTTATTGGATAGTTCTCCACATTCTTTTTGTTTGTTTACTTTTCTTTATTCTTCCATAAGGGAGAAAGGGAGAGACAGAGAGAGAGAGAAAGGGAAAAGGAGAAAGCACCTTCCACGGGGCATGATCTGGTCACAATCCCTTCTCTATTTCTCCATCTGTTGGGGTTTGGAGCATGCGCACAAGCACACTTGGCTTTTTTTTTTTTTTCAAGTTTCCAGGGCCAGGATTTGAATTGCAGTTAAACACATGAGATCTAACTCCCTTAATATCTAGGTTACAGGTCATCCCTTGCTCCTAGTTCTTCACATTCTATGACAAGTGATTCAATAAAGTGGAGCCCTTCTGTCTTTGAACCACTTTTTGCTAAAAAAAAAAAAAAAAAAAACAGCAAATTTTAAAAAGAAACTCAAGATATATTGCATAGTTTTACTCACAAGAAGTGTGGAGCTGAAACTATTGAGCAGCAAAGGAAAAGTTGAACAGTCCCTTCTTCCACTGAATGTTGGATTTCTGCCTTACTGGCAACAAACTGCCCTGAAAAAGAAAGGAAATTACTTTATTAAATACTACCTGAATGCCAGGTGCTTTAGTAGAAAATGTGTGTATGTGTGTAAAACCAAAATGACTTCATGAAATTGGCAATATTATTATTTTCTTCTTATAAATACAGAAACAAATGAAGCCAATAATGTTAAGAGACTAAATAACTGAAGCTCACTTTGAAAGTTACAGAACTAAAAACAGACTCAGGGCCTCCATATCAAATATCTAAATTTTAAAAAATGAAAGAAAATAATAACTAATTAAGATACAAAGAAACACTTCAGTATTTTTTGCAAGTTTCTTTCCTAAGCATTTGTGGGTTTTTTGTTTGTTGGCTTGGTTTTTTATTTTTTTATTTTTTTTGGAGAGGTTTTTGCTATAGGGCGCGTGTGCTCGCCAGAGAGACAGAAAGCGAGAAATCATCCCCCAGTGGGGATGGCCATGCCGCAATCCCTTCTCCTCCATTCTCCTCTTGGGATCTTGGGCACACACGCACATGCGCCCGGCGTGAGTTTAAGCCACTGGGTCCGGGACTCGAACCACAGTCGACTACATGGGAGTCCAGTGACATAGCCATTATGTTAACTGCTGGTCTCCCTTCCCAAGCATTTGTAAGCCTTAAAAGAATTTTTATGTCCTGTATTACATATATAAAAATTAGCTCTATCTCATTTTTCCCAGTAATCACAACAAAATGAAAATAAAATAATAAAAAAAGTAAAAATGGAAAAAAAAACCACGTACAAAGATCTTCCCAGAGAATTATTTCAACCATGGACATATGATAACATATGAGAAGAAAACAAACAACAACAACAACAAATCAAGTGTTGTTTAATATAAGCGCTCTCCTGTAGAGACTGTCTTTAAGAGGCCAGCAGGTAGTGTGGTGGCTAAGGGGCTGGGCTTCTATATGGCTGACCTAGTTTGAGTTCTGAGTTCTGGACCTGGCATCTTGCTTTCTCACTTTCCTCTCTCTCTCTCTCTCTCTGGTGAACACACGTGCCCTATAGCAAATTTTTAAAAATAATAACAATAAATTAATTAAATTAACAATTATGTAAAAAGATACTTTCTTTCCCATAAGGTAGAAGGTAAATTGAGTTAATCAGGCATACAGGAATTAAACCAATCATCAATGCAGCTGTTAAATAAGGATGTGTAAATTGAGCACTGCACATCTACTATGGAAAAGGCCAAACTAATTTTAGATTTCTTCATGATTTTATTATAATTCTGTTAACTCCAAAGATCAATGGTTTATAGATTTACTAGGACAAATTTCCCAAGGATGATAAAATTTGTCTTATTTTAAAATGGAATAGATGTATATCTCACTGCTATAACTAAAGATTGAGAAAATAATTTGAGAATTTAAAAAATTGATAGTTGAGGAACCAGTAGATGGCGTAATGGCTACATCACTGGACTCCCATGTAGTCAACCATGGTTCGAGTCCCAGAACCAGGGCTAAAACTCACACCAGGCGTGTGTGCATGCGTGCCCAAGATTCTAGGAGAAGAATGGAAGAGAAGGGATTGCAGCATGGCCATGCCCACCTGGGAGGGGAGGGGTTCTTGCTTTCTGTCTCTCTGCCTCTGTCTTTCTGGTAAGTGCATGCACCCTATAGCAAAAACCTCTCAAAAAAAAAAAAAAAAAAAAGAGAGATAGTTGAACAAGAAATAAAATGACTTATTTTTCTAAATAAACAAAAAAAATTCTTCAGTTGGTCTGTGAGTTTACTGTAAAGCATAAGTAAGTAGTGTAAGTTGAATATAAAGGTGGAACTAATATAAAACAAAACATAACCCTCTGTAGCATTAAAGCAATCGTTAAAGTTCTTCGTTTTGCTGGAATGGTCGTATATGTTCATTCGTCATGACACAAACTACCATGACCACTGACAGTCACCACCGATAATTACACTTCTATCTATGTCAATATTACACGGAATAATCTAATTTTACTGTGTAACAAACCACTAATAATATGATAACAATTGTGACTGCTTTTAATGAAATTTTGTTAGGTTAAAAAATGAAATCTGGTTAAAATTTAGTGGCATCACTACTTGCTGTTTATTTTACAGACAGTAAATAGCTGCTTTGATACCATTTGTCTTCTATGTCATCAAGAGCTAAATGACTACTATCTGTCTTTAAGTCAATGGAGAAATCAACTAGCTCACGTCATTACTAAAACTCAACTAAAGATAGTAGGCAATGTTACTTTAGAAACTACTGGTAATATTAACTCATTCTTATTGTACAACAAAATCATTTTATTTTACAGTGCAAAACAACAATATATCCTAGAAAAATATGCATCCAAATTTATTCATTTAGTACTAATTCTTGTAATAGTTAAGAAAAATAGTGATTTGTAAAATAATTTAAAAATTGAAATTCAAGGTTATTAAACTTTTGAAGGAATTGAAAATTTCTTTATGGGACACCAAAATGAATGATTATCTGTTGATGATAACGAGTACAGTATATTCAACAGGACTGGTGTGAAGTGTATTCATGTTCGGTAAATTCGCTTTACAAGTTGTAGTGATGTATACTGAATGAATGTATAAAATAAATTTAAAAAGAATAGCACTGGAAAAAAGTAAAAAAAAAAATTCTTTGAAAGAAACAAAGACATACTTGTTAGGAAAAATACATTATTCTTACCAAAGATAATATAAAAATGGCAAGTGATCCTTCAGCAATAAAGAATCTTTTATGAATTCTCTTCATTCAGTTAAATCTTATTTAACTTCCCAAGTAATATTTTATAGTTGGCAAAGGTCAGGTTTTGTATTATCTTGTTAGATTTATTCCTAAGTTTTATTTTGAATATACCTTTGCTAATTTTCTATCAGTTGAGAGTAGGGTATTAAAATCTTCAAATATAATTATTTAATTATTTATTTATCCCTTCAATTTTTTTCTGTTGTTTCATTGATATTTTTACTCAGTTATTAAATATGTATACATTTATAATTATTACACCTTTCTAGTGTATTGTCTGTTCTACTGTTACATTATATCCCTCTGTACTGGTAAAATTTGTTATAATATCCATTTTATTTGATATTATTATAATCAGTTTTATTATGATTTTTGTCTTAGAAAATTTACAATTTTGCTTTTGCTTTTGTATATAGTCCACAATCTCTATTTTATGTTTAAGATGTGTAGACTATTTTATTTATTTGTGTATTTATTATTATAATAGCCAAAGGTTGATGTGCTCATCAGAAAAAGAGAGAGAAGAGGGTGAAAGTACTTCCCCACAAAAGGGACACGGTCATGCCAATATCTTTTCTCCACTATTTCCCCACCCTGTCAGGATCTGGGGCATGTATGCACAATATGCACATGAACCTAGTGTGTTTTCTTTTTTTTTTTTTTTTTAACACTTTTTAAAGAATTATTTTATTTAACTTTATTTGTTTATTTATTTATTTATTTCAATTTGACCAAAGAGGGACAGAGTGAGAGAGAAAGAAGGTGATAAAACAAGCCATCAGGTCTGAGACCCGAACACAGTCAGCCACGCGGGAGTCTAGCACTTCTAGCCACCACGCCACCGGCCAGTCCTGAACCTAACAAGCCACCAGGTCTGGGATTCACAATGAGGTAGGCCATGTGGGAGCCGGCTCTCTTAATCACTAGGTTATGGTGCTGGCCCCAGGCTATGTTGGCTATGTTGACTGTAATTTTTGTACCCTTTATTTTCCTTTATTTTATTTTTTAATTTCTATATACTTCCTGTCTTTTCTTGTTCCTCTTTTTGTTCTCAGCTGTTTTCTGTAGTGCTAAATAAATATCTTGTGTGTCACTTGTTTTCTTCCTGTGGTTGTTTTCCTATATTTTTTTAATGGT
>NW_006159808.1:1762563-1769067 GCF_000334495.1 Tupaia belangeri chinensis | reverse complement strand
TATATATATATATATAATTTACG
The DNA here is from genome assembly GCF_000334495.1 of Tupaia belangeri chinensis. NCBI lineage: Eukaryota > Metazoa > Chordata > Mammalia > Scandentia > Tupaiidae > Tupaia > Tupaia belangeri. The sequence goes on along the minus strand of NW_006159808.1, from coordinate 1,769,044 downwards.
TACGTTTTAAACACAATACGCTGTTATTAGTATTGTGGATTTTCCTAACCACAGATATACATTCATTAGTCTCTTATCTCCTGTGAATAACCACAGGCTATTATGAAATCCTCTCTCTCCAGTCCAGCTGAAAGACTTTTCACTGGATGTGGAATTCCAGAAGAATTGCTAAGTGATAGCAGAACCCTATTTACATCACTGAAGCTCCAGACCTTTCTCGGCTCAAATGGAGTGAAATACCTTCATTTTCCACTGTGCAAGCTAGCCATTAATGGCCTCATCCTGCGCTGCGGACAGTCACTCTTGGCAGCACTTCTGGCTCCTAAGCGAGGAGGCCACCGTGAAATGGCAGCTGCCTTGTGCTCCGTTGTCTTTCTGCTGCGCTGGGAACGTTCACTTACTGCTAGTGAACTTCCCACTCTGATACTTCTGGCTGAAGATAAGCACGCCCTTATTTTAAATCTTGAACAACCAGAAAGGCCAATATGGCTCTTTTACAGCAAGGCACTGTGGAGGAAAAGGCATTACGAAATGACCAGGAGAACACATTTGCAAGTTGCTCCTTCGGTATTTGCTATCCTCAGCCTATGGGAAAATGGGATAATAAAAAGCACAGAAATAAAGAAAAAAAAACCGGTGAAGAAATAAAGTAAAGAGATAAAGGAAGGGTCACAAAAGAGAAGGAAATAACATATTTTCGTAATAATAGATATCCTCTTTCTTAGCTGATATTCAGATTTCAGTGAACTGTATGAGCAGTTTACCCCACACTTGAAATGCCTTAACCTGATGGTGGATAGGACTCCAAGTGAAATTGTAGGCATTTGCCCAGAGGAAGCAATTAAAATCATGAAAGTTCTATTATATTTTTATCTTATTTGCTATGGTATGAACGTGTCCCACTGAAATGCATGTACTGAAATCTGGTGAGCCCCCACGAGGATACAGAGAGGGCGGAGATTTCATCTGACCATGGCACTGGAAGACAGTCTCTGGGTAGCGATCAGGATTAAGGTTATCAGGGTGGTGTTCTCGTGCCTGAAGATGTGGGCACAGGTGCACACACGTGCCCTGCTCTAACCCTCTGTCCAGGTGGTGCCTGTGCCTCCTCATAGCTCCACCAACAGGAAGACCTTCAACAGGGGTGACCTTGACATTGGACCTCCAAAATCATACACTAAATAGACCTCTTCTTACAATTCACCCAGTTGCAGGTATTCAGTTACCAAACAACAGAAAATGAACTAGGACACTAGTCTTTTGCATTTCTTTTGTTTTTAAACAAAAGGCATATGTTGAGTAACTGTAACTGAACATGCATATAACTCTAAATTAAGTAAGTATGCATATATTGGGAGTAAAAACTGGATTAAATTTTTACTTAGAACGGTATGAAAAGAAGCTGGAGTCTAATAGTCTAGTAGGATAATCTACAAGGTCATAATAAGAGGTCCTAAACCCTAATACCAGTGCTGCCTTTATTCGGTAACATGATCTTGTCCCTGGTAGTGAATTTGTTGCATACTCTGTTCTGTTGTTATTGCTGTAAGAGAATATCAATATAAATTATGAAAGTGTTTTTAAAGTTATGAAAATATAAAATACATATACATTAATTTTCAATGGATCTTCTGCTTAGAAAATATTGCATAAAGATTTTTGTACATGGATTAAATAACTTATCATTTCCATTTCTTTTGAAGGAATTATAAGTCTCAAATCAATGACAGAAGATATAACATTAGCTAAGGAAGCCCTGATATGAGTTCAGATATCTCTGAACTTCAGAGTCAAAGACAAAAAGAGGATTTGTTCTAATTTCTGAAAGAAGGTTGGTTGGTTAGTTAAGATCACTAAACAGGACATTCTAGTCCCAAAATGAAGATCAAAGATGGCAGATTGGCAAAATAAATAATAATAAGCATTTGTTTCAGAAGAATGGTTTACTCATATGGTTTGCAGGTAAGTAGACAGAATGCTCTGATAATCAAGATAAGGTAAATTGGGTCTTAGAAAAGTACTGAGTAATAAAGAGATGTGGGGGGCAGCAGGTGGAGTGGTGGTGAACGTGGCTGATTTCTCCACGGACAACTATGGTTTGAGTCCCAGACCTGGTGGCCTCAAAAATCACACTGGGTGTGTATTCATGTGTGCCCCAAATCCCAAGAGGAGAATGGAGAAGGGATAGCAGTGTGGCCATCCTCCCTGTGGAGTGATTTCTCACTTTCCTTCTCTCTCTATCTCTCTCTGGTAAATGCATGAACCCTATGGCAAAAACCTGAAATAAATAAAGAAATAAATAAAAATAAATAAGGAGATTTGATGGTTTGAGCACTCTGTGTAAGAAAGTAGTTGCCAATCTTACAAGAAGAACAGTATACTTCTACCTCCTGCTTTGGTTTAAAGTAAGTCAATTAATTATAAATTGTCATTGATAAAACACCAAGCATCTTTATCTTTGTGGAAGTAATATTTTGATTTTGCAACACTTGGATGATAATTTTTGGACTACAAGCCATCGTCTAACTCTAAATCGCTGAGTTGGAGTGGTTTCTTGGTGCGCAGGAGAAAGAAGTAACCTAGAAGGAACAGTTTACAAGCCCTATTTGAGTGAGTCCCCATTCATTGACAAGACAGGTGATTCATAACTTCCGCAATCGCTAAGATAGACTTTCTTTACATTTTAAAAATTATGTTTAAATTATTTGCACAATCAATGACTTCAACATCATGAAGGTTTTAGGGAGTGTCAACTCTGCCGAAGGCAATGTCTTAGGAAGAGAGGACAAGAGGGAACGTCTGTTTTCATGAATCCGGCGTCTGTTTGAGTCCTCCTTTTCCTATGCTTTGCAATTACATGTACACATTAGTATTGCTCTTTGAAAACTTTATTGCAAGGTAATGAACTACAACTACATTACTTAGAAGCTACAAACTGAGGCGAGGATGTACACATACAGTGAAGAATGATTAGACCAGGTTGACGACCATCTCACATCTTCTCTAATACTTGTTTGTTGTGGTGAGAACATTTGGAATTTATTATTTTAACAGTTTTAAAGTACAAAATGCGTTATTATTAACTATAGTCGATATGCTACATGAGAGATCTCAAAATAAGTTACTGCTTCTAATTGAAACTTTGTCCCCTTTGACTAAAATCTTCTCATCCCACTCACCACTCTAGCTCCAGGAGTCACCATTCTACTCTCTGCTTCTGAGTGAGATCATTGTAGATTGCACACCTAAGTGAGAGCACATGGTATTTGTCCCCCTGTGCCTGACGTATTTCACTCAGTGTAAAGAAACTTGGAAAAAAACAAATTCATACTCAAAGAACTGCCTGCTCTTGGGAATATATTTGATGCTGTGTCCCTATTTCTCTATTATTATTAGTGGGCATACAGGTTGCTATAATAGTTCCCAAATATTTGTCATTAAGGTGGTTTAAAGTTTTCAGTATTATAAAAATGATCAAATTGCTGTAATTTATTAGAAACAAATTAGAAATAAAATACATAAAATGGTGTAATTAAATTATAAAGATGCAGACATATAAAGAGAAAACCTTAGCGATACATAAGGTCAGCTGCAAAATTTTCACTGAACACACATACTTTATGTTTTGAAATCCAGAAGACCATGTAGTCATTGTTCTAACAAGAATAGCTATTAGCTGCATAAGGGTTGAGGCTGCAAGAAGATCTTATAAGAAAATAATTTTTGAGAAGTTTTTGCTATAGAGTGCATGTACTTGCCAGAAAGACAGAGAGAGATAGAGAGAAAGCAAGAAATCACCCCCCACGGGGAATGGCCATGCCACAGTCCCTTCTCCTCCATTATCCTCTACGGATCTTGGGCACGCATGCACACGTGCCCAGTATGAGTTTAAGCCACTGGGTCCAGGACTCGAACCGCAGTCGACTACATGGGAATCCAGCGGCATAGCCATTATGCCAACTGCTTGTCCCAGAAAATTTTAATTCTTAAAACAAAGATACTCATGTCTGCTCAACCTGTGAACACAATTGTGGCTAAGAAGGCTAATTTCCTTTATGAATATAATGTATTCCCTTTTCCTTCTGTAAAAAATAGGCATTATGATTGAGGCTGCCAGGTGTCATATTTCCGGATCCCATTCTTGCCAGGTAGAGTCACATGACCAATTTTGGCCAATGGTATATGAGCAGAATTGAAGTGTACAACCTCTGGATCATGCCCTTAAAGAAAAGGAACAGAGTATTGGTTCATTCCTTCACCTTCCTACAAGCTGTGAGGAGGAGACTGATTAATTTCAACCAACCTAATCAGATAATCACCTAGCAATGGCAGAACAGAAGGAATGGAAGAGTTCTGTGTCCCTGATACATCTGGGGAACCTTGTCAACCCCAAATCACTGGCCTGAAGACTTTCATCATAGGGACACCAGATGTTTATTTGTTTAAATCAAGGCAACATCTGTCACTATGGCCACGCCTACATCCTAAGGGCAATTTATGAAGGTACTCTCTGAGACCTATAAGAACCTATTACTCTTAATACTACAAAGACTGTGCTTACTTCCAAAGTGGTCAGGACATTTCAGCTGGGTTATTTGTTTATCTTTCTATAGTGACCAACTGAGCATCAGCAGCATTTCAGAATCAGGAATATCATCAGTTTGTTGTGGGCTCAATTTATGATACCTACCCACATACAATCATGACTTAGTATATCAAGACAGAAGTTGCATGGTGATGGTAATGGTTTTTTATGCTTGTCCAAAAATGTTTGCCCTCTGCTAACGACATCAGATGGTACTGTTTAAAATTTTGTTAATTTGAAAAATTCTGAGCCATTCTTCCACCCATCCTTTCCCGGATCCCTCTCAACAGCTTGCTGGGAATTTTAATCATGTACTTATTTATACATTTAGAGAAGAAGAACTTTTGACAGCAAGGCGTTGTAAACTTAACTAAATATATTCTAAGGGTCTTCTTAGGATGCAGATGCTTCTTAATAGAAAAGCGAGCTTTATCTGCTGCCATTCTGTATCAGAAGCAGGAACAAGGTGTGTGTGTGTGTGTGTGTGTGTGTGTGTGTGTGTGTGTGTGTATGGAGCGGGGAGGGTAACCTGGTTTATTATCCTCAAATAAACCATAGTGTGAATATGGGGCCATTGTCAATACATTGAAATATATTGGGTTGTTGGAAAAGTCATGACGTGTTTTTGCATAGAAGAACAACCCAATAGAACAACTGACTTTGCTTCTGCTTTGAATTTCTAGTTGTCTTTTAAGGTGCTGTCTGCAAGTCTCCTCCTATCTTCTTTTTCAAAAATTTTAGTCTATTATTTCAGTAAGATTTATTAAATCATCCACTGTTGAATAAATATCTAGAGACATCAGAAACAGTCACTGTTCTCTTCAAGATAACTGGTGAGCACACATGTCCTATAGTAAATTTTAAAAATAATAACAATTGAATTAAATAAATAAATCTTATTTTTTCTTTTTAAAGGCTCTGTTTTCAGGTTTTCCTTATTTGGATTGTAACTTCCCTTTAAAGCTCTTCACTTATTCGCCAACATTAGTTTTTTTTCTAGAAAATTAAACAGCAAAAGAATGTCTATGCTTTTTAAAAATAGTTTTGCTTTTGGGTGGCCATTAGGACACAACTCCAGTTTCTGAATACTACACTTCCTCTAAGACCCACATTTACTTTCCTATTAGATCTTCCACGGCTACATGAGATATCTCCTGATGCGAGCATTGGCAGCAGGATTTCTGAAGGGTTAGATTGCACTCAAGTGTGACAGGGACAGGTGTCGTCTCTGGGAACCCTTCTGACAGGCTGCAGGCTGCGGCCCACGCTGTGAGCACATACGTTAGGGCTGCCCCCTGGTGGATTCCGGCAGAGAATTTCTGATTGAATCTATTCTTTCACAAATAGGTCTCCTCCACGCCCTCATGTTACTCAGCTGTGAATTCTTGTGTATTCTGGACCATATAATATTAATTATAATGTACGACATTGGGTCTGGTTTAGGCAGCTAGGAATTAATTCATGGATCCCTGCCCAAAACAGAGAGAATTTGGCTGAAAAAAAATGTTCCTTCTCTTGGTGGAATAAAACCAGGAAAATATGCAACCCAGCCAAAGCCATGTGCCTAGATATAGGTGTGTCTGGACAGCGAATGTGTGGTTTCAGAGCACGTCTGCAGACCGCAGTGCTGTGAATCGCATCCGACCTGGGCGAGCCGCTCCATCCCAGGGCTCTCGCCATCCTCTCATTGATTTACGACAATTCCCAGTGAAACCCACGGAATTGCTGAGAATGTGCAGTAAACTCTGAGCACTTCACCAAGCTGCATCTTGGACAAAGCTTATTTTCTTTTTTTTTATAAATAGATCGTTCATGCCTAAGAGTCTAGCTGCTTCTTTCTACCTATTAAAATATGTGTCTGAGAGTTACCGGTATCTTTGAATCATTCATTACGCT
>NW_006159808.1:1760802-1762532 GCF_000334495.1 Tupaia belangeri chinensis | reverse complement strand
TCACACGCATCAAGATTTAGAGAAATTACTAATCTTCAGGATGATTTCTTTGGAGAAAGTTATTTTCCCTTTCTGTCCTTTTCCCTGTTTTCCTGTGTGTTTTTTCTTTCCACCCTTCCCCCAACATCCCTCTTTTCTCACTCTGAATTTTTTGTTCTCCCTGGAGAGCTGGCCTAATTGCCCTCTAATTTTATACTAAAGCTCCTTGCTCTCGCCTGGCCTGGTTTTCTGTCTGCCTGTGAATGTAAATAGCTTTTTCTGCTGGTATACCACATCTGTGACTGAGTGTTAGAGCAAGGAATTCTCATATTCCAGGTCTGGTCCCCAAATCCATAGGACATGTGCTATTAGAAACAGTTCTACCATATTGTAGTATGTTTTTCTATACATTCAGGTCCTGTAAACCTTACATTTAACTAACAGAAATAGTATGAACTACTAAATAGCCATACCCAAATTTCCAAATTAGATGAGGGCATTGCAAAAGTCTGGTTAAACACAATAAAAACATAAACTGAAGAAAACAGTTTGATGATGATAAAAACAATGGATTTTTTAATTTACTAAATTGGCACAAATTAATAACATGTGAGCTTTATGAAACATTCACCTTATAGTAGCTTTCTTCTGTTTCAGTTATTAGTTAGTAGGCATAAAAATTACATCTACCCCTTTCTTCATCTTCTGTGTGGGGCATTTTATTAATTTGAATGAGTATTAACCAGATAATGCAAATGCACATTTCAGTCGTGGCTGCCTCACCCCCACACACACTTAGCTTTGCGCTTTGAATGACATCTATGTGGATTTGAAAGCATTATTTTTGTCTTGACAAAACCCTGGAATCCTCCCTTGCAATCACAGGACGTGCACTCTCTAAATAATTCCCTGTTTTCAAAAGGAGATAGTGCTCCAGGCTCTAGCATCTTCACATCGAGCAGGGCACAAAGAGAAATGGACCCTATGTCTAGGCCATTCTATTCGATCATTCATTTCCAGGAAGGACAGACGGCACAGGCGGAGGAGGGGGGACACACAGGCAAGCAGAGTACATTTGCTTTATTTCCTCTTCAGGAGAGTGCACAGGGTACTTTCATAACATGCCACTGTTTCTGTGGCATAGCATTGAAAAACCCTGACAATAAAAGGACCAGACAAATTGTGAAGCTTTTACATTGTTAATACATTGCAATTTATCTGGCCACCAGAAATATAAAAATATATTCCAATAGGAAAAAAATGCTGTTATTGTTAAAAACAGTAAATATCATCTGGGTAAATGACATTTGTGCTGACCAATTTCAAGTATCATTTATATAGTAAAATAAAACACCGAAAGTTTTTATAATATGTGCAAGGAATATTGGCTTTGACAAAGTACCCCAAAGACTTCTAGAATATTCTTTTAATTGGGCAGTACACCCAAAAATCAACAGTGGCAGGAAACTGAAGAACAATTGCAAAGTTGAGGAAAGTCAAAGGAAGTTCATTTTAATTATTCAGGCATCGTTAACTATCAATAGGTATCTTATTAATATATAAATAGGGGAACCAGCAGTTAGCGTAATGGCTATGTCGCTGGGCTCCCACGTAGTCGACCGCGGTTCGTGTCCCGGACCCGGTGGCTTAAAACTCACGCCGGGCACGTGTGCGTGCGTGCCCAAGATCCCGAGAGGAGAATGGAGGAGAAGGGATTGCGGCGTGACCATCCCCCCTGGGGGGTGATTTCT
>NW_006159808.1:1753871-1760616 GCF_000334495.1 Tupaia belangeri chinensis | reverse complement strand
CGGGCCATACAGTGAAAATCTCTCCAAAAAAAAAAAAAAAGAGAAAAAAAAAATTGAAAAAAAAAATATATAAATAGTAAATATATCAAATATTAAGTATATTTTTCTATCTATCAACTATATATTAATAACTATGTATAATTCAATTAATTCTTCCTTTAGCATCTTGAGTGGGGAACCAAAAATCCCTCCAAATAAAATAAAACATTTTTTACCATATTTCATATATTTGGGCAATCAAATTGATGACCTCCATGAGTTTACATGATCTGCATGTGATATGCTATCAGAAATTATAATTCTGTGAATAAGATGTAGTTACTACTTAATATAACTCCATTCACCTCAGATGAAAAATAAAGTCTAGCACCAAATCTTAGTTATAATTCAAGTAATTGCTCCCTATAGAGGATTTCTAGACTATATCAAATGGAGACGTAGGTATATAGATACATCTAGATTTGTCTAATCTTTATTATGGAAATTCAGAACTATAGTAGACATTTCAATTTAGAAGAGTGATGTTTGAAGACAAGAAACACTAAAATTCAAAGAGTTGCAGTTTCTCAAAGTAAGTAATATATATTCAGTGTTTATAATCAAATATTGCAATTATAATTTGAAGACCAAGATTCCATACTATATTTAAAATATGATTCCATTTTTAAAAGATTTACATATTACTCTTCAGGACTATGCCCTTGAAGTTGAATCTTCTAGTCTGTTAAAGAAATCCTTGCCAAATTTCTGCAGTGGCTCTCTAAATGAGGAAGATATTCACAATCAGGTCTAGTACATACCCAAGGGATACTGAAATTCATGTCAGAACATTAACAGGGAGGTGATGGTATGAAAGTATCATGAGATGGCAACTAATATAATAGTGGATGCCCTGTCTGTTCAAAGTGCTGTTGACGCTACTAGGAAGAGAGAGAGGGTGGGATGGGACAGCAATCCAACCAGCTGTGCTCAGGTAAGACAGGAGAGGCAAGAAGAGTTCCTACTGGGAAGGCCAGTTCTAGAACAGAGGGGGATTCCCAGTGTCCTCAACCTCTAACCAGAGAGGAGAACGAGGCAGCTCTTCCCCGGGAGAAGAGATCATGTAGGTCTGTCTTCGTTACCTGCTCCAGCCTTGGTCACACTGACTTAGTGACGTCACACCTATCTTGGCGACTTGACTTAAATATGTTAAATTTTAGGACCCCCAATTACCCAGCATACTCTTCTGCCTTTCTTCTTAAATTTTATGTGAAAGGCAATGTTTTAAATTAAAATATTTAAGCAGACATTTGGTTCAGACCATGATCAAATGAAAGGAACCAAATTACCTTTCAATTTACCACTGAAGCAGCCAAAACCCATGCAAAATACATAATCAATAGTTTTCAAGGCACTGGATACCAGAAAATGAAGATGGTAATTTCTGAACAATTAGAAACAAGTTAGGTGAGACCTGTCAGTGTAAAAGCTTAGTGCATTGGAGATTTCCAGGCCTGGCCCAGGGGAAGAAGCAGAGAGGGACCCAGAGCACACTCTGCATTGAGGTTGAAGGACCTGATATTCCGAGATTCTGGGTAGAACTACCTCCCTAGAGTTCCAGGAAAGAATGCTGTAGAGAAGAGAACTGCACAGAAAGAGAAATTGGGGATCTGCATAGGGGCCCCTTGAGTAGTCAGCAGTGTACTGATCAGTGCATATATTTGAGGAACCCACTCCAGGAAAGGGAAAGAACCATTGGAGAGCAGCAGCAGCAGCAGTACCCAGCTCACACCTGAGGAGGAGGTTGCCCCTTGCCATCAGTCAGATTGGAAAAAGTCTTGAAATCTATGGGGCAAGACACAGAGGTCTGGTCTTAGAAGTGGTGAGTAATTAGGCCTTGTCTGAGCCTACTCCACTCTCACTTAACAAATAGCAAAAGCAAGACTCATAAAATGATTAAGCTGATTCTAAGAAATTCAACTGCATTCCAGAACAAAGGTCAAGAATACTTACAAAAATATAACATATCCAGCATCCTACATAATAAATAGACAAAGCCTATTATCCAATCACAGGTGACCAGGCATAGAAAGAAGCAGGGATAGGTGAGCCATGGAAAGGAGAAAAAACAATCAGTCAAAACTGTCCTGCAACTAAAAAAAATAAATAAATAAAATAAAAAACTGTCCTAGAACTAACACAGACGGTAAAAAATATCAAAGACATAAAAATCATATTATAATGATCTCATATATTTAAAAGTTCAAGTAGAGATATTAAAGATATTTTTAAAAAGAAATTTGAAGGGTGTCCACAATGGCTTAGATAAAAAAAATACACTGGATGTGATGCCAGATTTTGAAGATGCTAGATTTTCTGCTCTAATATTCATAAGCTATAATAGCTATTTTTATTACTTCTTATGGGGGGGGGAAGGAAAAGAGGGAAAGACAGGTACCCTCTATTGGGTCCTCACTCCACAATATACCCCCTGTCCTAGCCGGCCCAGACCATGAACAGACAGGCACACCTGGCTTACTCAGGCAGGGCCCTGATGCAGTCCTAGGACCTCTCCCATGTGGGTTCTGCTACACTACCACTGCACCCCCCGCCCCCGGCCCAACAACTTTTCTAACCTTAGTCTACCTTTCTTTAAGACAGAACTAACAACACATTAAATAGACACAAAACTGAAAAGTTATCTGCTGATGATAATGTATTAGTAAGGCCTTTGACTTGAGTAATACGCACTGTGTTCATGTTGGGGAACACCATATTGTACACCATAAATATGTAGAGTGATTAAAGCAAGTTTTTAAAATGAAAGAAAACCTAAAATGAGGGGGGGGGGGAAGGACTAATAAAACCTAATCAATAGTTTTCAAGGCACTGGATACCAGAAAAGGGACGATGGTAATTGCTGAGCAATTAGAAATAAGTGGGGTGAGACCTGTCAGAAGATATGATGGCAAAAGTTTAAATGATACTAGAATCAAATGAGATGACAAAATAAAGCACTTTGCATGGTTCCTGGCACATGAAATCTATGAATTTATTACATTGTTCCCTTGCTCAGATTCAAATTTGGTTTTCTAATGCTTGAGGAATCAAATGCTAACTTTCTAGTTTCATACTCAAAATGTATCTAGCTTCAGTCTTTTCTCTGTTCTCTTTATCAGTTTATATACCTGTATCTGAGTCAAACCAAAATCTACCATCTTCTTCATGCAGTCCACAATGCTCTGCCTCGCTGTCTGTTAGGGACTGAACCGTGTCCCTCCTCCCCAAAACACGTACATTGAAATGCTAACCCCTGGTATCTCACAATACGATGATCTTTGGGTGTAAGTTTTTATAGAGAAATACACTTAAAATGAGGTATTAGAGTGGGCCCTAATCCAGGATGACTGAAATTTTTCTAAGAAGAGGACCTTTGGACACAGACAAATAGTAGGGTGCAGTTATGGTTTTTCAAAGCATACATACAGTGTATACTACATAGACATAATCATCTTCAACATTAAAAATTACATTATGTTGCATATGTTTGGAAATAGTCGTAGTGTCTTTGTTTTTGTTGCTGTTCTTGTTGAAGGCCGTAGACAACTGTCAGCTCCTCTTCCACTCTGCTATGGTACACCATCACATAACCTACCTCCCTTGTTCACACACATTCTCAAGTCTGGTAGTTCCTTCTTCCTCATCCTGCCGTCCAGTTCACCACCACATCCCTTCCTACCCTCTCCAGCTTCCAGTATCTACCGTCACTCTTGCTACTTCTGTGCCATGGAGTCCTTCAGTTTTCGCCATAGAGATGGACACTGAATATACATATGAAGTGGCGACACCCCGTACCTGTCTTTCATAGCCTGGCTTATTTCATTCAGCACTATGTCTTCGATGTCCGTCCGCTTTGTGTCAAGTGGCATAATATCGTTTTTATTTATAGCTGGTAGCATTCCATTGTGCAAATGTGCCATCTATTCTCTATTCATTCATTTGGGGTATCTACCCAAAGCACAGGAAATTACTCTGTCAGAGACACTTTCACTTCCATGTTTATTGCAGCATTATTCACAATGGTTAAGTCATGGAATTAACCTAAGGGAGCAACAACCAATGAATGGCTACACGTCCCCTTTTACCTGCGTGTTCTGGCTCATACCCAGACGATGAAATGCTATTCACAGTTTAAACAGGATGCCAGTTTCTCCATCAGGGCATACTTACATCTCCCAACAAAATGTAAACTCTTTGTCCTCAGGAATTTTATTGCATGCTCTGCATTCTTATGGCACTTAGCTTCTCTACATTTTGAATGATTTTTTTTTTAGTTATATGCCCTATTGCTTCCTGGACTGATTTCCTGGAGGGTAGACTTTATTTCTTATTCCTTCTTTATTCTCCACAGAATCTAGCTATTCCAAACAAATGGTAGGGTGTCGATCAAAATCTTCTCAATGAATTTAAGTGTAAGTCATACATCAAAATACAATTCATAAAAGAATATATCTGTGGGAATATGTGCTTGTATAATTTTAAATTGTGTCTCCTTTACGGTGGAGTTTATAGTAAACTCCATGGACACAACAGACTTTATCAGTCTAATGAAAGTATTGATTCGGCTTTCAAAAACTCCGTAACTTTCTCAGACAGTAATGAATTGTTATAATATAAAGTATATGTTATGGCCAGTAAACATTTTTCTAACTTCAAAAAGAAAAATAATTAGCAATTCTGTGATTGCTGGTCCTAATTCCACTTCTGCCATAAGGACTGAGGTTAGGAATAACTGCTTCCAGTCAGCAACCCGGCCATCTTCGGAGGGAAAGCAATGAGGCGCCTCCTCTTCCTCTGCTGTACAGCGTACCAGGGGAGGCTGCGTCTCTTCTCTCAAGGCCTCTGCACTTCGTTTCATCACCTGAAACACCAGTTCCTCCCTCATATTTACCTAGTGTCACGCTTTGCCTTTTGCTTTATCTCTACGGCTAACTTATTTGCACTTCTTCTCACACAAATCAACAGAGAAACTTAATAGTAACAATCCTTAATTATATTATATAATAAAAACCCAGAAGACAGGAAAGAGGAGAATGAAGATTCACCTTGAATCACCTACTCTATGAACATTTTCACACCTTGACACATGTAGCGTTCTAGTCTTCATGCTTTCACACTATTCTCCTCTGGGAGGATAATATGGCAAATGCTGCATTTTATACAGATTATTTTCCATGTTCCATCTCCTCTTATTAACTCTAAGTTCAGTAATGGAAAGAAATATGTCTTATTAAATTTTGTTTGTATGTTGCCAATATGTGGTACATTGACCCACACATAGTCAGCTCTTTTCACGTAGGAGGGCACCAGCCACTGACAGGCCAGAAGATCATGCAGAGAAGATAAGAGGTCATGGCATGTCCTACGTATTTCCTTCTCCTTCTCCCTCTCCCTCCTCCCCCTCATCCTGTCCCTCCCCCTTCTTTTTTTTTCTACTTCTTATTCATTTATATTATTGTCTTTGTTATTTATTTGTTTATTTATTTCGGTCAGCTATTCCAAGAGAAGATTCATATCTGATGTCAGTGGAGATGACCATGGCGATGGCTTCTTCCTTTTCCCGTCCTCTTTTGTCTTCTTCTCTTCTTTATATCATTACTATTAGATTTTTTATTATTGTTGTTATTATCCTCTATCAAGAAATCCAAATACAAGTTTAGGTCTGAGTACTTTAAATATAAATAGCATCAAAGTCCTCAGGGTAGTAGCATGTTAGAAAGTATTTATTTTTATGAAATCCATGGTCCCCCACTCTAAACAAATCAGAACAATGCTTATCAGAGTTCCCTGCTCTTTAACCATGATTACTTCACTTGGCCTTGAGCTAATTTCCTTTTGGTTCATCCAAACCTGTTTGTCTCCAGAGTTGGTGTCTCACTTTCGAATTTACAGATTGTGATTTTATTGACATTTATGGGGATTGCTAAGGACAGTTACAAACTCCCTACAGAGTTTAAGAATTTTAGGATAAACTGTTTCTGTATAAGTAAATGCAGACTACTTAATGGCTATTTGCAAATTGGAGGTAGTATCTTTTCTGTAAGAAGGCCACTGTGATCAGACCTCTGCAAAGAGAGATGCCGTCACCACTGGGAGCTACTAGCTTCAGGGTTTGGGCCTAGCATCAGGTTGACCTGAAGGGGTTGGTAATGTCTCTCAACTACACATGGCACATAATTGTGCTCAGGGAGATGTGAACTCCAAACAGGCAAAACAGTCCAATAAAGATGTGAACACACATAAGCTCTAGGCAGAATGTGAAAACAGGCAAATACTCGGTAAACCCTAGGTCCAGCCAGGGTAGCATATGCTGGTTGACACTGCAAATTGGCAGGCTGAGGCCACATGGGAGGCCTGAGTGTGATTTCTGGCTCACCCTACAAAGGGGGAGTGGTGGTGTGCACCTGTAGTTCCAGCAATTCCAGAGGCTGAGTGGAGGACTGTAACAAAGGGGGACCTTGTCAAACAAACAAATCAACAAAAAGCTATAAACGGCAAGACACAAATGGACTTTCACAGAGCAGGTGCACATTGGAGGCCCAGCCATTACTGAACGGGGGTGTATTTCTGGATGCCATTATCTGACAATAATAGGGGGAGGGCCTATGTCCATTGACTGGTGACTGTGGGATCAAGTTCACAGTAGGACAAACAGTAACATGCTCCTATTAATGATAAGGTGGCTACTGTCACAGTGTTTCCTTCA
>NW_006159808.1:1750742-1753478 GCF_000334495.1 Tupaia belangeri chinensis | reverse complement strand
CCCTACATTGCTTTTATTTGATTCACTGTTGCTTAAAATGAAAATCAGATGCACAGGTTGATCTGACCAGGCTTGGGAAACTTGAGTGTAAGCTGCTGGCATAAAACAAATGCATGAGGCCAACAGAAAAATCAAGATCTGACTCAGGTTTAGCAACTCCCTTTTATTTATTTATTTATTTTAAAAAGCTTATTCATTTCTTCTATGAGAGCAAAAGAGAGAGACATATACTCCCAACAGGGTCCTCCACTGGGGGCCACCCTAGTCTCAGCTGGCCCAGATCACATGTGCACACGTGGCCTTGCTCCAGCAAGCCCTGAGACACGAACCCAAGACCTTTTCCATGAAAGTCCAGCTACATGGTGGCTGTGCCACCACCTGGCCTTGACTCACTTTCAATAAAGGCTGCTGGTGCTTTGCCTGGATTCCCTTCACAGAGCTGATGCACCTATCACCTATTGGCTCTGAGTGTCAGCTAATAATAGGTACAACTGCACCTTTCTGCAGAGAATTGTCCTTGGTTGACAGAAGTCATCTCAGTGGAAAATGCCTGAGAATTTCAGCAGTCTCTGGAGAAGAGGACAAAACCAGTCCATGTCTGACTGACCTGGGGATACAAAATCCCAGCCCAACCCACTTACTTCAGTCAGGACAACTCTGGTGCGATTTGCACTCCAGAGCAACCCATGGGATCAGGCTCAGTGCAGACGTCAGTGAAAACCACATTTTGCTTAGTTCCTTGTTCTGCTTCATCCTTCTCCTGTTTATCTCCTTACAGATTTTTGAGAGCGCTCCAAAAGTGTTTGCTCAAAATTATTTGTCTCAAGTTCTGCTTCTCAGGAAGCTAGACTAAGACATCCATCTACTGATATTGATTTACAAAATATAATAATTTAGGTATGCAGTGGGCTCTGAATAAACAGAGGGATAAAATCTGCTTATTCCACAAGTGATTACAGTATGAAAGCTCTAAGCCTCAGTTTACTTATCACCGACATGGGAATAACAACCTTCTCATAAGGTTTTGGGGAAGATTGGCAGTGATCTTCATGCTGATGGTAGTAGCTTTCATTCATGTATTTAAAAATCACATTAAAATATTTAATGAATTCATTCATTTATAGCCCCTTTTAAGTTTCTTCGATATTCTAAGCACTGTCCTAGTTTCTAGAGTATAGTGATAAACAGATAAAAATAACTATTCTTATAAAATATTAACTGGTAGAAATACTCAAAATAGAAAAATCAACAGTAATTTAGATGCATATTTTGAAAAATAATGCAAAATCTAGGTGGAGTAATGTGGTTTTAAATCCTCATGACATGGGACTAACAGATGGTGTAATGGTTACATCACAGGACTCCTACATGGTGCAAGTCTTGAACCCAACAGCTTAAATTCACTCCAGGTGCATGATGTGGTGTGTGTCCAAGATCCCAAGAGGAGAATGGAGGAGAAGGGACTACAGTATGGACATCCACCCTTGGTGGTGACTTCTACTTTCTGTCTCTCTGTCTCTCTTTGTCTTTCCAGCAAGCTCATGCATACTATAGCAAAAACTTCTCTTAAAAAAAAAATCCTCACGACAATCCTATCTGCTTCTCAAATGAGAAAATTGAGGGTTAGAGAGCCTCATTGAGTTATTTAATGTCATATAATCAGTAAGAGGGGGGAATACCATCTTGACGTCTCTGTCTTAACAGCTAAGCAGCATCACCTCACAGTACATGATAAATGTGGTCTATAGTAATAAAAATGTTGACTATCTGAACAAGAACCCCACCACCACACACACACACACAGTCACAGAGTCCCAGGTCATCTGACATTAGGGGGGAAAAAACTACTCTAGTTGGTTCTTAGAATTTCTTATCTAACAAGAATCCCAGCTCTTATGTTGCCAATTTCCCAAAACAAGCAGATGAGACATTAAGATCTGGGAATTAGTGAGTATAACTTGATTTTGGAATTAAAGGAGTTAAAAAGGAGGGTTTGAGAGGAAGATAGAAATAAAGGTGAGAAGACAATGTGGCCAGCATTCACAGAAGGAAATGGCCTTACCGCTCATTCAGGTTAAGATGCCAGTTGTGTTTAATCGAGAAATGGCAAAGAGAAAACATGACTATGCCCACACTGTGACACCCTGGATGGGATACTGCCTGCACTGCAGGAGGTGGGGTGCGAGGAGGATTCAGGTTGTACTGAATCACCCGACTGCTTACCTGTCTCTAACTCTGGAGCTCAGTCCATGCAGATGGAGCTATGCTCCATCCACAGGTGAACTGGGCCATGTAAGACCAATTATAAAACAACAAATATAAAAGTAAACCAGTAGCAAAGGTGAACAGCACCCAGTTCTGGAATGCCTTGCTTCATTCAGCCCCATCTTAGACACCTGAAATGTGCTTCTTAATTTAGAAAGAAAAATTTCACTGAGGCTGCAATCCTGCATTTCAGGCAAAAAAGGAGAGGAGATGATTGGCAGGTGATTGAAGGGCAGTGTTTACACTTAGGATTTGCTGAATTTACCAATTTAACCTCAGAGATTAATCATCTTTGGTTTTAAGAAGTAGACCCAACTCACATTTTGGATATTTCTCCACTTTAGAGGTGAGTCTTGGTGACTGTGAATGAGAACAATGCAGGCCACATGCTCAGTCCTAAAAGACAAAAAGGAAAACAGCATGTGAAGGAGATGAATGGAGGGTCCAGGTTTAGCTTTCCTCTGAGCCAAG
>NW_006159808.1:1705227-1750665 GCF_000334495.1 Tupaia belangeri chinensis | reverse complement strand
GGGAAAGAGCTAAGTTCTCTTTTAATTGTGCTCTTGGAATACATTCATATACACAGAGAAATAGAAGTTTTAAGAAGATATTATTGCATTTGACATTTCCAAACAGAAAAATTAAATAGTGGAAAATCTACCTGAGAAACATAATTTTACAAATTTTTATTGCAAAAAGTTGTCAGTAAAAATGTCAGTTTCATGCAAAATATTTATGCATTCTTTACACAGATCATTCATAGGTGTAAAGGTATATACAGGGAAGGAAAGTATAAATCAAATTGTTTCTAAAATAAAGAGAAGTGGGCTTTTTTCCAGGTTTGTTTTCTAGCTCACATACTAGTTGTACTCTCTCACTCTCTCACATATTACAGCATGCACTTCTGTCTATTGCTTTCTTTCCTCTCTGGACATAAGCTTTCTGAGGGCAACGTCCTCACTTGTTTGCTAACACAGCCCCAGTGCTTAGATTAGTACCTAACAGAAGCAGAAATGCAGGAGGTTCTCCTTCATTAAAAAATTGTAATAAATTTATCTTAATATATCTAGATAAATTGTAAAAGGTTTAGGTTTCAAACTTGGTTGTTTTCCAAAAGTTTCTTTTAAAGGGAATTCTTTGGATTGAAATATATGGTAGTTTCTCAGTCACTTCTATGGATGAAAAGGTGATAGACTGCCCAGAGGGTGACTGCAATAGTGCCAATTCATGTAAAAAATCAATCTGAAAAGTCAAGCAATTATATTATTGGTATTCAAAGAACATAAAAAATTTAAATACTGATAATTATGAAAAACATATTTAACTAAAGGAAATGAGTAACTTCTCATCAAACATAAGATTTGGGAGTCGTTTTCAGAATTGAAAGTGATTTGATACATCACCTACTCGAAACTTAACAAAAGTAGGCATTGCCTTTGAAAACAAGCCTGTCAAAGATCATCCAAACTATGTGTGAATATTTCCAATGACATAAACTAACTGCATTATAGGGTATCACCCCTAATATATAAGTTTGAGCTTGTTCTACAATTTCTATAGCTTTATTTTAATATTTTTCTATCATCTAATATCTGCCAATGTTTATCATTTTGCTTTTTGAATGTATGCTGGGTAAATATAACCTTCTACAGAGAGCTCATCAATTATTTTCGGGAAACCACTAAGTCCTTCCTTAGTCCTTCTACCTATGCTAAATATCCTTAATCCTTTCAATCCATCCTATATGGCTTTGTTTCTGGATCTCTTGCCAGGTCAATAGCTCTGTATACACTCGAGCTTGACAATGTCCAGGGCTAGATTTCTTATTAGTTAGCTATCAGAATATAACAAACATGTCATACTCAGGGTTTATGAGAACAACTAGTTGTTAACACTCGTGACTCTACATGTCAAGTGGTTCTTGTGTCTCAGCAGAGCTTATTCTTGCATCTCTGGAAAGCTGTGCATCAGCCAGGCAGTTTTGGTGATGTCTGGGCTTCTTCACATGTTTGAATGACCACTAGTTGCAATCAGATATATGAAGACTTATCTGGGACAACTGATTTCCCTTCTATATGGTCTTAATCTTTGGCTAGCTTAGGTTTGCATGAATCTTGAGAGAGAAGCAGCAAAAGGACAATTGAGACCTAAGCTCAGGACTGGAACCATGTCATTCTGTTGCATTCTATTCATCAGTCCTTGTCAACAAGTCAGCTCAGATTCAATAGATGTAGAGGAATACCCTACTTCTTCATGGAAGGAGCAACAATGTCACTTGACAAAGGTGATCAATATACAAAGAGAAAAAATTAGAACCATTTTTGCAATACATCTTCTATAATTTCGAATAGCTAGACTAAGCACATGTTCAGTGCACTAGAAAAATAGGAACAAAGAGGAAACAGAGGAAAAGGATAGAGTTTGAAAGCTGAAAGAGTTTGATATTTTATTTATTGAAATAATTAGCTTGAAAATAATTAGGATTTAACTGGGTAATTATGCTTTAAATTTTTTTATTATAACAATATTTTTTCTTTGTTTTTTTTTATTATTTTTCTCATTCAATACTGTACATCTTTACAGCATACAAAATTAATTTTCTCAGCATGAACATACTGTATATTAACCCATTCATATTATGCTATTTTTTAAAATTGCCATCGATAACTATTTTCAGTGATGGGAACAGTGAAAAGCCTTCAGAAGATCCTGTTGTTGGGCCAGTCTTTCAGTGCTTCTGGCTAATATGTTACTCCTACCTTTTAAGTGGCTTTCCTGAAATATAGCCCACAAAATTTGGCTCAAGTTCCAAAATTTACAGAGATACTGAAAGGACCAGTGCAACATTTGTAAGGATTTTAAATATCTATGTTACCAGTTATTTATGTGGAATGCATGTTTATCAGTTAGAGCTTCTTCAGGAACGCAGGACCACTGGGAATTATGTGAATTCATTGATTACTAGATGGATCAGACCTGATGAAATAATGGAAACTGGTGATATATCTACGAATGACAGCTGCCTCTGCCTCTGGTGGTGGGTGAAGCAGTTAAAGAGCAGAGCCAGCCTGCACGAAGAAGATCCAGGTATGAAGCAGGAGAAGGCTAAGACAAAGGAGAACCAGGAAGGAAGAACAACGAATTAGACCCATATTTCTCTCTCACCGGTGAGAGTCACTCCAACCTCAATGACCTGTGTTATCTGCCAAAAGGCTGATGCCTTTTGCCACCAATATGAATAATCATCTCACTCCAAAACAAGCTCAAGAGATCCCTCGGTAGCTGAAGGAGCTACAGGCCCTACTCTGACAAGACATCAGCCCCTCCATGCAATAGTTACAGTGCTACCTGATGCCAATCCCTGGCCTTCAGAGTGGAATGACTGTATTTTACTTCCTTCTTCCAAATCTCACATAAATATCTTTTGTGGCTGGCTCGAATCCCTGCCCCAGATGACTTAACACATGCTAGATGCACACAGGTGCCCCAGATCCTGAGGAGCTGGAGGCCTGGAGAAGGCAGATGACAGCAGGAGGAGTCCCTGTTGAGGGTGGCCTTCCTCTCTCTCTCCACCTCTCTCTCTTTATTCCCTTTATCTTTCTCTTGTGTACACATGCACGTGTTGTCTATCATAAATAAAAATAAATTAACTTTTTAAGAAATAGAAAGAAAAAGGAATTGGTACGTTCAGGCACACATATTCCTATCAAAATAAGGGAGAAATACTGGTAGGTATTAATGTGTGGCTGATTTTTATAATTTGACCCTTCTATATTTTCTTTATACTCAGCAAGCTCCTAAGTAGGTCATGGTTCGTGGTCACCCAGAAGGGTGGCACAAACCTTCATCTCTGAAAGGTCTGGGCTTTAGCAGCCCAGTTTATATTGAGCCGTATTTTCCCATTAACTTTATACAGAACACGAGAATCCCAGGGTGTCTACTTCATTCCAGGCATACGTCTCCCTACCCCATAGTTGAACTTAATTTCTCCTGAAGAGTCAGGATCAATTTTCCCAGAGTACAGTAACCCCATTCTTTGCCAATAGATTCACTGTCATAAGAATTCTAAACTAGCCAAGTAGTGGTCTCAACTTCGAGTTTAATTGAATAATTGCTGTGCCCCCCTGGTGGAAGTCATTATCCCTTGGGAACAGAGACATAAAGCAACAGAGCCCAAGGGCAGGAAGAAGAATTGTTACAGGTGACTTATTTATGAGGGGTAGGAATAAGAGAATGACCCCCAACTTTACATCTTATTTCCTGAGTTATAAATGTTTGCTTTGGGAGAAACATCACCAAATACTGGTCAGCAATTTATAAGATACGCACAGCCCCGCAACGTGGTCCACTAAGCTGGCCAAAGAAAGGCATCTTCTTACTTTTCACTGTTCTGCTGTGCCAGCTGCTTCAAGGTGATGGACCTCAAAGGAAATAAATGCATCCTATAGCATGAACCCATTTTCAAATACATCAACTTATATTTCAACCTGGAAGGCATATCTCAACATGTCCTAGACACTTGGACTCTAAACATCCCACTGATGGGCAAACCATTGAATGGTGGCATTAATGTCCTTTCTTCCAGTACACATGTCTATTATCAATGCACCTAGAGAAGTGGCTTTTCCTTCTCCCCATGTCCAGTGAGAATTCTATCCTTAATGGGATGGATTAGTAACATTCTAAAATGGAAAAGTCATTGAAATGTCTATGCACAAGATCAAGACATTAGTCTACAAAGCTAATATTGCCCTGTACTAGGACAATGAAGACATATTTCTGGCCCTTCCAGGAGGGAAATTAAAGTAAACATTTCCAAATACAGTGATGGTATATACACATCAAGACATTTTTTATATCAGTTGGTGTGTGCTAGGTACTAAAGAGCATGTCTATTGCCTCAGTATCAAAATCACATATGAAACGGTGACTACAATTGAAGTCACCACCTGATTAAGTTTCTGATAATCCACTGTCATTATAAAAAAAAAATCCACCTATTTTCTGTGCACCTATTTCTGTGCAAATAGGTGGACGAGATGGGGATGAGTGAGATTCACCACACCACACCTGTCCAAAGGGATGATGGCACTGATCTCTGCAAGACTCCTGGAAGGTAGAATGGTTTTCTATTTTGCAGGAAGAAGCAGTTCTTGTGGCCTCTATATCTTTCCTAACATAATGGCCTTTGTACTCCTTTAAGAAGAAATAAAATTATCCCATAAGTCGAAGCTGGCAGGTGGCATAGTGGTTGGGATGCTAGATTCCAACATGGCTACCTGTGGTTCAAGTCCTGGACCTGGTGGCTTGCTTTCTTGGCTTTCCTTTTCTCTCTGCATGTATCTCGCTCTCTGGTTAAATTCAAAAATAATAATAACAAGTGGAATTAAATAAATCATTCTTTTTATTTTTTTGACTGACAGATGAAAAATAATTCTGCAGGGGGGACGGCCATGCTGTAATCTCTTCTCCTCTGTCCTCCTCTTGGGATTTCAGGCATACATGCACACACACACCCTGCATGAGTTTCAAGCCTCTGGGTCCAGGATTTGAACCACAGTCAGCCATGTGGGAGGCCAGTGTCTTAACTACTACACCCTCTGCTGGTCCCTCCTACAAAGTAATTTATAACTGCAAGGTTTCCTTTCTCAAGGGACTCAATCACTGCTTCATTAAGGTGCTCTGAATTTCAAAAGGGATCACGTCTGAAAATTTGTTGAAAGGTTGCAACTATCTGTCACAGTGATTCAGATCAGGATTCTATTCATCAGACCTCGAATTTTTCCATTTATAGATATCAAGTAGGACTTCAGTAGGAAGCTCATCTATTTCAGTTTTAAGAACAGCATAAACAATTAGCCAAGACTATATCTCTGAACTTCAAACCATGTTGACAATTACTGTGGCTCTATTCAGTACCATTTACAGAAACTGTAACAGCCTCTGGCAAGTCAATACAATGCTATGCCCCTGCTACCCCAGGAAGCCACTGTCCCTATTGAATCAAGAATCCTGATTCAATGGCAGTAGTGCCCACTGCCACGCCTGACATACAGAGAAGAGCGAACACAGGGATCTTCAAGGATGCTAGAATCTCCTCCTGAATGTATTTCTTACAGCCCTGGTGAAGGAAATAATCTCTCGATATTTCAAAGAACATGAGAAATAAAGTAATAGAGTCTTTTGTGAAAACCCACTTTAGAATTCTGATCTCTGGGCCAACAGGTGGCATGGTGATTAAGGTGCTGGACTCCCACGTGGACAACCATAGTTCAAGTCCTAGACCTGGCAGCTTGCTTCTTCACTTTCTCTCTCTCTGTCTCTCTCTTTTGAATTGAAAAACAATAATAATAAATTAAATAAATAAATATTTTTTTAAAAAGAATTCCAATCACTTTCATCCACTGAACATCATCCTTTCCAATGCACCAAAGCAGTTAGGACATTTCAATTTCATTTAGTATAGGCCACATTTGAGTTCATGGTCCAGCTGCCAGCCCAAAACAACTTTGGAGCTGCTCCTAGTCTGAACTAGCCCAGAGTCTGTGCTTACTGCAAACATATCAACAACGTCAGTCTCATCCAACATGGTATTTCTTCTACCCTCACCCAGCTGACAGGATCGACTCCCCTGTCTGGCATGAGAAAATCTCATGACTATTCACATAAATATCCTACCTCTTGGCTTTCCAGGACTGAAGTCTGGTGATGGGTCTAGAGGCAGCAATAACTGGTAGGGGCACATCACCAGAAAGGTAAGTGTCCCTGACACTTCAGGGATGACCACCACAGGTTCTTCAGGCAAAGAGAGACGATCTTCTTCAATCAGGGGTGGGAGAGCTGCTTGCGCTGGCACAGGAGGCTCAGGAGAGGGTAGAGTTTCAAGTTCCCAGCTACCCTGAAATTTACCCATGCATGCCCTCCCAGTTCTCAGGACCAAACCTTCCCTCGTCAATGCCCTGAGTTTAACACAAGCAACTGTGTGATTTCATGACTCCATTTTGTGCTCAACTGCAGCCGCTCTCATGATTAGATTTGAGGTTTGGTTTTCAGAAATCTTGGCTCTGTGCCTAGAAGAGCTAAGGGTTCTTTTTTTAGAGAAAAGTTCTAAAATGCTCTTTCCTTGTCCAGGATTTAATGGGGAAAATTAAAGCCTTGAATTCTTCATTTTTATTCATCAAGTTCTTCCAGTGCTCTCACAAGTAATCAACAAACTTCATTATACTTTTTATCTTCACAAAACTGTCCTGCAGCACCACTGCTTGGCCTCATGTCATCCTTCTTTAGCCACCCAAGTTTAGGCATCCTCCTAACAGTTTGAACAACTGCTGTGCCACTGCTTGACAGTTAGTAGTGCTCCCAGACCACTTGCAACAAGGTTAAATACAGATAACTTTAATCAGATCAGCAAACCAATTTCAGATAGTCAAGAAAATATTTAGATAATCCATTCTTAAGGTTATATTTCCCCATGACAACTTTGGTATCAATTTTGGTATCAGTGAGCTTTTATGGACAGCAAAACTGCGACGTGGCGAAAGGGAGAAAGGGATCTGCTGTGCTGATTGGGCCTTCCACGTTGGTAGTTGAGGAAGACATTTAAGGAAAGCCGTTGCCTCTGCATCTGGTGGGAGATTAGACATTGCTGTGAATCAGCAGAAGTGGCTGTCAGAAGGAAAACCCTACAAAAAGAGAGAAAGGGACAGAGCGGCAAACTGGAACCAATGAGGAGGCATCAAAACTGGTGTCTCTCACCACCTCAGCCTCCAGAGAAGGAGCTGACATGTTGCCCCATCCACCTTCGCATACCCTGTCTAAGGCTCAGGTGAGCTGAAGGAGGAGCTGCAGTGGGTTGGGGAACTGCTGCAGGGCTGACCTTTGCTTCCGGCCAGTGGACTGAGCCAGCAGGACAGCTGTGTGTACCTGAGCTTTCAGAGGATCCGGTGACCTGACCCGAACTCCCAAACAAAGCCGCTGCTGCTTCTCCAGAACCTCTCTACTCTCAGGTCAGTTTTTATTGTTGCCAACAAACTCAAGAAAACTGCAGAGGGAAAGAAATTTTGGAAACTCTAGTTCTACAACAGCTGGCTGGCACACTAAGCAAGCCCATAAAGTGTGGATAATCTTTTCCTAATTTTTTTTAATGAACTTCAAAGCTAAAGTTAATACCACAGAGTTTGCAGTCAGTATGCGCTAAATCATATGGCAGAAATCACTTCGTAGATTTTGCGCCAGAATCCTTACATAGTTATTATCAGGAGTATCAGTTATTATTCATGGTTTTAATCCTACCCACATATTAATTTCTTCCACTTATGGAGCAAAAGAATCTCAAAAAAGTATGACAACCCTGATGGCAAAGCTCCAGCCCCCTGGCCTCTGAAGTCACTCTGCTATGACGTCTTTAATATTCAGGCATGTGCGTTTTTATGTCTTTTTTTCCCACATGCTTTATTCTATGGACTTTCTTCTGCCCTTATTTTTAGTATAGTAATTCTGTCTCCACTTATATTTACTTTCTGTAAATCCTTCCACTAAATATTGCACTTACATTTTAAAACTGTATTTTACATATAATTTCTATCTTTCATTGGTTAGTTTTCTTAGCTTCCAGTTTCTGGAAATTATCAGTACTATCTTATATTTTAATATTGGGTTATTGGAAAAGCCATGACACATTTTCGCATATTTTCTATGCAAAAAATGTAGATACATGTAGATATACATAGCATATTTATTTTAGATTTTTATTTTATTTGTATTTGTTATCTAAATACTCTGCATCTGTTCCTACTGTGCTTATTTACAGACTTACTACGGTTTGACTTAGGATTTTTTCAACTCTTTAATGGTGTAAAACAATACATTCAATAGAAAGTACTCATAAAACCATTATTTTTTTCACTTTCAGTGCATATTCTGTAAGTTACATGAGGTACTCAACATTTGTGTTAGATGATTTTTCCCAAATACAGGCTAAAGTAAGTGTTCCAAGCATGTTTGAGGTGGGTGAGATTGAGCTATGATGTTCAGTAAACTAATTTTCATCTACAATATTTTCAATTTATAATGGTTTTATTATGATGCAACCCTATCACAAGTTGAGTAGCATCTATATTTTTTTAACTCACAACATTGTTTATTATGTGAATTTTTACAATAAAAACAAAAAACATCTGTATTTGTTTTAAAATTGTGATCTTGTAATCTTGAGTTTTTGTATGCCTGGTTATTTTTGGCAAAGTAACTTTCATCAAATGCTTAACATGTAGAAAGAGTTTAAGTCTTAGGTAAATACTATTTTCTTTCCAAGAGTATTTTTTTTTCCTGTTAAATAGTTAGGGGTAGTAGCAATTACAGGATAGTTCATTTTATTAGAATTTATATGATTTACAGTGGGGCCTTACTCTCATTGAGGACTCCAAATCTAGCAATTCTTACTCCCAAAAGTATATAGACTTTCTTGGTCTCACCCCAAGGTGTGGAAAGTGTAACAGGCTTCCCTTTCATCATTGGGCCTTTACATAGTAAATAACCTAACCTTGCAAAAAACAGAGGAGGGGGGAGGGAAGCAGGCTTTGACCTTGGCTTCCAGGAGATAATATATATTATACATTATAGGAGTGTCTGGCCATGAGGAATCTTAGGGTGGGGCTGACCAAGTTTGCTAGTCTTGGACTGAAGATAGCCAAGGCAGAAAGACCAACTATGCAATATAAGGTGGAGCTTTTGATCATGCGTGTAGTATCAAATAATCAAGACTGAGTTCAACTACACAGGCAGTCAATTAATCGGCCTATGTAATAAAACTCCAATAACAAATCTAAATTCCAAAGCTCAGGTGAATTTCCCCAATTGGCAGTTTTCCACGTGTATTGCCGCCCATCGATGCCAGGAAAGTAACATGTCCTAATCTCACAGAAGAGAAATAATAGATGCTTAAAATTTGGCCTCCTCATAAACTCTGTCCTACGCATCCATCTTTGGCTGATTTAAAATGTATTCTTTCCATGTAATAAACAATAGCCATAAGTGTAATAGCTTTCAGTGAGTTTTCTGAGTCCTTCAAGAGAATTATCCAATCTGAAGGTAGTTTTGGTATCTCCCTGAACCTGCAGATGGTGTCAGAAGTGAGAGTGATCTGGTAGAGCATTGTACTCTCAACTTTCACAGGTTAGCTAAGCTCCAGGCAGGCCCTAGATTCCTATTGCTTTTGCTTCCCCTCCAACACAGAAAGCTTATCATTCAACCTCTTAGCCACCACTCCAGCAATTGATAAATGCACCTTGCAGGAAAACTGCTCTTGATGTAGGATCACCTTCTAGGTCGTCTAATCCTGGCCCTCTAATTTATCACTATCTTGTTACTTCTGGGGTCCTGTCAAACAATTGTTTCATCTGTTTGTTTGCTTGTTTGTTTTTGCTATAGGGTGCATGTGCTCACTGGAGACAGAAAAGGAGAGGGAAAGTAAGAAATCACTCCCTGGGGAGATGGCCATGCCTCAGTACTTTCTCCTTCATTCTCTTCTCAGGATTTTAGGCATACACACACACACACACACACACACAGTGTGATGTTTTATCTATTTTTTAAAGTTTTACTAACTGTTCTCTGATAGACATTTCAATTTGTATTATAGTATATTATTATCAGAACCCAAAAGACTCCTAATATAAATTATTTTGCATAAAAAAATTAAATCCACATGAGGAAAATAAAATACAATTTTTTTCAATGATGCATTATAAAAAACTACAAAGTACTAGTCATAAAATAACTAGCATCAAAAAACCACTAATTTCCTTACATACAGAAAACTTCAACAAATTAAGTAGAATCAACAATCTGATAGAGTTCCTCTTTTCCAGCTGGAACCATGGAGGGCATTCAAGAGAAGAAAAAGAAGGTTCCTGCTGCAGCAGAAACCAAGAAAAAGGCTCCTGCTGTGGCAGAAGCCATCAAGAAAAAGGTTCCTGCTATGCCAGAAATCTTTAAGACCTTAAGAAAAAGTGAAGAAATTTTGCAGAGCTGAAGATCAAGCGCCTGAGAAAAAAGTTTGCTCAAAAGATGCTTCAAAAGGCAAGGAGGAAGCTTATCTATGAACAAGCTAAGCACTATCAGAAGGAATATAGACAGATGGACAGAACTGAGATTCCCATGGCAATTGCTATGTACCTGCAAAACCCAAATTGGCATTTGTCATCAGGATTAGAGGTATTGATGGAGCGAGCCCAAAAGTTCTAAAGGTGTTGGAGTTTCTTCGACTTTGCCAGATCTTCAATGGCACCTTCGTTAAGCTCAACAAGGCCTCAGTTAACATGCTGAGAATTGTGGAACCATATATTGCACAGGGGTACCCGAACCTGAAGTCAGTAAATGAACTGATCTACAAGTGTGGTTATGGCAAAATCAATAAAAAGTGAATTCTTTTGACAGATAATTCTTTGATTGCTTGACCTCTTGGTAAATTTGGCATCATCTGCATGGAGGATCTGATTCATGAAATCTATACTTTTGGGAAATGCTTCAAAGAAGCAAATCACTTCCTGTGGCCCTTCAAAGTATCTTCTCCATGAGGTGGAATGAAGAAAACGATCACCCATTTGTAGAAGATGGGGATGCTGAGAACAGGGAAGACCAGATCAACAGACTTATTAGAAAGACAACCTAAGGTATCCATCATGATTATTTTTGTACTCTGGTAAGTAAATAAACAGTGGCTATTTTCAGACTGAAAAAAAAAATCTGATAGAGAACTAGGCAAAAGACATAATCATATAGTCAATAGAATAATATAAGCCAATAATCTTGAGATATATTAAGAAAAATTAGTCTTTATCAAAACAGGAACTCTCCAAATCAAACATACCCAGATCCCATCCCTCACCTGTTCAATGGGAGAAAAACGTAATATCACTGTGAACGCATAAATGCTTTCTCTTCAAAACCATGTGTTTCTAACTTTGTCCATTCTAAACCCAGTGATCAGCATCTCTAGTGTTATATCTCTAAAAACAATTTCTGAATAAGAAACCAGAAAATAGGGGGAAATTCTTGGTTCACAATCAGGAGCAATAAATGTATCTGGGATGTTCTGTTCTAAGATGAACATGAATGTCTGTTATTCAAGAAAGCAAAGGAATTCTCAGAATATAACATGATCTTGTCAAAAGTTTTAGCTAAAATCAGCTTTTGTTGGCATCAAATGGGACGATTCACACATCATAAAGAAAATGTCTCTAGAGGATTAAACCATGTCAAATATGTGGGAGTCCAAGGGTTCACAATAAATGCTCTCACCAGTCAGTGTTGAATGTTGCTAGGGAACCAAAGCATCTTTCTAAAAATGGATTAATAAGAAAAATATATATACACTTATTGTTATTTCTATGTGGGCTTCAATATTAACCAAGTAGTGAATAAATTATTTATTTATTTATTTATTTATTTATTGAGTGATTTATTGTTTGAGAGATTTTTGCTATAGGGCACATATGCTCACAGGAGAGACAGACTGAAAGTGAGAAACCACCCCCCAGCAGGGATGACCATGCCACAATCCATTCTCCTCTTGGGATTTTGGGCACACAAGTACACATCCCCTACATGAGTTTTAAGCCACTGGGTCCAGGACTTGAACTGTTATTGACTACATGGGAGTCCAGTGACATAACCATTATGCCATCTGTTGGATGTATCCCAGGAACAGAAGTAATAGGAATAACCACCTTCAGAGATGTATCAATCCCCTAAATTTACTTAAAGTTTTATAAAATTTCAGGTATAACTACCTGTTTAAAGAAACTATAGGCTAAATTTAGCAACCAGATAAATATAAAATTAGAGCTATCATGTAAAACAAAAACATCATTGCAATAGGAAAAGCAAGGTAGGGGGATGCTATAAAATAAAAAATGTTGAGGCCAGCAGGTGGCATAGCAGTGATGGTGCTGGACTCCCACGTAGCCTATAGTCGCTCAAGAATCAGACCTGATGGCTTGAAAATCACAAAGGGTGCATGTGCATGCATGCACAAAGTCCAGGAGAAGAATGGAAGAGAAGGGATTGCGTGCGGCCATCCCCCCTAGAGCGTGATTTCTCACTTTCCTTCTCGCGGTCTCTGTCTCTCTCCAGTGAGCACATGCACCCTATGGCAAAAACTTTAAGAAAATAAAATCTCAAATGTTAAAGGCATAACAATAAAAAAAATGTGGTATTTTTAAATACAGTAATCTGGATATACGTGACAAATGGTTTTTATCCAAGAATTCTAAAAGTGAGTTATTTACTTGTATAATTCAGTTCTGGTATACTTTTATGACCTGTAGAATTACTGCCTGATTATAACTGGAAGTTATTTTTTAGATTAAATCATATCTATATTGACTTATTTTATGCATAAGGATTTATAAATATATCTGATTGACTTTAAAGTTTCTGTCACTCCTAAACTTTTAGTTTCAGATGTCTCTGTTCTTTCTCTTCTAATAGCAGCACCTTTATAAAAATGTAAGTTATATGTAAACAGTGCTTAGATACAGCAAATACTGACATTAACTAAGTTATGTTTTCTCAATAAAAAGTTTCCTACAAGTTAATATAAACGAAGATTATATTTCTGCCTTGTGAATTTATATTAGAACGCAAACTCCAAAGCAAGGCACAACAGAAATTTTTAAAATTCTTTTCATCCTCGATGGAAATACACAGATGTTCACACATCAAAAGCTGGAAAGTTCAATGGAGAGAATTTTATATTGCTCTATAGAGAAGAAAGGGCCCCCCAAAACATTTCCAACAGTCTCTCTAAAATCACCTGAGATTTCCTTTCACTGAGATGAAATTTAGGAGAGTGTTTAGATGCTACGACCTGATGTCTACACATGCATCCCCTTCATTTTTGCCAGTAACCCTTTAAAAGCCCTCAGTTGTCTCTGCAGACACCCACCCTTTGTAAGGAACGGGGGGTACTTTTACAAGCCTGATTCAAGGCAAGAAGACACTCTAGTCATGACAGGAAGATGAAGATAAAATAAACAGCATACATCTTGCAGCTACTCATTTTCAAATGAAAGTTTTCCTGGTAAAATATTTGTGTAGTAACTAAGATAGCTGGTGAGAGGAATTTTATTTATATGTGCATTTAATTGTTTGTCTAAAGATAGAAAATGAGCGGAATGGGGGGTGGATGGAAATAAGAAGGGAACAGTCGGCTTTTTCCAATTTGCTCTAATTTTTAGCATCTCACCATTTCTTTTTTTAAAGCAATCAAAGAAAGAGAAAATTACTCTCTAGGGGAAAAAAATAAAAGCACTGTGAATTATTGAAGAGAAAGTTGGAGGGGTAAAGTCAATTTTGCTCAAAACTATTTTCTGATAGCCTAAATTTAAAAAAAAAAAATCTTCAGAAGAGATGCCAATCAAGGACGTGCCAACCTCCTGTATTCTAGTGAAGTGACCAGGCCAGGTGTGGGGAGCGTGTAAGCATTCCCGTCATCCTGGGCAGAGGGCTCCCGAGAAATGTGGCCTTCACACTTGGACTGCATCTGGAGGCACAGGGCCGCCTTCAGATCCTCCCCGCTGTGCAAACATGCAAATCTGCATATTGTTTGCTGGTGCTCAGACTCTTTGGATTAGCATCTTAATTTACAGTGTGCTTTCTGCCACAGGCCCTGCCCCATGATCACAGAGGTTACTTGAGAAATATGATTTCGAGCATCCCAAAGTGTGGCACCCAACTAGAGAGAACTGAGAAAAATAAAGTTCTTTTATTTTCACTCTGGAATCCTTATTTCGAGACTCCAAGGAAACAATGTACAGTCTTTCTGGAAAATGAATTGCACATTTCTGTGTTCCTCTCTTTCAAAATAGATGTAAGAAACAGTCAACTGATACATGTAATATTAGATGACCATTGTATATTGCACATGGTGGTACTGTATATTGCTTCAAAGCTTATGAAGTGTGTTCACTTTCCATTGTCATCTTTCAGTCCCACAGCGTAGGTATGAGACAAGGGAACAATTGCAGAGTTAGCCAAGAGTGAGACAATTGGCCTGACCTTATAACAAACAATTTATCCTCTAGAGCAAGCAGGTGGGAAAGAGAGACAACATGGTCACCTGGTTAATAACAGGTTCTTGATCTCATGCCATTTAAGCCACTGGTCACACATTGCCTTTAAAGAACTGTAGTAGAGGACCAGCAGATGGCATAGTGGTTGCATTGCTGGATTCCCACACAGTCGACCAGGTTTGAGTCCTGGACCCGGTGGCTAAAACTCATGCTGGGTGTGTGTGCACGTGTGCCCAAGATCCCAAGAGGAGAAGAGAGGAGAAGGGATTGTGGTAAGGCCATCTCCCCCATCACTTGCTGTCTCTCTATCTGACAAGCACATATGCCCTTTAACAAAAATCTTTCTAAAAAATAAAATTTTAAGAAAAGGACTGTAGTAAAAATAATAACAGAATTTACAACTGATGCTACTGTCTATTATGTACCAGGCACTATGCTAAACACGTTGCACGTCTCATTTCACTTAACACTTGCTAACAACTCTAGGAGAAATGCTACTATCATCACTACTTTAGCTAAGAAAGCTCAAACTCTCGAACTTGTGTGGCAAAATAGAGACAGTAAGTCAAAAAGCAACTCAAAATGTCAATTTCTTAGTGGAAAGAAATGAAAAATACCTAACCAATTATTTCCTTTACATTTTCCTTTTGAGTAGGTCTGAGATTGTTATTCATATAAAAACGTTAATCCTAATATGACTCTTTCAATAAACACAAAATAGAAGTTCTAAGAAATAAGAAAACACCATGTTGCAGATATATAAAATACTGGTGTGTCTTATAATTTAATTAATTTTATATTAGATAAAAATGTGGTACTTATAACCTACTAAACTTCAGTATTTTAAGATCAATGCAGAGAAAAACTGACTTAAAAGGAAAAAAGTAAACTGTGATCAGTTATTCTATGGCTTATTACCTCTAAGTGTAATGGGGAGGTTGGCCAAGTTGAACTCCATACACCTATAAATTCCCATATATATTTGAATCTCCCAAAATTGCTAAGCTATTAATAAATAAGTCTTTAAATAGAGAAAAATATGCACTTTATTGACAAAGTAATGATCTGACCGTTGCCTCAACTAGACGATGAAGCACAATAAATATGCAGGGCAAGCACAGCAGGGCTCAGAGCACCGGATTGCCACCATGAGCACACATCTTCCGACGAAATAAGAAATTCTGAACTCACCAGAGACCCACACTGTTCTACTCAAATGTTCTCATTCTATAGCTTGTAAATATTCACATTTTCACAAACAAGATATTTATGTGTTATGGTATCTAATACCTCCTATCAATTATAAATCTATCTGTCTGCAGAATATTTGTATCACTATACTCATGAACCCAAAAATAATGCTGAACATATTGAATGATTTAGTAAATATTTGTGGAACTGAACTAAATACTTCCTCTTTTTTTTTTTTAATCTGGTTACAGATCACTATTCAAATTTAGATTTGGTGATAGTAAGCCACAGCCCAATCTCAAAATTCCCACATAGTAGGAAGCCTTTCAGAGAGGCTAGGAGCAGAAGCCTCTTAGATAAGTCAGGTTTAGAGTTCTACTGCTTCCTAGTTAGTTGGGAAGAACTAAGGAAATGATGCCTCTTTGAAACCTTAAGTTAATCTCTATAAAAATTAAGATAATAATATCTATCTTGCAAGCTTTCTTGATACTCACAAGCTTTCTTTTTTTTAAGAGAGATTTTTGCTGTAGGGCATGTGCACTCACCAAAGAGACAGAAAGCAAGAAATCACCCTCCAAGGAGATGGGCATGCCACAATCCCCTCTCCTTTCTCCTCTCAGGATTTTGAGTATGTATGCACACAAGCCCAGCGTGTTTTTT
This sequence comes from Tupaia belangeri chinensis, assembly GCF_000334495.1. NCBI lineage: Eukaryota > Metazoa > Chordata > Mammalia > Scandentia > Tupaiidae > Tupaia > Tupaia belangeri. Next base: position 1,734,270 of record NW_006159808.1, on the reverse strand, counting down.
GTTTTTTTTTTTAAGCCTCTGGGTCTAGGACTCGAACCACAGTCAACTATTTGGGAGTTCAGCGATGTAACAATTATGCCTTCTGCTGGTCCCGCTCACAAGCTTTCTTAAAAGGTATAATCAAACAGCACATAGAAAGCCTTTAGCACAATGTCTAGTATGTCATAAGCAATCCCTGTATGTATTAGTATTATTTATGTTATCACTAGTTAAGGCTGTAACTGAAAACAAACTTAAATTAGGGGGTCAAATGAAAAGATATGTACACAGAACAATTTAGAGGTTTGGGCAAGATTCAGGAAGTTGAAGGGAGCTACTGGAGCTTGCCAACAAATGCCACTCTCCTCCTGAATGTGCACAAGGACCATGGGGGGATGATGATCCTGGAGCCTAATGAAGGTTAGTGCCTGGATCCAGGGCTGGAGGATCTGTAGTCAGGGATACTTCCCGAAGTGGCCCTGAAGTCGGGAAGAAGCAGGCAAGAAACCCCCACATCTCCTTCTCTTCCCACCCTCCAATCTCTTGGCTAGTACTTTCCATTTGTTGAAACTAATTGGGTGACAATTCAGAGTTGTCTTTCTGGTAAATGAAGTGGGAATGAAATAAAGATTAATTTGAAAGGACAAGGGTGGCAAAGGAGTATACTTCCTACACCCATATTAGGGTATAATAAAAATTATTTAATCCACAAACCTTTCTCCCCTGAAGTCTACCAGCTTCCATGTAAATCTGCATGGTTTCCATGAGAATAAGTTTAAAATGGCTCACTAGTACAAAGCAGAAGAAATGCGACTGAATCTGATATCCTTGAATATATTATGAGGATGCATTTTGAAAGTGGAATTGGGAAAAAAAGCCATGGACAACCAGCCTCCAAGATAGCCTCGCCTATGTTCTAACAGCAAAGATCTTGATGGTCTTCTAAAGAAAAATGAAATGAAAAATTCATTAAAGCCAGACTCCAGAGTAAAACAGCGCTCAGTTTACACTCAGAAATCATATAACGCTTCAAATCACAGTGGAGCGGTCCATGTTGAGCAGGTAATGAAAGGTATTTAAGATGCTTTGACCTTGGTTAATACCAGATATAACAGAAAAGACATTAAGAATAGTATTTAAAGAAGCCTAAAGATAATGTCTTCATCTGTTTCTCTTTATAGTTCTCTAAGTTTTTCTCTCTCTTTCATTTCCTCTCTTTCTCTCTTTCTCTTCTATCATTAGAATTTTTAGAATACCATCTCCCAGACAAAGGAAAGATTATCTAGCATTCTTATATATGCAAATTATCCAGAGAAATCAGGTTTATCAGGGTATAAGTATACTTTGAAGCTGCAAAAGTTATCAGTTAAAATACATGCAAATACTTCACCTCAGAGATTTAATTGATTTCCTCTAATAATTGGTCAGTTTGCAAAGACAAATAATTCACCAGTCAAATAGATGGTCAGTGTCCAGATAGAGAAAAAAAAAAAAAAAAAGAACTACACAAATGTCTTAACCATGTTTCTTCTGGAATCTTTGCACTATGAAGGCATCAGAGGTCCCGCACACTGCAGCAGAGTCCCAGGAAAGCATGATTGGCAGTTCTAGCTGGTGAAAAGCTGTCATTTGGAAATCAGACTGAGTAATCTCCTTCAGGGCCCGAGACTGGGCAGGTACCTAGATATCTCATTAAGATACTAAAATTCTCAGAGATTGCAAGAAAAGAGAAACACCTAGTTAGAATATACTAATAAATTTATGTTGAAATTAGCATCATATATAGCCTCAAAAATAGGTATTACACTGGATTCTGCCTAGCAGAAGAGAATAAAATGAAATCACCAAAATTTTTCTCTCTCCTCATTTATTATCTCTGCATTACCCACATATTTATTCTAGCAGGTGTCAAGCTGAGCTCCTTCCAGGCCATGATAACTTTTTGCTTGGAATTCCATTAATGAGACCAAAAGAAACAAACAAAAAAATCTTGTTGTTTCTGTGAAGCAAAGATCTAGGCATATCCATATCACCTTTTATAAGTAAATCAGCATTTAATTGAACGCCATTTTCTTTTATTCTTCATTTGTGACTTTTCCAACATATAGTGTTCCTTATTTTCACTTTCAAAGCACTAAGCATAAAATATCAGCCTTTCAGGGAATTAAGAATTAATAAAATGCCAACGGTCAAGAAACGAACCTTGTGATTTCATTTTTCACAGCTACGTGTATCATATAGTGCAGCCCAGAGTGGTCAGCCAAGACTGTGCTCCCATATGAATGTAACCGATTGATTTGTGAGCCACTATTCTGGGGTTTTGGTCTATGTGCAGTGCATTCATATGAAGCAAAAGGAACTACGGCTGAATACTTTTTGCAAAAAGAGACTATTTGTTGAATGTTTCAAGTTCACATTAATGACAAAGGTTAAAATCTTTCCAGGTTCCCACATGGACCAGAAGAGAACTCTTGAGGTTTCACTTGGTTAAATCATAACAGTATCATTAATTCACATGAATATTAATGAATAATTTAAAATAATCTTTTTTAAGGTAACAGCTATACTTTAATCTCAATAATATTTATCCTTTCCAATTCCCAAATATAAATCCATAAAGTAAGTTTAAATCTATGGCATGCACACTACTGTGGATCAAGATCTGGTGTGTGTGCACACACGTATGTGTGCGCGTGTGTATTTAATTCATTATAGGGTATGTATACTCACCAGAGAGAGACAGACAGACGCCCAGGGAAGGAGAGAGAAGGTGGGAAATCATGTCCCCCCAGGAAGGATAGATACACTGAAATTCCCTCTCCTCCATAATCCTCTAGGGAGACAGAAGACATGCACACACACAGACCTGGCCTAATTTTTAAGCCACCATGTCCAGGAGTCCAACTGTGAAGTCGCCTTAACCTTGATGCCACCTTCTGGCCATGGTGTATATATTTTTATCTGACTTAAATTGACATAAATCCACAACTACATTGAATGATGTGTGAGATTGAATTTCTTATTACACTCTGAAGCCTCCTCGATCAATAAAGAAACAATAAAATAAATAAATATATTAAGTTTCCCAAAAGCTCATGTAATGAGCAATTAATGAACATGAGATTCATTTTTGCAAATGTCTCTTGGACTCATGGATCACCCTAATCTTGATGACACTTCAGATGCATGAATATCTCCACAGTCCTACCTAATGCATGCTAGGAAATTAACCTTCATGTACCTGTTGACTAGTTTTCTACAAAACGTCGTTCTCTACTGACTTTTGTCACAGAGTTGGCGAAAATGTTTGCAGCAATACAATGACAAGTACGATACAGAAGCAAAAATTGGAGAGCCCAAAGAACAAGTGCACACACAAATGTAAATGTACACACAGAGAACACGGATGGGAAAGCCATGAATCGCCATTCTACCACAATATAGTGCCTTTTCTCCACAATGCCATTCATCTGAGTACGTTTTGTTTGTATTTACCTGCTATTTCCTTCCTTCCTTCCTTCTTTCCTTTCCTTTCCTTTCCTTTCCTTTCCTTTCCTTTCCTTTCCTTTCCTTTCCTTTCCTTTCCTTTCCTTTCCTTTCCTTTCCTTTCCTTTCCTTTCCTTTCCTTTCCTTTCCTTTCCTTTCCTTTCCTTTCCTTTCCTTTCCTTTCCTTTCCTTTCCTTTCCTTTCCTTTCCTTTCCCTTTCTTTCTTTCTTTCTTTCTTTCTGGAGAGGTTTTTGCTATAGGGCACATGCACTCTCCAGAAAGACAGAGAGAGACAGACAGAAAGCGAGAAATCACCCCCCAGGGGGGATGGCCACGCCACAATCCCTTCTCCTCCATTCTCCTCTCAGGATCTTGGACACACAAGCACACGTGCCCAGCATGAGTTTAAGCCACTGGGTCCAGGACTCAAACCACGGTCGACCACATGGGAGTCCAGCAACATAGCCATTACGCCAACTGCTGGTCCCTTACCTGCTATTTTTATAGGAATTTTCTCAGATGAGGAGTTAAACAGATAAAAATCTCAGCCTGAAAACAGTATTTGCTGAACAAGTTTCTCAATGCAGAAGAATGTAAACATTTTATTTTCAAAGAAAAAAACATCAAAATGCACATTGAGATTTAGCTTTATGTGTGCTGCTGTGGTCCTGAAAGTCCTGTGTGTTCTGAATTCGCATCAGTTGTCCTCAGAACAGTAATAAGGTGATGAGAGTTGTTTACTGTAAGGGGGTCATAGTCTGTACTTTATGGGTGTGAAGGCGTCCATAAGCTGTTTCAACAGTTACTTTTGGAAAATGACCACAATGGGTAAGCAGTAACTGCTTTTCTGAGCTTATTCGTCTAAATTCGGAAGTCTGTTGGATTCAAGTGTCTCTTTCTGACTGCCCTCCTGCTCACTGCAACTGAAATCACACAGGACTCTTTCCTTTAATTAATTAGGGTATAATTAAACAGCAGGTACCCAAGCAGAAGCTGGAGAGTCGGTTCCATCTGTTCTGCAGGGTCTCAGGATGGCAACGAGAGTTCCCTCACGGATCTTACCTTAAGCGTTTCTTGTATTTTAATTTCCAGCTATCTCCTTTATAAATTGCTCTTATGATTTCACTTGATGTTTTAACACTTCCACATAAGAGCCCCTCTAGCATTTACCCTAAAAAGGGATTCTTAAGGAGAGGAGAGAAAGCGTTTCATAAAATTCAGATCACAAACACAATTAAAAGAATATATCATCCCTTTATTAATGTAAAACTGTGGGCAGACGCCATTCCAGGAAAGCAATCAATTTTCATTTGAAGATAGGAGGAATTTAAAGAAACAGATAAGATTAACAACGTTCTACCAGGTAGAGGGTGGGACAAAATTTAGGGGAGGTTTATGTAAGATCTTTTTTCTAGTCTGGAAGAATCCCTGAACTTTCAAAATCAAGAATTAACTTTTGCTAAAAGAATATTTCTGAAAACATAGAGTATTAATAAAAAGAGTAGTATTTTATACACAGATATTAGGGCCCCTATGTCACTGGTTACTCTACATTATAATTTTTATAAATCACCCTTCCTTCTGCAAGACCGTAAGTTTCTGGAGAAGCTATCTGTTGGGTCATTGCCTTATCCCCACAGGAGATATTGGAGTGTTTGATTGCATTAGATGAACAGCAATAATTCAATTAGTCATTTTATTTCTTTCCCATAATATAAATCTTACATTGCTCTTTGAAGGCAAAATGTTGAAATCTAGAGAGAGCAAGACTTTGAATAATTGTTAGGAACATGGCTTGGTCCTCTCCAAAAATAAACTGATATACTTAAGTTATGTTTTTCATGGTGCTTGCCGCTTAAATAGTTAGAATGCTTTTAGCTAATATCATGCAGTATAGGACAGTAAAGGAGACAACAAAAAGATTTGTGTTTGTGATAGGGGCTTACTTTGCCTGGATATTACAAAAACAATTAGACATACTTGCCTACAGCAGAAGTGAGATAAAACAGTGCCCCACTTTAACTTTGGCATTGGAAGATTAAGAACCAACAAACATATTAATTATTATAATGTAATTATTAAGCTATAACACACCCATTGATTCAAATGAATATATATTAACTTTATGTGGTGAGTAAATACAAACTAACCTCTACACACATGATCTTAGAGACACTTAATAAAAATTATAATGAAATATTCATTGAGACCTGGGTGGTAGCTCAATAGTAATGCAACTCAGATCTCATGGGAAAGGCTTTGGGTTCACATCCCAAGACCTTCCTGAGCACTCCAGGCTTGCAAATATCCCTGATCCAAGCTGACTAAGATGGGGATGGATCGTGGTGTGAAGACTCTGTTTGGGGTGCCTCACTTCTCTCTCTCATGACAGAAACAAATAGTTTTAAAAAATGTATTTTGGGGACAAATATATTGCAAAACTGCTGACAGCACAAGAGTCTGCAGAAGGGGCATTACATCATCTGTCATCTTTGCGCTGAGATGAAAGCAGGGACTGAAGCCAGCTGGACGAGAGCTTCTGAGCAAAGCCGATGGGATGTGTGAAAGCTGTTTGTGTCAGTGGAACAATTACAATACTGTGACGTCATCCGAATGAAGACAACGGCTAGATGATAGCAGAGGAATAAGCAAGTATGTTTAAAGGACATAGAGATGGTTTGTACACTGCTATTGGTTTCATAAGGTTTTCTTTTTCCTTTTGCTAGAGAGTACTTGTACTTATCAGAGAGAGAGACAGACTGAACGAGAGGGAGAGGAGAAAGCTTATCCCTTTGGGAATGGTCATGCCACGATCCTTTCTCCTCCATCTCTCCTTTCAGGATTTTGGGCACCCAGATTTATGTGCTTGGCATGTTTCTCAAGCCACCAGACCTGGAGCTCAAACTGTACGATTTGTAATGTGGGATCGAACTATCTTGACCACCAACCTATGGACCAACCCATCAGTTTTAATAAATACACAAACATGACTTGTGAAGGGCAAATAAAGTTTAGTATGAATAAGATTCTACATAGCACATGGAAGAATAATTTCTGCAATATATATTTTCCTTGCCAGTAAAAGTCAATGTTATAGATTTAATGCAAAAACAAGATTAGGAATCTCTAGGCTGCTAGCAGGTAAACAGGATAAGCTTTTTAACAATTAAAGAGAAAGCAAAGAAGCTCTTGAATTCAATATAGTTAATATGTGTGTGTGTGAGCAGTAAAAATCTAACCACCTAATTAAATGTGTATATTTAATATTAAAGACTTTAACACATCCTCCTAACAGTAACATCCTTATGTACTTAAAGTTGCAAATGAACTGTCATTTGTCCAATGTACAGTTTTATAGAAACTGCAAACTGATTGACTTTGGTGTCTTTGTACAGGCCAAAGAGAAATGAGCTACAGGACATGACACTGTACATCGTAGTTACAGGTCATTGAAGGTCACTAACTTCATTCACTTACATAGGAATAAAACAGCAAAATTTGTCAGGAAATTTTCTAGTAACATAATACAAAATTCAGACTAGACAAGGTACCTGATTTAGTCTTAGTCATATTTTACACATTATGTAGGATAAAATAACATTCTAAGTTTTTCTGAAATCAAGCATATATTAATACAGGAAATACATAACAGCAAATGATACAATAGATCATGTATATGTATATTCATATACAGTATTATGGTATTGTAATGTCTATATGGTACTTAATGGTGCCACTGTACTACTAAAATTTTATCCCCAAAAAAAGACCTGAAATATTATCTATATCTATACCTACATCTACATCTACCTATCTATTATTCAAGAACATAATCTTCACAGGATTGCAGAATTGTTGACTTCATCTACTAGAATGTATTTGAATGTATTTTGAAACAAAGCCATCTTAAAAATTGAGAACCTTGACCAACTAGTCAGTTACTATATGGTGTATAATTTAAAAACCACATTATGGGGTCAGCAGGTGGCATGGGGTTAAAGCTCTAGACTACCACATGGCCACCATGGTTGGAGTCCCAGACCTTGTGGCTTGCTTTCTCACTTACCCTCTCTCTATAGTCAAATTAAAAAGTAACAATAATAAATTAAATTAAATTAAAAATTATTTTAAAAAATTAATCAGACGACTCTCCAAGAAAGACAAACTGCCAAACCATATGAAAAAATGCTCAACATTCCTTATCATAAGGGAGATGCCAGTCAAAACCATGATGAGATAGCACCTAACCCCCATCAGAATGACTAAGATTAAAAAAAAAAAAAAAAAAAAAAAAGAATGATAAGAGCTGGCAAAGATACAATGAAAAGGAAACCCTCCTACACTACTGATAAGAATGTAAATTAGTACATGTGAAGAACAATATAGAGGTTCCTCGAAAACCTACAAATAGAACTATCATATGATTAAACAATTCCACTCCTGGGCATTTACCCAAAGGATAAGAATGCACTCAGTCAGAAAGCACTTGCACATCCATGCTTATTGCAGTATTATTCACAATTGTTGAGACACAGAATCAACCCAAATGTCTAAGAACAGAATAACGGACTGAAAAAGTGTGGCACATATACACTGCGGAACACTATACAGCCATAACAAAACAATGAGACCTTGGCATTTGATAGGAAGTGGACAAATATGGAAGATTCAATGCTCAGGGAAGCAAGCCATACTATGAAAGAGAGGCATTGTATGTTCCCATTCAAAATATACCCAATGTCTGCATTTTATATCAAAAACTGAAAGATTAGAAGATATAAAAGCAGAGAGAGCAACTGAGGGTACTGGAATTGGTATTGGAAGAGGGTGGACAAAGGCCAGTGAGACAGAAGGAATCAAGGGAGGAAAACATTTAATGGACACAAGAGTGGGAAATTATCTGTTGATAATATGCATGGTAATATCTTTGACTGGACTAAAATGCAGTATACTCATGCCTAGACAGTCTATTTTGTATGCTGTAAAAATGTACAGTAATTAAATGTAGGAAAAAAATTAGAGGCTATTGATGATTTTAATGTCCCTCCTCCCAAACCCTACTTCTGCAGTTCAGAAATGTGTATTAGGTTTTCATGCTAGTATTTCCCTCCCATTTTAGAAGAGCATATTTGTACTGCTATTTATTGATTTACTATATTTGTATAATATCAATTGACTTCCTGGTAAGGTAAAGAACGACTTAGCTTTTTTGTAACCTTGAGCACCCCCTCCCCCAGTTTTTCTATATACTGTTACCCAATCACAATATTTAATTAAATTAATTGCCAGATTTTATATTGTCATGACTAAATAAATGTTGTTCACCATTAAATTTAGAATACCTTGTTGATATTTGATTACTGAATCATGTCCCATAATTCATGCACATCCTCTTAATTTTTATGTTTTTCTTTTTTCTTTTTGAACTATTTCAATAGTGTGTCTTCGAATTCAGAGATTTTTCTACATGGTCTCACAAATGTTCTCTACAAATTTTATTTTTTATCTTCTGTATTATATTTATCTCCAGAATATCTGTTTGATTCTTTTTTAGGATGTTTATCTCTCTATTGACTCTCTCTTCCATGTCATGCATTTTTTTTAATCTCTTGAACTCATTTGTCTTTGTTCTCTTGTAGCTCATTGAGTTTTGTTATAATCAATATTCTGAAATCATTTTTTACATCACTGTGGAGTTGTTTGTTCCTTACGATGAGAAGTACTTCCTTGCTTTTTCACATTTCTTATTTCCTTGCAGTGATTTTTTAGCATTTGATGGAATATTTCTTCCTAATTTGTGGATTAGTTTTTTTACAGTAACAATATTTTATTTTTTAGTTTTTTATTTGGGCCTTTATTTATTGAAGATTTGTGCATTTTCAGAAATACCAGTCAGGGCACTAGGGACCTGTGGGCCTGCATTTTGAGGGTCTTGACAAGGTTAGTGTTGTGCACTGGTGTCCCACTTATAGAAGGAGTGATTCCTTAAAACTCACAGTGACAACTGCTCCCTAAGGTAGTTGCCTGAGTTCTCAGACCCTGTGTAGGGATCAAGTCCTGCTTTAAGAGATGAAGTGAAGAGAAGATTCCATCTGAAGATAAGTAATGATCTCTGTCTTGGATAGAATGCACACCGGAAGGAAGTATACACTGGTTGAGGAGTTGTTCCTCAGGGGAGAGCCAGTTGTTTAGTCAGCCATCTGTGTGGAATTCCTGGAGACCGAAGAAGTATCCATTTTAGTGCTTGACTGTCTCCATAGCTGCAGCGCCCCATGTAAGTGATTTGATGCAGGCAGGCACTACAGGAGTTGTTACTGGTATGAGAGGGACTGGGCATGCCCTCTTGCATGGCCACAAAGCTGCATAGGAACTGTGCACCTCTGCTGAGCAGCTGGTGTTGAGGCCCAATGCTGTCCCACATCTCGATGGACAGGGATAGGACTGGAACTATGGAGTTGGTGGTGCAAGCTGCATGGGTCTGTCTGCCTGCCTGCATCTTTGCAGCTGGGTAAGCAGGGACAGAGTTGCTACACATCTGCAGGGCTTCGGGCAGATCTGAAACTGCCCCACAAATCATGTGGGAACTGGGCATGTGGGCCCACACACCTGCACATCCTCTGACACAATTGCTGGGATCTGGCAGTGCAAGCCAGCTGGGTTTGCTGACTGCACATGTCTGTTCAGCTGGAGGGAAGGGCTGCTACTGTCTGAGACCCAGTGGGAGCTACTGGTGCCACTGGACAAGGCCCCTGGGACAGGAAGTGGGTGGGGTGATGCCCCATCTTGCCTGGTTTGTGCAAAGTGAGGGAGGTTTATCAGTTCCACACCTAGACTGTAACTTCCATCTCTTACATGTGTCAGTAATCACTGCTCTTCTTCCTTCAGACATGCTGTTTTCACTTCTGCCACTCTGTCTTAGCAGGCTTACACAACTTGATTGTTTCATTGTCATTTTAGTAATGTTTTGGAAGAGAACAGAGATAAATCTTGGCAATGCAACTGCCAAGTTTACATAGATTTTTGACATACCTGTGTAGGTAAATAAATTTTGAAACAGCTTTAAAAAGAAAGTAGAAGTTGTTGTCAATGTCTTCATTTATAGATTTGAATCTTGGTTACTCCATCTCCTCCATGATATGAAACAGGTTTTATTTTTTTTGGGGGGGGGGCGGGAAGGAGAGGGAGAAAACACACACACATATGCTAGGCATGATTTTCAAGCCACCAGGTCCAAGATTTGCACTGTAGACAGCCATGTGGGAGTCCAGCAACTTAACCACCATGCCACCTGCTGGCCCTATGTGAAACATTTTTTAAAACCACTTGGTGGAAGGTGAGAGATAGGGAATCAAGGGTGAGGGAAAAACAAAATATAAGAAACAAGAAATGGACAATTACTTGCTGATGACAGCACATACGGTAATATCCTTGATTGAGCCAATATACAGTGTGTTCCGGATGAAAAATCTCATTGTGTATACTATAATAATGTACAGTGAATGAAGGTAAATAAATTTCAAAAATTAAATAAAATACAAGGAAACAAAAAAAGTATGTGTATGACACACACACACTTAAAACCACTTCACTAAAATCAGAGTTAAGTCACGTGAGTAAAAGAAATACACAAAGGGTCTTGCAAAACTATGTAAAATACAAATTATAAAAATATGCATGGATCTCAATTTTTTTGCACTACAATTAACTATATTTTTCTATTCGCTATAAAATTGTTGAAGACCCCCTTATATTGTTCAGATGTTTATACTCAGGCCCAAACATTACCTGGTAAAGTGGCTTATGTATAAGGAATTTTAGTAAATACTTTTTAAATTTATAATTCAAAAGATCTTTGATATCAATTTGGAGTGGGAGTACATGTGATCAAGTATAAGTCATTTGTGAGTTTTAAATGATTATGTAACTGTTAATTAGAAAACTGGAAGATGAACAGCCATCCAGATTTTCGAAGCCAAAGAGAGAAGTGAATCTGCATTAGAGTCCTGATTGACTTGCTTAATAAACATTCCTGTGTAGTCTTCCACGTGCCCACTCCTGGGACACACACACACGAAGGACTTGCAGTCCCTGTGCTCACTCAGGAAGCTGAGAGACTGCTGTGAACATGAAGTCAACCTTTCAACATTCTCTTTTAAACATGTACTGTTTTCTATTATCTGCAAAAAAGTGAGCCACGAATGAAAGAAAATGTGCATCTATATCTATCTACATAAAATATTAAAAGTAACTTTAACTAAAATTTATTTTTAAAAACTTGCTCCAGAAACTTCGAGGATGTTTCACATATTAAAGTATGTAATATGCTTAAAAGCCCTTTTATAAAAATGATACGTGTGTTGCCTCCTTCAAGATGAACCAACTCAGGTGCCACAGTATCGTGTAAGTTTCCAGTCGGTAGAGTCACTTGTCAAACAGGGCAGATTCTGGAGCTATATTTTAACCCCCATACAAGATAATCAGAAAGTAAGTCCATTGCTGTTGAAATTAAATACCATAATCCACTGTGTTTGATTCTGATATTTATACCCAGTATTTTCAGCACAGCAACTTCCTCAGTGAGGAAAAGAAATAATCTTCTTACATGGAAGAAAGCAGTATGCAGAATGGTTCTGAATTTGAACCTAAGCATGTTCCTGCTAGTCTCAGATTCCAGGCCTTTTCCTGTCTTTTTCAGTCTTATGACTTCATCATTTGATTTACAGACATTAAGTTTAAGTTCTCCATTTGTAAAATAAGGATAATAATATTGCTTTCAGTAGGATTGTTGTAAGATTCAAATAAAACAATGAGTAAGGATTTAATACAAGTCGGGCATTATTATCAATACCTTTTGTTTTCCAAATAATATGGAGTGCCACATGTACTTACACCAGAGTTAGTCGATCGCCGGATAAACACCTCAGTTCTAAAGCACATTGTGATCATTGCCACACCTCCTCCCTGGCTGGTACAAAACCCGTCATGGTGACAACTGATGGAGCCTGAGACTGAACCCTTCTATCCTCCTGGAGATGCTGCCACCAATCTCAAAAGGTTAAAACTAGACCAAAGATTGAAACAGGGCATCATTTTAGGAGACTCGGTTGGATGACGTGTTCCATTGTTTGTGTTTTGCATAAAGGTGTCCTGTAGCTTCAGGAAACTCTCTTTCTGTTCCAGTGGACACCGAAATATTCAGCCCGTTGCACGATCTCACTCCGTTGACATTTGTTGAATTAATGAATGAGATCAATGTGATCAGGGCTAATCATAAAGTAGAAATGTATGATGACATTGTCCATTCTGGATTAATCTGCTACAAATTAATGCCTTAATTTCTTTGCTCTCCAAAATAATTTATTTAAGAAAAAGTAAAGGGATTTCATCTCAAGATAGCTAACTTAAAATATATTCTGTCCTGACTTTGAAGTTCAAATGTAAGGCTGGCTTTAAAAAAAAAAAATGTCCTTCTGTATTTCTTTTAAAAAAAAAAACAGATTATTTATTTAATTTTATTTATTCATTCATTTATTTTAATTTGACCAGAGAGAGACACAGAGATAAAGAGAGAGAGAGAGGGAAAGTGAGAAACCAAGCCATCAGGTTCTGGACTTGAATCATGGTCAGTCATGTAGGAGTGTCCAGTGCCTTAACCACCATGCCACCTGCTGGTCCCTTCCTGTATTTTTTAACCTACTCTCCAATTTTACCTTTTTATTTCAAACGTTCTGTTTCTCTATGTCATGCTGCCCCTTAGCCACTAAAGTGACTCTTCTGAAGCAATGTTCCAAATCAGAGCTAGAATCCTTGATTCCTCCAGTGTCTCCATAGAAACTTGATTCCACATGAGTAACCAAACTCTCCTTGTATATATTCTGAATATCTATGTCCCCTGAATATCTGCCTCCAAATTCATGTGTTGAAATCCTATCTTCCAAGGTGATGGTCTTAAAGGTGGGGTCTTTAGGAGGTGCTAGATGATGAGGGGAGATGGATTAGTGGTTAGAAGGGAGAGCCCCGGGAGCAGGTTTGCTCCTTCCACCATGAGAAGATCCAGCAAGAAGCTGCCATTGGTGAGCAACAGGCCCTCACCAGACGAGGTTGGGGCTCTTGCTCTCGGACCTCCCAGCCTGACTGTGGGCATTAGATCTCTGTGGTTTATAAGCTACCCATTTATGGTAACTTGTTATTGCACCCAGATGGACGAAGACATCTTACAAGAGAATTTTCATTTAATGAAAGAAGGCAGAAATTGAAGATGCCTATTGAACCTGTGCTTTCCTTATCTTTCGCATGATCGAAATTCTGATTTTCTCCTGGGACACTGCCATTCATCCAGAGCATTACATTTCCCAGCGTCTCTAACAACGTGGCAGGCTGATGTGACTAAGTGATAGATAAGGAGATGGAAGTGGAATTGCCCTGCAAGCTTTCCAGAAATCTCCGCTCAGAGCATGCAGGCACACCCTTTTTTCTCCTCTTTTCCTGGATGTGATGGCTAGAACTCGAACAGCAGTCAGAGAACTGTATAAAACTCTCAACCCTTCCCAGTGATCGCCTTACAGATTCCTGAATATGGTGAACATTCAGCTGTGTAAAATGCTAATAAAGGAACACAGAGCTGGAAATGAAGAACCTAGCGTGCACAGAGTTAAAGAAGCAAACACAATGTTAGAACTTGTCTTTTACAGACCATGTTGAAGAACACGGGTGCATTTACCCATGTGTGAGTGTGTGTGTGTATGTGTGTGTGTGTGTGCCCATGATCCAGGCTGGCTGGAAGCTGGGGGTGCACTGCTGCAAGGGAAATCTGTTCCAGCTGTCTCTCACTCTGTCTCTCTTTGTCTCACTCTCTCTGAGTCTATCATGGAAGAATTAAATAAAGAAACTTTAAAACAAAAGATTAAAAAAAGACAATCTTCATCTAACTCACATTTTTATTTAACTCACTGATTCACAGAAATATTTTCAGAAATGTCTTCAGATTTCCAAAATTCTCAGCATTAAATCAGTTAATCCAATCTTTTGTTAATACTCTCTTCTGTTATAAGTTAGAAGAGTATTAGTGGTTAGTTGCTAAATATAGCTGGATATGTCAAAAAGTTCAGTTGTTCTGATTCTCCTTGGGCAACCTGGACAGATGGTTACCTGGCAGCCACCCAGACGCTGGTTCTACCTGCTAAGTACTATCGAGACAACTAAATCTTGTAGATGCTGACACAGCTATCGGCTTCGTATTGTGCTGACTCACTGATAGCTTCCACTACATGAAAATAACTCTGTTTCATAAGGACATGCATTTGAATTGAATGAATGACCATATTTTAGAGCTTGAATTTTGAGAATCAGGATGTTACAAGTTTTTTTTTTTTGAGAGGTTTTTGCTATAGGGCGCGTGCGCTCGCCAGACAGACAGAGAGAGACATAAGAGACAGAAAGCAAGAAATCACCCCCCAGGGGGGATGGTCACACTGCAATCCCTTCTCCTCCATTCTCCTCTCGGGATCTTGGGCACGCACGCACACGTGCCCAGCGTGAGTTTTAAGCCACCAGGTCCGGGACACGAACCGCGGTCGACTACGTGGGAGTCCAGCGACATAGCCATTATGCTAATTGCTGATTCCCAAGGATGTTACAATTTTTTTAACTTGTATTTCCTGGCCATGATTTATCATTTCTACTCTGTAATTTTGAAGTACTTTATTGTGTAGGAGAGGAATACTATAACTTGCCCTGTTTCAATTGGTGTTGATTTTTAAGAAACTAAATTTGAAAGTGTAATAAAGCACATTAATATCAGACTGAAGTTAAAATAACTCAGCCAGTCAGTATACAAGTGCCACAGTACCAAAGGGACATGAATAAGAATCCGAGGTGAATTCTGTTCTCAGAGGAGAAAGAGCATTCATTCCCCAGCCTGCCTGGAGAAGGCATGAGGTCAGATCCATTTGGTCAGCATGTACTATTTGCAGCACTAAATATCCATGATGAAAATGGAAGATGAGAGAAGGGAGAGAAAATGAATAAAAAACAAGCAAAAATGAAAAAGAGAGAGAGGAAAGGAAGAAAGAAAAGAAAAGAAAAGAAAAGAAAAGAAAAGAAAAGAAAAGAAAAGAAAAGAAAAGAAAAGAGAAAATGAAAGTTTGCGTGGCTTCAAATTCCAGATACAAGATTTAAACAGGAATAAATGGCACTCCATTAACCTCTGATGTGCACTTTAACGTGGGCTTTGTTTTCACCATGGTGAGCATGTTCACATGCAGGAAGAGAAAACAGGAACGGAAGCCAACAATCAGAATCAAAACACTAACACAGCCATCTCTTCCGACAGTGCAAGGTGTTCGAGATTAAGGACATTTCTAAAGAGAATATTTAAATTCTGAAATGTGGCTAGTCTGATTGTCTCAACTCAATTATCATGCAAAAACAATAAAGCTGATATTTCTGGGACTCCAGACACAGTTACAAGCATATATTTATAGTCAGAAAAGTCATAACTCATTTTTGCATAGAAAACCAAAAAAGGTCATGACTTTTCTGACAACCCTATATAATACGCACACACATATATATATATATATATATGCACTTATATATAAGAAGTTGGTGTCAGTATCAATGCAAACGTGTTGGCTCAGGACTTCCATCTTCATTTGACTGTGAAAGTAAGCCCTGTTTTATGTCCTTGTGTCTGAAAGTTTCTTTAAACTTTATGATCGCCTATATTTTTGTACTTCAGCAACAGAGCAGTAAGTCCACAGATTCACGATTTATAGAAAAACACAGTGTCTATATACTATTAAATTCCTGCTTGAGGAATTTAATATTTTAAATATGCACTATATTACTTTCAAGTTCACTTGAGAAATACTTTCATACGACATAATGGTATGGAGTAGCTATCTGATAGCAAGCACATGTGAATTTAAAACTATTACAATTAACCTCCGCCCCAAAAAAATCACATTCTCAAGGCCTAAGCTAGCTTTTTGTTAATACTACAGAATAGGGGAAAACAATATCAAAATGACATAAAGACAAGAAGAAGAAAGAAAGATGACGAAGAAAGAAGGAGGAGGAAGAGCTTTTTCAGTAGTGGATTGAAAACCACAGAATGAAAAATGCATGACTTAAAGTTGTGAAGGTTCTTATTCTTGGAAGATAGAAATTAGGATTACTATTAGGTCAAAAGCAGAAACAGAATTTCATAGAGAGGATAGTGACTGGCAATACTTCGTGTCTGTCATTTTAATCAAATTAGGGCCAACCCATGGCATAGTGGCTAAGGTGGCTAGATTCCACATGGTTGACTGTGTGGATCAAGTACTGGACCCGGTGGCTTGAGAAACGCACCCATTGTGTGTATGTGCATGCCCAAAATCCCAAAAGAGGGGAGAAATGAAAGAGAAGAGATTGCAGTGTGCCCATTACTGATGGAGTGCTTTCTCACTTCCTCTCTCCTTGTCTCTTGAAAAAAAGCAGCTTTACCTTTTTCCATGATCAAATACATCCTTAGGTTGGAAAATATGTATGTATATATAATTTTCTTGCTTGCATTACTCTCTCTGGATAAACGGCTTCACGAGGAACTGCATCTAGCCAGTGCTGTGCACTGTTGGCCTGCATTTCAGACACCAGCTGTTTCTCCAACTTCATCTTACTGGTCCTCATGCCTATATAGCTCTTATCATAATGGACCCACATTTTCTTTAAATAGTGCACTGTATGTGTTTTATGTCACTTCAAAGGCTGCTGAGAATTATGTGGAAAACACCTAGAAAAGTAAAAATTTCCAAACTCAAAGAGCTTGCAGTAGATTTTAGAAAGGGAAGTGGGCTAGCAAAAAGGAAACTACCAGACCTTGCCAATCTAACTCCATCAGGTGAAAATCTTCCCCGTAAGGGGGTAACTACTACACGAAAGTGGAGAGCAGCCACCGCGGCCTTCTCTGGCCTATCTTCTCAATAGAGTTGCATGTGCAGTTGTCAGATCAACCATCCAGTGCCCTGTATTGATCATCAAGACAGCGGAAGCAAACGGCGCCGCTGTGCTGGGAGGGCCTGTTTGCTTGGCCATGGATGGTCTCAGCAAGATATGCATGGGAATATTAATTATGGAGACAAGTGAGAAGCAAGAGAATCCACACCACAGACGCCAGCAGAAAGCAGCAGCCGCATTTCCCACAGAGTTCTACAGCACACACAGACGTTCTCTGCTCGCTGAGCACAGGCGGGGTTGTTGTCCTGCTGCTTTATGTTAATTAGAGAATAAATAAGTGGCCAACTGTAGTCTGTGGGCATATGTTGGTCAACTGTCTCTGTCTAATTAGGTTGTAAGCCCACTGGGCAAGGGCCTCATTTAAATCTATGTTCTGGAAAGCGTTTAGTGCCTTTGTTGAGGCCTAGAGAACGTGAGAGACTAGAGCAAATGACTGAGGTTTAATAAGCGAGAAGAAAACTTTTAGGAATCTGTGTAGATGTGAGCTTGGCATACTTGCAAAATGCTAACTAGATACTTTGGGTAAAGAATGTGGTTTCGTTTTTGATAGTACAGTGCCCACTGTGCTCCTCTGTGTACCGTAATAAACAGACACATTTATGAAATTTATATATAACGTAATGAAATTAATTCTAGATTAAATGTATGTTTTTAACTTCTAAATTATACAGAGTATTTTCAAATGTGGTAAACATGAACATCAAGTGGAAGAGATAACAGTTTCACTAGAGAGTCAGAGCACTTACACCACACACTGCATAGCTCCTGCATGTGCGTGTGAGAATAAATGGAGGCCAGCCAAATGGGAAAAGCAAAGAGTTTTATTCTTTGCTTGCTATAGTCCACCACCATTGCTTGCTTTTGGCAAAGACTCAGAGGCAGAGAGAATGGGAAAGCTTTATAATGGAAAGAAGGGAGGTCTTCGGATGTGCCCAGATTAGGGGCTGCTAGCATTAGAGAAGCAATGGGCAGCTCACCCAGGCATCCTCCATGGTTGGGTAGGGGCATATGTTTGGCCTTCTGTGATTGGGCCTAAGTTGGAACTGGGGACAAAACTGGGGATACTGTCAGTTACTAATCAAGTCCTAGACATGTGAGGCCGATCGCTGCAGAAGTGACTGGTGAGCTTCCAGGTTGTCACGAGACAGCGATCTGGTGTCCTGCAAGTCTGGCTTACAGGGTGGCTTCCTGCACTGTTCACTGTAGACAATTTATTGTAGATGAAGAAGTCTGTTTCTTTGGCATATTGCTGCAGGCTGTAGGTCAAAGTTTCATTTTTATATATGATTTAGCCACTGTCCATTTAAATATTCAGTCACTTGTGTTGTATATATGATTGTGTGCATGTGTGCACATTGTAATTGTGTTTCTATTTAATAATAATGTATTGTAACTGAGCTTTGCATTGTACATACAGTTAAGTTTTCAGGCATCCATGGAAAGTTTCTCAGTAGTAGCAACTTGTGTGTGTGTGTGTGTGTGTGTGTGGTGGGGGTAACAGGAGGTCTGGTCTTAGTATTTACAGTATATTCTGATTCCTGACACTGTCATGTTTGTCTCAGTTTCAGAATAGTGGAGTGAAGTTCCAGGAAAAAAAGGGGCAAGAAAGTAGAAATTTAAATGTACACGTCTGCATGCGTATGTGTGTGACGTTCTTACGTTTAAAGAATTCTTTCCTGTGCAGAGACAATCATTCACTTATTTGAGCTCCTATAGCATCACATTACATATGGCCTTTTATTTTTGTGTGCACATGTGTGTATGCAGGTGTCTGTGATACGTCTTTTTCCTCAAGAGGCAATGATTTTAATAGTAAAGTTTATTTGAGTTTGTTTCTAGCGTTACCCTCATACTAGCCAAGGCAATTTCTAACAAACATTTGATGATAGGTTAAAGCTGTTTAATTACTGTGTATTTTTAAATCTCTACCTTAAAAGAACTTTGATAACTGCACAAATACTTAAGTAGCTTTATCAATTAATTATCCAATATTAACATATCCATCACTGACAAGGAATAAGACAGTAGTTCTCGTAAGAAGTACCTGGTTTAAAGCATTTGCTCATGTTTATTTATTATGTAACTGGATAATGAACACCCTTAAAACACTGATATCATGAGAAAGATAATCTCTATCTATGATATCTACATTTTATTTCCTCTTCCTAGACTTAAAATAATCGATTGCATTTTGGAATATAATAGAAAATACGTGTTGATCTTATGACCAAATGCATGTTGTCTCCCATGGATCTCTTACGCCACTCAATGGAGGTCCTCTAGACAAGGAAAGCAGACGTTTGTGAATACAGCAGCTATGGTGAAGATGCTCTATGGTTTGGTATTGTCCTCTTTTCTATTTGTAGAGAATAAAGAAGGGATTTTAAAATTATTAGGTCGATTTTTTCATCTAGGAAATTTCTTCAGCGACTATGATTTGAATTAGTGATCTTCATACATGGACATAGCTTGATGACCTGTCTGTATACCGCGTGTTCCTGCTGCCATCCAATGCTGTGTGTAGTTACTATTCGCTGTTACTATTCCGGTATTGTTCTCAGCCTCTTTGTCCCTCCTTCTCACACTGACAACTAACGGCTCAGTCTCCCTGGAATAATTATAGAAAAAGAGATCCATTCTCCATAAACAATCCTCAGAAAATCCCAAATAAATTAGAGCTTCAATTATAAAAAAAATAACTCTCAGGCTCCTGTTTCCAAGTTGCCGTCTCCTTTCATTGCACACCTCTGCCTGCCTTCCATTCTCTATGCTCTGCTTCTGAAACTGGGCCTTACGGCATCATGTTGGTTGGTCTGTTTTTAAACTGAGACCCGGTTTGGGTGATTTTCTGAATATAGTCATCACTTTCTATTACTAATAGGTA
Organism: Tupaia belangeri chinensis; assembly: GCF_000334495.1. NCBI lineage: Eukaryota > Metazoa > Chordata > Mammalia > Scandentia > Tupaiidae > Tupaia > Tupaia belangeri. Next base: position 1,713,923 of record NW_006159808.1, on the reverse strand, counting down.
ACACTGTCCTCGTCTATTCAGGGATTGGAGAACAGGCTCTGTCTGCAATTTTGGCCACTGGAGTAGAGGCGGTCGCTGAAAGACCACCCACATTACTACAATCCTGCTGGGAGTTGCACGTACTTGCCCTGGTAATCTTTCATCTTCACGTGCACAGACAGATGTGCATTCACACTTCAGCTCAAACTTTGCCTGTCTTTCATGTCCTTTTTTCTCCAGTTGGTAAATTTGTTACCAATTTTGTTTTACTATATCCTGGGATGAGACACTTGATTAGTGGCTGTACCTTTTCAATCGATCAAAAATATCAACAGTCCGTCTAGTGCCTAGGGCTGAAAGATGCCCATCTACGCTTTCTCATGGTGTGCATGCCCTAAAGGACCTCCTTAAAGCAATGTTTGCCTGCAACATGTGTGTGTGTATGTGTGTGTGTGTAAAATTTCTCTTCATGACATTTTTAAAATAGGTCATCTCCAAAAGAACTTTGCGAAATCCAGTTTAAAACTTGCAACGTTCATGAATCCACGAAAAGGACATCAACCCTGAGTCCTCTTCGTCTCTATCACTCTCTTCCTCTATCCTCTATCATCTCTCAATCCATCAGTCTCGACCAAGCAGTATTTGGAGACCTCTAGGCCACCTCCTCAGTTAAATAGAACTTTCCAAACATTGATCATTAAAATAACGTACTGTAACTTTCATCTAGACATAACTCTGCACTAAGCACGTAGACAAGCACTTTATACTCATCATCGCGTTTGTTCCCCGCCACGCCCATTTGCAGCAAGCATTAGCCCCATTTTAAATGGAGAAAACGGGCACTAGAAAGACCAGTCTCCTTGACCAACGTCACCAGGCTGGTCAGCTACAGACACAGGGTACTTTTTTTTCTGATTTTGCTTAGCATATTTTTAACATAGCAAAGAGAGACTTCAAAAAGTTCCTGAAAATAAAGTACGCATTCATTTCAGTGCAAGAAAATTTGAAATTGATGCATAATTCTGTCATAATACATATTTTCCATGAACTTTTTGAAAAGCCCTGGTGTATTCAAGTTGTTCTTTGTCTCCCTTTCCACTAGAATATAAATCCTTAAGGCCAGAGATTTTCCTTCTTTTGTTCACTGTTGTGTCTGGAACAACGTGTGGCCTCTAGCCATCTCTCTGTGTGAGGGTATGTATGTATCGGAGTCAATTACCCATCCATCGGTGAGTACTGAAGCGTAAAAGCATTCATAATCTAAAATCTTTTTCATGTTACAAAGAAATGCTTCAAAGCCTAATTTTATTATTACTTAGTACATCTCCGTTTCTAGGTGTTGCGTATTATTTAATTTTTTGAAGTGTTTTTAAAAGTTTTACATTTAGGTAAAATAATACGACCCATTGTGAAGTGTTTAAGTCAGGTCCTCTTTGTTCATAGGAAGTGAGTGAAGCGTACATATGTTAGTCTCCCAAAATATACATGCAGTCTTCAAAACAATAAGCATGTAAATGCTAAGAATATACAAATGTTAATAATTTCTGTTTCTTGGTACTAATATTCAAAGCCTCTAGGGCACGTTGGAGAAACTTTCTAAGAACTTTAAAAAAATAAACCTGTGGAGACACCATTTTAAAAAATAAACCAGTCAGACACACTGAAAGGACTGAATAAGAGACACACAACTCTGACGTTAAACCATAATTTTGCATTATCTCGAAAGATCCACTTGACAGCAAATGTGTCAAAATCTTCCAGAATCTTCTAAGATTTTTGCACTTTCTATTGAGAGAATGCAGGGTGCTTGTTTGTTTGTTTGCCATAGGGTGCATGCTCTTGCCAGAGAGAGAAAGGGAGAGACAGAGAGAGGGAAAGTGAGAAATCTCCTTCCACAGGGGAGATGGTCACGGCTCAGTCCTCTCAGGATTTGGGGCGTGACACACCCAGTATGATTTTCACGCACCAGGGCCGAGGCTCAGACCACAGTGAGTCGTGTGGGAATCCAGCGCCTTAACCACTGCATCACCAGTAGCCCCAAAAGATCCAGATTTTCTAAATTATGATTATTATTTTTTAATTTGCCAGAGGGCCCACATGTGCTCACCAGAGAGAAACAGAAAGAGGGTGTAGGGGGAGAAAGCACCCGTCAATGGAGGGTAGTCACTGCACCCTCTGTTCTGTCCCGTGCTTCTGCCCTGCTGGGATGTGGGGCATGCACATGCACCCCGTGAGTTTTTCAAGCTGCCAAGTCCAGTATTCAAACCATCCAGTCAGCAATATGGGAGCTGGCTCCCTTAATCATCAGGCCACAAAGGTGGCCCTAAATTATTTTTAAATACTATGATTTGTAATCAAAAATATGTATCTCTATCAGTGGAATCAGTTGTTGTATACACTTTTCATGAGTTTTTATTTTCAAATATAATTTGAAAATGACACAATTACAAATCTTAAATACCTCACTAATGTTTAACAAGAAAGAAATGATTTTCCAATGATTTGCTTAGCAAAAAATAAACCATATTGTAAGCTGTCAAAAAAGAAACCAATAACAGTTCCACTGGGAAACAAAAATGACTCTTTTTTAATTACTAAGGCAACACCCATACAATATCAAATATGTTTAGAAGGCTAACCAGGCAGATGTCATAATGGGAATAGAGGGAGAGCCTGCTTTTCTTTTTCAAAAATCCTGGATATGCTACAAATGAAAGGAAATGAAGTAGCAAAGATAAAAATGATTAAATTGTCTCTTTATCGCCTTTCCATTTTCTCTGAAAAAATATTTTATTATGTACTATTTAGTATGTCTAAAAGGACTTAAGATATTTATCAAACATAATAAAGAAACAAATACACGAACCTAGTTTCTGGTTTTCAAAGTATACAGCACTGTTGACGGGATTTGTGGGATTCTGTTCTCTTTTCATTTTGTGTGTGTGTGTGCGTGCATGATGACATTTTAGGATTCGGCACAAGTGACTGATTTTCTTCAAGAGGAATCTTTGTAGGTAACTGATCCAACACGTAATAGATCAACAGGAGGGAGCTACAGGTTGCAAGACAGAAGAAGCAGGTACAATGGGGCATGTTTTTGAAAAACAATTTCCTAGTTTTGTTGCTGTTGTTTTTTAATTTCTGAATGGTCCAAGATTGAGACCCCCAATCACAGGGCCCAATGTTGTTGTTCTTTCCTATTGGTTTGTTTCAGAAAAGGTGCTCAGAATCACATTGATTCTGTTCATAGAAATTAAGTTAGTTCTGTACACCAGGCACTGTAGGAGGTGGTCGGTGTATAAGCAGCAGTAACAGGGCAGCCAGAGCCTCTAACCTCACAGCGCTGCATTCAAGAAAGGTAAGAGCGCTTGGGTACTGCAGGCCCCTAAAGAGACAGACGATATTTAAAAGGAAGTCAATAGTGCAATGACATGTCTTCCGATGAGTGGAGTTCATAAAGTAAAATATCAAACAAGACTATATTAAATGAAATGAAATTAATCTTCTTTTTCTTCGCACATACTATCTCTTTCACATTTACTCACAAAGAATATATGCTTCATAGATTTAAAAAAAAAATTATTCCTAGAGTTAAACTATATATTCTGTAAATAACCTCAGAAACCCTGGGAAGTGTGTTAGAGGTAAACTATGTCTGAACACCACAGCTTGGTTGCACAGAATTTCAGAAATGTTAGTAAAGTCATCGAAACGTGAATAATATTTCTAATGACTTGTAAAGACTGTCTAGAGGAAAATAAAGAGATGCATTTACTCATGGGTGCGGATAAATCAATGTGTTCCTGAGCCGATGATCGTAGATCAACTCCATGGATCTTCCTGGGTGATTTGGCATATATAAAAACAGTATATTCTTTTCTTATTGACCACACTAGACTATATTAAGATCAGCAGTTCTAATCAATTGCTTAAGCCAATGAAAAATCATGGGAAATACACTAGAAAAAAAAAAAAAAAAGAACACAAAAAAACCGGGAGACAGGGAGTCCTCACCAACTGCTTTTCTTCCTGTACAGCGGGGAGGCCTGTGAAGGACGGGGTGGTGGGGCCATCTACTGGCCAGCGGCGGACACGCAGCCCTCACCCGCCCAGCTCTGCTGAAGCCACCTCACAAGGGCCGAAGGTTGGTATGTTGAGAGACTGTTTTTTTTCTCCTTGTCCTTAATAACTAGTAATCGTTCACTTTCTGTATTTTCAGTTACAATAATTGCTCTTTGTAACTTTGAACTTTACTAGAGGAAAGGACAAGCAAAGGCGGTAAACGTCCCTGTTTATATCATTTAAATGGTCAAGAAATAATTTTCTTACCAATATTGATTGTGGGTCTGCTACATACACACAGTATGGTTTTAAACATGAGATACGCAGCAGGGACCAGCAGATGGCGTAATGGTTATGTCACTGGACTCCCACATAGTCAACCATGGCTCGAGTCCCAGATCCGGCAGCTGAAAACTCACACTAGGCACGTGTGTTTGCGTGCCCAAGATCGCAGTAGGAAAATAGAGAAGGGACTGCAGCATGGCCATCCTTTCCGGGGCGGGGGGTAATTTCTCACTTTCTGTCTCCCTCTGGCTAGTGCACATGCCACATAGCAATAATCTCTCTAAAAAAAAGTAAAAGAAGAAAAAAAAAGATATACAACAAAACAGTAGTGCCCTCCCCCCTCCAATGTTCATTTCCCATGGTCTCTGTGACCCAGAATCAACCTGGTCCAAAAATATGAAATGGACTATGTCAGAATCAATCCACACGTTTTAAACGGCAGGCGTGTGGGTCCGTCCCACCAGGATGAGAAGAGTCCCTTTGTCCAGCACATCCACACGGTCGGTGCGTGTGCTCTGCGTGCTGGTCGGCATCCGAGCGAGCAGCCACGGTATCAGCGGGGCTCAGTACTCTCCTGTGTCCCAGACACCCCCGAGGCCCTGAAACATAGCCCTGGCAAAGAAAGGGGACCGCCGTGTACACACCTGCCTTACTCTCACAGAACGAATGTCCTAGATCGGTAAGTATTGAAGTAACAAGTGAAAACCTTAATAAGATGGGACCAGCAGATGACATAATGGTTACCTCGCTGGATCCCATGTAGTCGACCGCAGTTTGAGTCCTGGACCCAGTGGCTTAACACTCACACTGAACTCAGGAGGAGAATGGAAGATAAGGGATTGTGGTGTGGTCATCCCTACCGAGGGTAATTTCTAGCTTTCCATCTCTCTGGCAATCACACGTGCCCTGTAGAAAAAAATCTCTCTAAAAAAAGAATCTTACTTCATTCTTTGAAAAAAATTTCTTATGAAGTAAACTGAGCTAGAGTTCTACAGTTTATAGCAGTCTTCACATTTTTTTTCTATTTGGTTTCTACAAAGAAAGACAAGAATTCTTTGTCCTAGCAAATATTAACATCATTTTCTGAAATGATGTCAACCAAATGGCGACATTTGGTTGGTGCTAAATGTACTTTCTGAGGATTCTTAGCTCTTATAAGTTAGACTGTGTGTAGTTCCAGTGACCTTTCTAAATCATAGTAATCCATGGATATGCTAAATCTGTAACGAAGCAGACATTTCTGGAAGCAAAAGCAGATGAATCCTCGCAGGGGGTAAGGCAGAGCAGGACATTGCAGGCCAGAGGACATCGGCGTTAGGTCACCCTGACTGTCACTGCTGACACTGCTACTGCTTCTGCTAATACCACTGAACCTGTTCTCCAGGTAAACCAAGGACTTTCATTTTCCAGGGATTTAATACGACACCACTCCTAAGATATGCACATTCACACACACACACACACACACACACACTTGCAGGTTCATTTCTAGTTCATGGGAGTCTGCAGCAGAAACAAATTATCTAATTAATATCCAAATTGCCTAATTAATACCCAAATCACCCAGTTAATATCACTTCTGCAATGGCTTCGTTTTGTTGCTGTCAACATCTTTCTTCACAGGATTCTTTGCACTCCACTCCCAATTCCCATTTTTCTCTATAGATTCTATTTGCAAACAGTGCACGTTTCGGCCATATAAGTTAATAAATCTCTTTTATTCATTCATTTAAATGGCACTAAACTCACTGCAAATCTTTATTGTTTGATTGCAATGGGTTTGACTCTTTTTGGGCTTCTGAAGCCCTCCTGATTTGTCCACAAAGAGGAGAAAGTGGAGACGGGGTCCCTGGGAGAAGGTGTCCCTCCAGTCTCATTTATACACTCAAAGAAGCAGTATTTCTTAAGAGGTGTCAACTTCATATATGTCCTGGATGGCGCCTAAAATCAAGAAATTAAACTGGTGGGGTTTTTGAAAAGATAATGACCACCTGAGTTATCTTCCTACAACAGAAACGCGGAATGCAGGCGACCGTCCAGGGCAGTCACTGCGCAGTGCTGTCCCCCTAGCTCATCCAAGGCGCAGGGATCTGGAGACAGTCTTCACAGCACACCTGGGACTCAAGGAAGCCAGGCTGGTCCTGCTGGACTCCCTTCCTGTGGCGTCCTTGCTTCTTACTGGGCCCCACCTTAGAAATACAGTTACCAGTCAGCGATCTCGCTGGTCTTCTCTAGTCATCTCGACTTCGTTTGTATTGACCAGTAGCCCAAGGGACATTGTTAACCATTCTAATCATGACAACTCGTCAATTCCCCAGTCCCTTATAATACACACACATACACACACACACATATACAGACACATACAGAACATATATACACACATATATACACGCAATACACACATATATATGTATACATACAGAAGATATAGAGCTAGATATACACACATATACATGCACATATGTACACATATGTACACATACATACAGAAGATATACACACATATACACACATACACATATGTACATATACATACAGAAGATAATATACACACACATATACATAAGCACACAGAAGATATATACACACACATACACACATATATACACATATACACATATGTGCATATACATACAGAAGATATACACACACACACATACAGAAGACCCAGCCATGGTTTCCTTCTGCATGTGGAATCAGATATTCCACATTATAGTAAGAAGAGAATTCATGAAATACCAGGTTGTGAATTAAGAGGAGGAGGAGAACTATTCAAATGAAAGGACCCATTTTGGATTTTTTAGCAGAGAAACTTGATATGGGGAGAGCAAAAACTTACACTCACATGGGCGTTGATGACTCTCTGACTCTGATGCCTACTCAGAACCTGCTTTAGACCCTCCCTGAGATGAGACCATCACACTGCGGTCAGCGCATGCCGACATGGAGCCTGAGAGGATGTTTGCTTCCCGTGCTGACGGAAGTACGGCGCTGGGAGTTGTGCTTAAGTGGGACCACCAACGTAAAAGCACATATTAGGGCCCATCTCCCCAACAGTCAGAAGCAGGCTGTCTAGAGGCAGCGCCTGAGCAGGCACTCAGGTGCACACAGTATACTGCAGAAGGAGTCCCAAGGAAAGGCAGCTAAGGAGGGTGGCATGAGACAGGGAAAGGGACAGGGCTAGGCAAGGAGGTGGTCCCACACGAAGTCCAGACTTGACCTGATCTGCTAGGAGAGAGAAGTCCTGGAACGCACCTGGAAATTCATCCACAGAGGGGCCTGTTGAGCATGCAAGGGCTGAGCTTGTACGCCCAGGCATGTTAGTCACTGGTCCTGCCGGGGAGGGGTGCTATAACCTCCCAAGTGCACCCAGGCCAGTGGCATTCCACCGCAGATGTCAGCCTCTTGACGCATGCCCCAAAGCACCTATGCATGAGGCACCTGGCCCAGTGAAAAGAATGCGGACTGAGTGCCCCAAAACTTCTCCCCAAAACTGAAGTATGCGTGTTCCATTTCAAGAACCACTTATATTCGAATACACTAATATTACCCTTGGTGTAGTTAGCCTCATAATTTTCTCTTAAGTTAGTCATCAAACACCTAGTGTGAACTTAAGTGGGTTAGTGAGGACATTCTACTGTTTCAAGGATGTCGTTATAAATTTGTGACTTGGTTTTTCTCTTAGACGATCAGTGCTTATAGATACAGGACTACCTCTTGGTTGGCTAGAGCCCTACATCTTCTCTCATTCACAATGTGGGGATAACTGTGCCCAAAAGAAAACAAGACAAGATATAAACCTTAGAACATGGGTCATTTTAAGTGTTGAAAGTGGATATCAAAGAAATACCAAGATTTTTAATTTTGGTACTCCTCTATACACTATTACTGCCACTGAATTTTAAATTGCATTATTAGAAGACCCCCCCAAAAAAAAGTCCTTTGTTTTACTTCAGTTTTTATTTTTTAAAAAAACTTGATAATTATCCCTTAAAATTTAGTATCGAGCATTCAGAAATTAATTAATAACCATAAATTTTCTCTGAGCAGATGAAACTTTAAAAATCACATTTTCATTTTTCTTGGTACAAATTTTTAAATTATTGAAATAAGTATTTTCCTAAGTTTAGGTGATTTGTGATTTTATTTTCTAACTTAATTCAGTTCTACTGGTTATATTGTTATTTTAAGGAACCTCGAAATTCATATGGTGTAAGGAAGCAGGCTATAAATTATAAATAAGGTATCACAAGATAGAATCAGGCCAGCTGAAGACTCATACCCTTTATTCTTCAACATCGTAGAACTCGGAAAAATACTAGCTACCCACACTGGAAGCTAGGTAGGCTACACATCTTCCACTCTTT